>NC_090172.1:17068031-17434697 GCF_024679245.1 Pseudorasbora parva | reverse complement strand
CTGCCAGGATCGATGCTATGCGTGTTGCCGATAATTGCGCCCGCATAATTACCGAATCCCAGTTCACACCTAGAAAAGTGGTTCTCTGAGCCGGAGAAAGCACACTCTCCTTGGCGTTCAGCCTCAACCCCAACATGTGCACGAGAACAGCATCTCGATGCTGAACCGCCATCTGTTCTGTATTCGCTAGAATCAGCCAGTCGTCGATATATTTCAGTATGCAGATGCCCTGCAGACTCAACGGCGCCAGAGCTGCATCCACACACTTGGTGAATGTGCGGGGTGACAGTGCTAGACCGAAAGGAAGTACTCGATATTGGTATGCCTCTCCCCTGAAGGCAAACCTCAGGAACTTCCTGTGATGTGGAAGGATGGAGTCATGAACATACGCATCTTTGAGGTCTATGGTGACAAACCAATCCCCCAGTTTGATCTGCGACACAATCTGTCTGAGTGTGAGCATCTTGAACTTGAGCTTGGCCACTGAGCGATTTAATAGACGCAGATCTAATATCGGGCGTAAGCCCCCATCCTTCTTTGGCACGATGACGTAACGGCTGTAAAACCCAGACTCTCTGCCGGGAGGAGGAACCCTTTCTATAGCCCCCTTTTGCAGGAGTGTCTCTACTTCCTATGCCATTACCAGAGCCTGCTCCGGGCCCACCTCTGTAGGTAGGACACCGCTGAAAGGAGGCTCTTTGTCGACCAGAGCTGCGGGGAACATGAGCCGAGGCACCCTCCTCGAAGAGTGCCCGGTGGGAGCGCAGCGTTCTCAAAGGTAACTTTTCGCAATGCTCACAAGCAGCCCCCTCGAGGGCTGCCTGGGCATGCTCCGCTCCCAAGCAGGCAACACAGAGAGAGTGTGTATCCCCACCCGTGATGTAGCGTGGGCGGGGATGAACACACTTCCTGAAATTGCTGCTTTCACTCACCATATTCTATCTATTTTATTTTCTCTTTTTTTGTAAATATATGGGATATTTAACAAAAGGGTGGAAAAACTCTTGCAAAAGACAGACAAAAACACCAAATAGACAGACAGGTTCACACAGATCGCTTGCTGAAGGCTCAGAAGCTAGTTCCTGTTTGTTTTCACGGACGCTTTATAGCTTCCGGTCGATGACGTCATCACGCCGACGATCAATCTTTTTTCCGATGGAATGGTTCTACAGGCGCTTCACGACGCATTAACGCAGAGGCATTCTCACAGCGTTTCGACGCAGCTCGAGTTCCCCGAAAGGGAACCTACTTTTTCAAACTCGTCCTAGACCGTTTGTCCGATTTTGACCAAAATTTAATCGTATCGTCTTCAGACTATGTAAACAAATAATTAGGGATTTCGTGTTGATAGAAAAAACTCTACTCTACATCAGTTTCGTAATAGTGCCACCTATTGGTCGAAAGTGATAAACCATTAAATCATTATTATTGACTGTATTTAAAATTGTACTGCTATTTTGCCTAAAATAAACTTAATAGGTCCTTAATGGCTCATTGTTGCAATTGGTTTGAGACTTCAAGCCATGCTGGCATGTCTTGTCTTCTTCTTTGCGCTTGGCCCCGATAATGGGTGCTTGCAGCTATATTTTGGTATTTGTTTCTTGTTTTCAGTCCAAATATAAATCAAAATTAAGTGATTTTTTGCTTAAAACAAGCAAAATGATCTGCCAATCGGGTGAGGGAATTATCTTCTTTCTGTTTGGGACAAAAACAAGAAACAAGATTTCAATATCTTATTAGATAATAATAATACAAAAAAAAAATGTTTACTTTACTGGCAAATCCTTTAGCTTGTTTTAAGCAAAAACTAATTTGATTTGGATTTTATTTTCAAAATAACAAGCAAAAATATCAAGTAATTTTACTTATCTAGTAAATGCATATTGTTTTAAGTATTCTGTTTAGCTGTCCATTTACTGAATGAGCACTGTGCCACTGTATGTCTGACTGATTGCACCTTATCTATGCATCATTTTTTAAATTATTTTTTATAACTGTTTTAGTTTACCTGTTCTTTTCTTTGGTTATCATCATTTTATTATTTTTAATTCTCTTTACATTGTATTCTTTTTCTTATGCATTTTTTAGCCCTATTTTAATTCCTTTCTATGTAAAGCACTTTGAATTGCCATTGTGTATGAAATGTGCTATATAAATAAACTTGCCTTGCCTTGCCTTGCCTATTTAGACTAAACAAGACAAAATACATGCATGAATTAGACCAATTTTTAAACATAGAAAACATCATGATAATGTGTAATAAACCATAATGTATGATGATTGAAAGAATGAATGAAAGACTTTGAATTCCTGTTAGCTCCTGATGATCCATGAGATATTATGCGGTAATGCTAGTAATGCATAAGTCATGCATGAATTAATGATAATTCATGTACCCTTATCGTAAAGTGTTACCATAGCTTTTAACCCCCCCCCCCCTTTTTAGAATAATCATGAAAATGCACTATCCAAACTTAAAGGGCTGTAATTCATGAATGATTTGGAATATTAAGTTTGGTCTTAATTTAAAGATGACAATCAGCAGATTATTGCTGAAGTGAAAGCAACTTAAAATATAAAGTAATAGAAGAGTTATGGAATGAAAAATACAGTACTAAATATTTTTTATTTTATATAAAATAAATATTTTACAAAAATGTTTTACTCTAAAATTACTATGAAATCATATGTCTATTTCTAAGCCATATGTCTAACCAAATTGTGTTCCAAATTTGAAGTTGATATCATAAAAATTGAAGTCCCCCTGAGATTTTGTTTAGGCGCTATACCAAAAATAGCCACCGGGTGTCATTCAATTTCCATTGATGGTTTATTTGATGTATTTTCCTGTAAATTTCTGTCCAAATATCACTTCCATCCGAAAACAGTCACCAAATATGGAACATTGAGACTCAGACCTTTCAAATGATATGTGTTTTGTCAAGAAATTATGTGTTTTGTCAAGATAAGAAAAGATTTTCATTATATTGTAGTGAAAGGTTACAACTGCTGTTATGATGTAGATTTCTTTTTTGAGGGGCACTCTCGTCATAAATTTCTATTTTACTGTCATCATGTAATATTTATCATAAAACAATGGACACATATCTCTTCAAGAGCGGACTTTTTTGAAAACTCCGGCCAAGGTGAAGATTTTTAGAAACTCCGGTTACAGCGTTGTCGTGTAGATGGTGAAACCGGAGATTTCAGCTTTTTAAATTGAAGTGCGCACCGTTCTTTCCTTTGTTTGATATCAAATTTTCCACATCTCCTTTTGATTTACGTGAGTCGATTCTATGCGGTGGACTCCACTAACATCGCTTATCACACGTATATAGATACATGTTCAGTTATTTCATTGTATTGCAGAACAAAGGCGCCAGAATGCAATAATACAAAATAGTAAAGCAAGTGTGTAAAGCTATTACAGTCCACTTCGGCCCTGTACCTGTGTATACAGTTACCTGTCACTGAGTCCAAAGCAAAGGAACTTGTAGGAAGTGTTTAACTTGAGCTCATGGCATCCCTCAGTCAGTGCAATGTGCATCGGTGCAGTGAATGGGACCCATATGGAAATCAGGCAGCCAATCATAGCGTAGTTTTGCGTTCTCATGTGGACAGAATTTTTTTTTAAAACGTGCTTGTGTGGACGCGATTGTTTTTTAAAACAGAGGAGGAAAAACTCCGATAATAAAAATACCCGTGTACGTGTGGACTAGGCCTAAGTGTATACCTAAAATAGTCTAAACATAGGATTTGTTGGTTTTGATATGAGGCCTTTCTCAAAAGGGATATCTGTGGTTGATTCACACCTAATATCTTGTCAGAGTCGCTGCACCTTAGGTGTGATGGGATGAGCGGGAGTCCCGCGGGCACGCGCTGCTTTAGTCCCACACTCGCAGCTTCCTCTAGCCATAGTTTCACTTCTTACCTAGTTATTTTTAGTAAATGAATTCAGCTGCCGCGGTATGAGCCCCAGTGTGAGTTTCAGTTGGAGGCGAGCATGTCGTTCCCGTGGGAAATAAACTCTCCCCAGTGCTGACACGGGCTTAGCGGAAACTATTGATCAAATCCAGGATGGGCTGTAACTATCGCCACGAGAGAGAGAGAGAGAGAGAGAGAGAGAGAGAGAGAGAGAGAGAGAGAGAGAGAGAGATCTAAGTTTGCATGTGTTTCTGTCCTGCTGCATATTCAATAACACATCAAATAATTACTGACATTCGTTTGAACACTGAGAATGAGTCAACCAATGATCAAGCATGCCTCATATCATGTGCATGTTGCGTAACTACTAGCTGGCATTCACATTACGTCACTGCGAGTAGAAACTTTCATAAGCGTCATTTTTCTCGGGGTAATTACCGGCTTTGCAATGCTGCCCTTTGCCTCCAGAGAGAAGAAAAACAGAGTCGCTCTTCTTTTTCATTCGACTGCCAGCCTTTGTTTATTGGTCTTTAGGAATTAATCATTGTCAAGTTATTCTTAAGAGCCAAAATAATGAGACAGTGACAGAGTGGGCACAAATTGCTGCCTCTACATATATGAAACAAGGTTACTCTTACCACGGCAAATGAGCACAACGTCAAAGTATAAATGTGAAATACTTATGTGCAGTAAATGTGCACACGCATGTGTTTGTGCATATGCTGCATGTTTGTCTATGGATATGTTTATTTAAATTTTCACATAAGTGTGTGTGTGTGTGTGTGTGTGTGTGTGTGTGTGTGTGTGTGTGTGTGTGTGTGTGTGTGTGTGTGTGTGTCTGTATTGGCTGCGAGTGCATGCCAGCTCTTTCTCTTTTCTTGACAGTTCTGTCCTCTCGCTCCCACAGGCCTAATTATCTGTAAACGAATCAGATGAACGTAAGGGCGGCTTCTTGGAGGACATTGCCCTATGAAAAAAGGTAAAATAAAGAGAGCACAAAAACAGTAATTTGTGGATGGCAGTAATTTATGAGTCACGCAAACACTGACATCACAGGCTCCTGGTCTTTTCACACATCCGGTTACACCCACCTGCTTGTCACACTATTTTTACTCTGTTTTGCATCGTTGAAAGTAGAAAATGAGCCGGCCTTCACATTTGCAAATGAACCGGGTTTTCGTTTGACCCCAGTGAAAAAAAGTTAAAATGAACCTTCTCAGAGACGTCATGGTTCATACATAGAGGATAAAGTTAAAAAAAAAATGTATTTAAACCAATATGCTTTGGTATGCTAACAACAGTTTAGAGCAATTAAGCTTCATGAAAATAATGAAAGGATGATACTGAGTGAATCAATAACAATTGAAATGTTATAAAGTTTTAAAAATGGTTTGAAGAAGGTGAGCGTTCTGAGTAAATTTACCCTGCTACACATTTCCTTCCGTAAATGAGAGCAATCCAGTAGAAATAGTAGTGAGAAATTAGGTTCTTCGTTTGGGCCAAACAATCCTGGGATGTTTAAAACTGTGCTACATCACATTTGGATTAATTAATTTATTTATTGAGTTTTTTGAGACACACACTTTTCTGGGACAGAAAATAAACAAGTCTTGAGTCAAAGAGAGAAAAAGTTGTACATGGAAAATTTGTGGCAAATTCTTTGGGAATTGGATGTTTTAGTGTTTGGTGTTTTGATATGAATCACATAAGAGTACTTTTGAAATGAGCCACATTTAAAACATGACAATGAAGTTTTACACCTTTTTCAGAAGCTGAATTCCCAGGTTTGGATGCTCAAGCAGAAGTCTTGACCTAGATTTGGGGGAAACTTTCCTTCAGGGACGTGACCCAGAAGTGTCACACAAAACACCAGAGAACCTCCTGCATCCACAAACAGCAGTTTGAGCTTAGATTAGTTTATAGATACAAATATATTCTGTTTAGAGAACTTTTTGCATATCTATCTTGTAGAAGGATCCATTATTAAAAAGTAAATCGTGCCAAACAGCTTATATAAAATTTATTGTAGTCGTTCCTGATGCTCTGCTCTCTTCAAGACAAACCAGTCAGCCAGTCTTGTTATCTCTGATGGTTTTCATACATCAGGAAAATGACTGTTTATAAACATAATTATACAAAATATAATAATTGTTTCTTAATACAATATTAATATAATTTTGTTCTTAATATAATATTATTTATAATTTATCAAGGGATAGAGGGGTGTGTGTGTTTGTGTGTGTGTGTGTGGGGGGGGGGGGGCAAACAAAGAGAAGAAGAGAGCAGAGAAGAGAAGAGCAAAAGAGAAGGCCCCCAAGATAAAACAGAGCCAGAGAATCAAGAGAACCAGATAATAAAAGAGACAGAGCAACAGTTACAAACTTATTTTATCCTAGCTTGAACATGTGACAGAAACCCTACTGTAAGACGTTCAAACTGACCAATCAGACCAAACTTGCCCCACTGTACTACAGATCTGGGAGTGCATCTGTATTACTGCTGTTTTGCCCTGTATAAATTGCAAGAATCATTTTATGGTGTGCTTCAGAATTATCCCATTATAAAACATGAACAAATATGTACCGTTAACTACTGTATTTATTGCAGTATTTTTATTATAAGACATGCATTTGACAGTAATATTATTTTTCTTAAAGCGGGGTGAAATGCTGTTTCATGCATACTGAGTTTTTTACTCTGTTAAAGACTTGGATTCCCATCCTAAACATTTTCCCAACAAAAACTAATGTTGGACGTTTGATGGAGTATTTCTGTGTCAAAAATACTTCTTCCGGTTTCTCACAAGTTTCTGAGAGTTTTTTTTCGAGTATGGGTCGGCTTGACGTCGACAGAGCGGAAGGTCCTTGTATGGGCCGTACGGGCTCTTCTCCCGGAAGGGTGCGCACGCGAAAGAGAGAGAGGAAATGCACGCCCATAAACACTGCTCTCAAGGTGCAGACCCACTCATCCGTGAACACTTCTGATGCGCCCTATGGTCGCGCCGCGCTCCACTTTATTCCTATGGGTGACATCAAGCGACTTCAACGCTTCAGCACAGCATTCCGGGAAGGCAGCGGTGCATTTGAACCGATTTGAATGCAGAAATGACGGGAAGCTTCATAACGTCACGCTTCAGTCTTGCAAAAGTGGATCTCCACAGTCACTGCTGTCACAGGACTTTACGAAATCCAAAGAAGTGTGTTTTTGACGGAGCGGTCCCAACGATAAAGGTTCATGGTCCTGCTTTGGAAGCAGGCGGTGAGTAAAACTGCTTCAAATGTCTATGTTGTTGGCTATCGTTGAGTAAGTAAGCATCAGTAAACAACACGATCGTGTATAAAGTTAGTTAATTTATCAATGGAGCATGCGATCTATGGTGTGTGTTTAAATACATTTGTTTAGCTGACCAATATAGGTGTCAGTTTGTTTATTGTATAACCACTCAAACATAAACCTAGCGTTCTCACAAAGCGTGCTTCGTCATTCAAATGCGCTAACGGTTACTCCATTGTTGTTCTATGTATAACGTTACACTAGTCTGACGTGCAAAACCGTTTTGCTTTCTACTGCTAAGGTTTAGTCGCATACAATAGTCCATAAACCGAATCATGTCATCATAAACCACGAGTAAACCCACACAAATGTTGACCGGCCACTAAATACAGTACATACCACAGAGATGGACGTCCTGTTGTTGCTTCTCGTGTTACATTTTATTTCAGCCTCCAGATCTGATTCTGGATCATATATGTATTAGTTGAATCTGATGCCATGGTTTATTTAGGGTAGCGTTTTCTCCTCCACGCTTGAGGGCATCACCTTTTTTTGTGTGCTCGTCATTATTTAGCTCCGCCCACTCGATACGCCTCCAGGTGCTCGTTTTTTTCCGGTAAGACTCGGTACAGCCTATATTTATTTTATAAATATAACAAAACTAAAGACTTTTCGGAGATATGAAGGATGCAATACTACTCTATAGGTACTCAAGATTGACATGAGATTGACTGAAACTGAGTGTTTCACCCCCATTTTAAGAGAAAAATAACTTTAACCCTCTGGGGTTCTTCGGTCATTTCTGACCCGAATTTTTTTTTGAAAGAAATGTTAAAAATCGTAGCTTCATCTGAATGGTACGAAACTTGGTGAGGGTATTGGTACTTGGTATATGGACAGAAAAAAAAATTGGGGACAGGATTGGAAAAGTCTAAGTGGTCGTAAAAAAAATAGTCACACTCGGGGCCTTCGGGTCAAAAAAGACCCCCATAGGAAATGAATGGGAAATTGGCAAAAATATGAAAATACAGAGTTTTTTGTGCATATAATCTACAAATCAGCCAGGATGCAGAAAAAAAAGGACTCAACAGTGAAGGGGTGAATCTCTAAAACATCAAGAGTGCAAAACAGACAAACAAAAACTCACACACACACACACACACAGGTTCTGTAATGCACTCTAGTGGTAAAAATGTGCTATTGCGTGATAAAAATGCTCACTGTGTCCACCAGATGGCACCAATCAAATAAAAAAAAATGCTTTCATGAGGCCTAGGCTTGACTCTAAAATGAAATACAGCTTTAATAAAAAAAGGAAAAAAATAAAAAATAAAATTCTATTATATTCAATGGGAAAAAATGGATCATAATTATTGCATAAATATTATTTATAAATCATAAAATTATCTCAAAACACCAAAAAAGAAAAGAAAAAATATTATTGAACAAAAATATATTTCATTGATTTTACTCAATTTTTTTTTTTTTTATTGCCGACCTCCGGGTCCTTTTAGACCCGAAGGTCCTGAGTGTGACCCATAAATGAAGAACCCCAGAGGGTTAAATGCAGCCACAAATGTAACACCACAAACTGAGGGTGCTTTCACACAAGCATTTTGGTATGCACCCGGGTTCAATTGACGTCAGAGTTTGGTTCATTTGGATGATGTGAAAGTGGTTTTCCGAACTCGAGTGTGCAACCGCCAACCGTAACCGAGTCCGCTTAAAGAGGTGGTCTGGGGTTTGCTTCATGCGAATCTCTGCTCGTCTTCGGTGTTCTCTAGAGCATTTGCAGTGCATTCACGGCAGATAGCCACAAGTGCCATTACGTACAGAAGCTTTGGTAAGAAAACCAATGGTTCAAAAACAAAAATATAAAAGTGACGGGAGCAACGTTATGCATTTCGCTGCCTTCACACTGACTGTGGTTACTAAGCAACCGGGTAACAGCTGCTGCTTTGATGACGCAAACGAACCCTGGTTTGGAACCAAATAATATAATATAAACACAGTCCAGCAAAGGTAGGGGGAGGGGGGAGCAATCAAACTCGGGTTCGGACCAGGCAATTGAACCAAGTGTGAAAGCACCCTGAAAAAGGTGTTTTAGTTTTACAATATAACTGTATAAAATCTAGGAATATTAAAAAAAGATATATTCATCAGAAAAGAATCCCTTTGCAATAAAACTAGTGAAAATAAGCACCCATCTAGGCATAATTATTATTATTAGAAGATACATATTATTATTACATAGAGACTTACCAAAAGCTACTATACATCTGTAGCCTAATATATTCTGTCAATTTCTTCATGCGAACCAAACTTTTATTTTGATGGGTTGCCGTGAAGACTTCTGAGTGTCTGTGTTCATTACATGACAGTTTTCTCAAATGAAACAGTAAATTCTCATGAAGTGACGGTTTATATATATTATAGTATCAGACAGCACAGACTACAAAGACAGGTGCATGTGCGCACGTATCTGCGCTCATTAACCAGCAGCCATATCACCCTATAGCCCAAGACTGGTTTCCCACTGAAGCTAAGCAGGGCTGAGCCTGGCCAGTACCTGGATGGGAGACCAACTGAGAAAACCAAGTAGCTGCTGGTAGAGATGTTAGTGAGGCCAGTAGGGGGTGCTCACCCTGTGGTCTGTGTGAGTCCTAATGCCCCACTACAGTGAAGGGGACATTATACTGTCAAAGAGCACCAACCTTCGGATGAGACGTTAAACCGAGGTCCCGACACTCTGTGGTCATTAAAAATCCCAAATTTTCCCATTGGCCCCTGTCCATCATGGCCTCCTAATCTTCCCCCAATCCTGATTGGCTTAATCACTCTGGCTGTGTCCGAAAACCTAGGTTGCTAACTCATTGCCTCACTGCCTCATCAGACAATGACATATAAGGCAGCGTTTTGTGCATGAAGGCATCTCATGAAACTAATTTCGGACTGACTTCTAAGGCAGTGAAACACTTTAATGATCTACAGCAAAATAGAGAGAGTTTTGGTGAGAACTAAACACATATTTAATTACTACAGTAGTGATTTCTCACTAGAAATGACATCAGAAGTGTAATATGTTGGTAAAAATCGTACATTTACACACAAACTGACCCGCAAACGCAACTTCTGGACGCCATCTTTTTTTCCCAGCTCAACTGTCACTGAATGGAAAGCACAGGATTGTGGGATATCAAAGGCAGCGAAGGACACATGTACGCTGCCTTCAAAAATCGATCAGATGAAGGTATCTCAGGAGACAGGAAGTGAAGCAAACATTAGATTCAGACGCAGCTTGATGCCTTTCTGCCTTCAAATGTGTCCTCCGATGGCAGCATTTTCATGGTTGCGGACGCAGCCTCTGTCTCCTCTCCACCATAAGCTGGTGTGTGGTGAGCGTTGTGGCGCAATATGGCCTCCGTCGCATCATCCAGGTGGGTGCTGCGCATTGGTTGTGGTTGAGGAGATTCCCGCTTCTATGTAAAGTGCTTTGAGTGCCTAGAAAAGCACTATATAAATGTAACAAATTAGTATTATTATTATCCACACAAGAGATGCAGAATTTGCAGGAGTATTATTTATGTTTTTATTAAACAAGTTTCAGGAGGAGCATGATCAAATAATTGACACAGGTGGAGAGTAGTGATGGGAAGTTCGGATCATTTTATTGACACGGATCTTTGAAACTCGTTCAGCAAAATTAACAAATCTTATTTAAAGTCATTTCGTTCAATCTAATTAAAGTGTTACATGTTCCATTTTTCAACAAATTTAGTACTTTTGGAATAAAAAATAAACTACAAGCTAATGCAGTCATGCCCAAACTTTGAGAATGAAAATTATTAATTCATTGCGCTTTTAGTTAAACTAAAAGTAAAGTTAACTCCAGAGGTTCACGGAATGAAAAGGGGAGGAAGGATGGTGAACTTCCATGTTAGTAAAGTCTGCACTGCAAAAAAAACAAAAAACAACATCGAGGGAACTCGAGCTGTGTTGAAATGCTACAGGAACGAAATACCCACGTTGCCATAGTCCCAAGTGTCTGTCTATGTGAATTGCGAAAGAGAAACTCTTGATACTAGAGCCACAGAGGCCGCCATACTCCTGGTTGAGTGGGCTCGGACTTTCAAAGGTGAAGGCTGTCCAGCCGACTCATATGCTAATGAAATAGCCTCAACTATCCATTTGCTCAAGGTCTGCTTAGATGCTGGTTTTCCCTTACTCTGGGACCCAAAAAACACGAACAATTGATCCGATTTTCGCCACAGGGCAGCTCTTTGGACATAGGCATCTAAAGCCCTCACCGGGCAAAGCAGATTTAAGCTCTCCTGGTCTTGGTCAAGGAACGGAGGCGGAGAGAATGCCTGCAGCATTACAGGACCCGCTACATTAGTTGGGACCTTAGGAACATAACCTTCCCTCGGGAATAAGAATGCTTTCATCATTCCAGGTGCAAATTCAAGGCAAGAGGGAGCTACCGACAGAGACTGTAAGTCCCCTATTCTCTTCAGGGGCGAGATAGCCAGAAGAAACACAGTTTTTAACGTGAGGAACTTCTCTGGTACCTCTTCAATAGGCTCAAACGGGGCTAACATTAGGCCTTCTAATACTATGACCAAGTCCCAGTTAGGCACCCTCGAGCGTGCTGCAAGCCTCAGCCTCATTGTTCCACGGAGGAAACGAGTTACCCATGGGTGTCTCCCCACCGAAGCATTTGCTAAAGGATTGTGGTAGGCAGATATAGCCGCCACATAAACCTTTAAAGTTGAAGGGGATAACCCTGCGGATAGTTTTTCTTGCATAAACTCTAGTACTGAACCAACCGGGCAGTGAGCTGGGTTTAAAAAATGGCCTGTGCACCAGCCGACGAAAACTCTCCACTTTAAGGCATATAGTCTCCTCATAGAAGGTGCTCTGGAGTGCAACATGGTTTCTATCACCTCAGTAGATAGACCAGATTCTACGAGCTGGGCCCCCTCAGAGGCCAAGCCCACAGTTTCCATAACTCTGGGCACGGGTGTACCACTGACCCCTTCGCCTGGGAGAGAAGGTCCCTCCGGACCGGGATTTCGCATGGGGGACCTTCGAGGAGACACAATGTCCGACAGCCATACTCGGCCCGGCCAGAACGGGGCTATCAATAACAGCTGGGCCCCGTCCCGGCGGACTCTCTCCAGCACTCCTGGAAGCAGTGCCAGAGGGGGAAAGGGGTACAGATGTAGCCTCGGCCACGTCTGTACCATTGCATCTGAACCCCAATTCGGCTGGATACGTGAGGGAGTAAAATAGGGGACAGTGCATTGTCTCGTGAGACACAAACAGATCCACCTGAGCTTGCCTGAAGCGATTCCAAAGGAGCTCCACCACCTCGGGGTGGAGTCTCCATTCCCCCGACACTACTCCCAGCCTCTACAGGGAGTCTGCCGTCATATTCAGGTAACCGGGAATATATATTGCTCTGACTGATAACAATTTGCCCCGGGCCCAAGTCAACATTCCACAAACAGCATGATCTTACACACCCCTGGCGATTTATATAGGAGACCACCACTGTGTTGTCCAAATGTACTAACACATGGTGGCCCCGGAGGTCTGGGAGAAAGTGCCTGAGTGACAGGGACACAGCCATCAGCTCCAGCTAGTTTATATGCCACGAAAGCTGACGGCGGCTCCACAGACCCTGAGCTGAGCGGCCACTCATGACCGCCCCCCAGCCAGTTAGGGAGGCATCCGTCGTTAGCGTTAAGCGACAACAAGGAACCGCCAGAATTGGACCTTGGGATAGGAACCAAGGATCCTTCCACTTCAACAAGGCACGTAGGCATCGCCGTGTGACCTTGAGCAAGCGAAACGGATTTCCCCTCGGGGAGAAGCCCTTGATCCTGAGCAACCACTGTAAGGGTCTCATGTACAGCAGGCCAGAAGATATCACGTTGGATGCTGCTGCCATTAGCCCCAACATTCTTTGAAATAGTTTCACAGTGAGTGACTGACCTAGCTTTTTTCGGTTTAAGATATCCAGGATTGCTTTTATCCTGGGAGGAGATAGCTGAGCCGACATTCGTCTTGTGTCCCAGATTACCCCTTCTTTGCATTTAACCTTAGCCCCAACACTTTCATATGGGCGAGGACAGCATCTCGATGCTGAACCGCCAACTGTTCCGACTGCGCCAATATGAGCCAATCGTCTATGTAATTGAGTACGCGAATGCCCTGGAGTCGCAGCGAAGCCAGAGCTGCATCTACGCACTTTGTGAAAGTGCAGGGCGATAAAGCTAGGCCGAATGGCAGCACCCGATACTGGTAAGCTTCACCCCCGAAAGCAAACCTGAGGAATTTTCTGTGCTGCGGAAGGATGGAGATGTGGAAGTTTGCATCTTTTAGGTCTATTGTGACACACCAGTCCTCGGACCTGATCTGACACACAATCTGTTTCAGCGTGAGCATTTTGAACTTTAGTCTCTTTACTGCCCTGTTTAACTGACGCAGATCTAAAATAGGCCTTAGCCTCCCATCCTTCTTTGGAACTATGAAGTACCGGCTGTAAAACCCCGACTCTCTGCAGTGGGGAGGGACCCTTTCAATAGCCTCTTTTCGCAGAAGAGTCTGTACCTCTTGCTCCATGACCAGAGCCTGCTCGAAGCTTACTACTGTAGGAGTAACCCCACTGAATATGGGTGGGTCTAACCCAAATAGAATTCTGTACCCTTTTTCTATTGTTAGCAGGACCCATTCTGAGATATTGGGCAGAAGTTTCCACGCTGCCAGAAAATCTACTAAGGGAACCAGCCTCTCGAGGCTGGCCTCTGGATTTCTCTGGGCGGTCAGCCCGGTGTCCTGTAATGGCATACCCGCAGGAAGCAACCGAACTGACCCCCTGAGGGCCCTCCTGGGAGGGCGCGAACATCCCCACGCCGATACGTTTCCGGGCTGACATGGAGATATGCGTTCGCAGGGGACCGCTGCGCCCTGAAGCACCATAGGTGGCAGGGTTGGCAGAACGGCCCCCCGATGGCATCGAGAGAGAAGGGGCGCCTCCGCAAGCCGCCCTCTCTCGAAGGGGACTGCCAACGGAAGCCCTGGCTTCTGGCGTCAGGACTTCTTCTTCGCCGAGGCCTTCCTAGAGATAATGACAGACCTTAAGTCTGCCCTACCTCGGGAAGACCTCGGCTAAACGCGCTGCCCGGACCCTTAGCTGTCTCTCTGTGGGGGAGCCCATGCAGCCACGCTCTCTTTTTGCTGCGCTCTGTGAGAGGAGGACACAATCGGCTGGGGCTGCTCCCGCCCAGCAGCCCCAGAAGGATAAGATTTGCGGGGGGAGAAACCGTTGGAATGCGGCCGCTTGTTTCTTTGCCTCTTGGAACCTCTCAACGACTGTGTTGACTGAGTCACCAAAGAGGCCAGCCGGGGAGATTGGAACATCCATTAGAAATTTCTTATCTCTCTCTTTGATGTCAGAAAGATTTAGCAGATGTCTCTCCGTGGCCACCAGGGCTGCCATAGAGCGTCTGATAGATTTGGCCATCTCCCTGGTGGCCCGAAGAGACAAATATGCAGCCCTACTAATCTCCGCTATTGTTTCTCTCCCCACTTCCTCACATTCATCATCTATATCCCTCAGCAGGTCAGCCTGAAAAGCTTGCAAAACATCCACAGTATGCAAACATGCGGCTGCCTGACCTGCTGCCAAATACGCCCTGCCCACTAATGCTTACGTTGTTCTAACAGGCTTAGTGGGCAGCTGCGGGGCTCTAAGCGACGATACAGACTCGGGGGCAAGATAGCTCGCGAGCGTCTCTTCCACCCGAGGCATCGCCGCTTAACCGTGGCTCTTCAACCCCATAATATTCAAATATTCACATGTGGCGGGGTTGAAGACTCTAAATGATGCCGGTTTCGCCCAGGACCTCGCCACCTCGGTGTGGAGGTCCGGGAAAAACGGTAAGCCCCGCTTTGGAGGTTGTGATCTTGATGGTAGAAAGCGCTCCTCTAATTTACTGAACTGACTGGATTCCTGTTTCTCGGCCGGCCAGTCAAGACTTAATCTGTCTACAGCGCGAGTCACAACCTCCAAAAGCTCCTCTTGAGCGTGTGTGTGCATAGGCAAAATGTGTTCTTCATCATCCAGGCTTACAACATGCAGATGAGCCTGCGTCTCAGCACGAGCAGAAGAAACCGCAGAGCGTACTTCTAACTCATGAACTGAAACATGAGATCCTGTGGGTAAGGCCAGAGATAGGGGATCACCCGTCTCTAGCCCCGCCGCTAGATCCATTTGCGATCCCCAGGACGTGAGCCTTCGCTGTGCCTCGGCAACAGCGGGAGCCGAGCCCTGAGGACCACGAGCCGAAGCACCCTCCTCACTGCATGAAAAGTGGGATTTTCGTCAGTAAGCGGCACTGTAGATTGTCGTGGAAGATCAGGTTTACGACTGTACACGGCAGTTTGCAGGCGACACCGAAAACTGCCGTGAATTGTCAGAAATTGACGTGGGCCTTGCTTGGCAGTTGTCCCCCCCAAGACCCCCCTTCCCTTAACTCCAGGGGAGGCTTTAACATGTAAATGAACATGCTGTGAGCTATACAAATGCAAATCAGGGTAGCAGGAGTTTTAACCCATGTGACATTTTTCTAAAAGGTATTAACTTCCTTCTAAAAAAATCTCTTAGATAGATCAGGCTCAGTATAGCCTAATTGTAAAATCTTAAACTTAAGCTTGAATTTATATATTTGATGAAAGTATTCTAGATTATTTATTGTGTGTCATTTGCAATCAGTCCCCGTGAATTCAATGCGACTCGCAATTTTGACCAATCACCGCAACTTTTACCAGTCATTGCGGTCTCCTGCTAATAAGCGGCGTCATACATCAGCAAACTTTATATATCATATATCATTGCCTGTCAAAATTAACGTGTTAACGCAAATTAATTTTAAGGGCACTACATATATATATACATGTGTGTGTGTGTATATATATATATATATATATATATATATATATATATATATATATATATATATATATATATATACATACACACATATTATACATTGACATTAACTTTTTTGCTCACCGGCCATCGTGGCTAGTGGTTTTCCAAAGTTACTAGCCACTCAGCATTTTCACTGGCCACTATTTTGCTGTTTGGAAATTACATTGTATATGTTTAAAGTTGACTTTGGCATATATAAATTACTTGATTTTGAATCATTTTACTTTATTTAGAAGATTTAAAACCCTTTCAAACTTTCAAATGCAGAATGACCCCCCAAATCTTGTATATCAGCTGGGATGTGCAGGTGGGCAAGGGGTGGGCAATATAATAGATTATAATAGAATATAATAGGCTAATATGAGAAAGGTAATATGACAGGCTATCTCTTTTAAAAAATACCCTAAGCAAATTACAAAAACAATAGTTATTAAAAATAAAATAAAAATTCCGATACTAATACGACACAATGTAATTTATTGAATGTAATTGTCATTGGATACGACTTTCATCGAAAAGAATGTAACAAAATGTGGGCGTGGTCTGTGTTGTGAAATGAAACCACATTAAAAATTCCCTTAAACTGCGTTTGAAACATACAGCTGTAGCGTCTGTGGTCTCTTACAATGAGGATCAAAGAGGAACCCAATGTTGATTGTAAAAAGGGGGGGTAGCTTTTAGCCGCATGTAAATTAAGAGCCACGCCACAGAGTCTGGGGGAAGTGACAACTTCGGCAGTTTTACGACCCCGTCCAAATAAACCAGGCCATGATCGGGTCACACGACTCGAACCCTGTTTCCCCCCCTTTCCATTCCCCAGACCGAAAGGCGCCAAGGCTCCTGTCAATACACAAGGACTCACAAACACACACACATTCCTTATGAAGCTTTAATTAAGACTATTCTAGACTGTATACGAGGTAGCTTGGTGTGTATATGCATGCTCCTTGACTCAGGCCTACTCAGTCATGGCATAGAAACAATGTAAGCTCATTTTAAATGCTTGTATTTCTGTGTAAAATTGTATCTCTGTTTTAATATCTCCCAGCCATAAGGTGTTTGATATCTAAATATTCCTATTTCTTTGACTTACTCAACGATGCACAAAATGGGATTGTGAAATGTATCATTAATATGTTTAGCCGACTTGGGAGTAAAACCATACAAAATCAACACCCCTTTACGACACCTCAGAAACATGCAAAATAGGCCATAAAATGAGACAAAGAGAACTTTTCCCGCGCAGAATTCACCCTCTGGATTGGGTGAATTAGCCAGAAGGGGGCGTGGATTAATTGTCTTAAAAGACCAGTGGAGACCACAATCGTTCGCTTCTAAAAATCTCTTCTGAACTCTTCTGAACTCTTCTCTTCTGAAAACTCCTCTTCAAGAAACTCCTTTTCTGGAAATCTCCGCTCTTCCGAAATCTTCCCTTCTACAATCCGGTCTTCAACCACCCTGTGTTCCTCGTTCCATCAACTTACTAGCCCACGGGCTTCTTCAGGAGGTGGACCCGAAGCGCCGCTAAAGGAAAAACTACGTCACCTCCCGACCTCGGAGAGAACCACCGGATACGCAGAACTACACACACACACAAGCGAGAAGCCAAAACGAAACCAAAAAGAATGCAAGTATTCTTCTTCTTATAAAAGTCAAACTGCTGTAAAGAGGGTGTGTATTTCCCCGTTGGGACAAGTTAACTCCGTGAAGGTCGTATGTGATGAACTGAAGGAAAGCTGTTTCTTACCTCTAATGCTTTGTACCATCTCTCTCTCTCTCTCTCTCTCTCATCTCTCTCTTTTATCTCTCTCTAATTTCAGTCTATTCATTATTCTCTTTTATGTATTCTTTCGTTAATACCTACATGTCTACTTTCTTGATGCATATTTAGTGTGTACTTTCTGTGTGAATCGTAGTGTTATTTTTAGTCTGTGTTTATTAAACCTCCAAAAGACATTTAATGAGTTGGGTCTGTTGTTCTCCCACATACACAAAGTCAATGAAACTTGCGATTTAACGTTACCTCACTGCTTATGCTACTATGTTAGTAAAGTAAACTGTATGACCATTTGAAATATTGAACTTGTCCTGATCAGTAAAGTTAATGTTTCTTATGCGCTCGTAAAGCAGTAATCCCTTATTGAGAATTGATTTGAAAAGTCTATAACTAATTTGGTGGACGAACTTAGTAGGATAATTTCAAGCAATTTCATAAAGGGTTACTTGTATTTAATTAAACAATTTTCCCTATCGGAAAATTTTAATACGTAATGAATGACTGGCAAATTATATTCATAAATTCATGAATATTGAATATTGAATCCCTTTTGAGTTAATTATTCCCCGAGACATTAAACTCATAAGTCATTGTTGTTACAGTATTTGGTGGAGAATGCGGGCAAGTTTCAAACGTTTGTGTATGTGTGAATGATATTCATATTCTATTCATTGTGTATTTTTGGAGCATTAATAACCTGCACGCGCGTTTTTGTTTCGTTTTGTTTTGGTGTTGTTTTGTGAATTGTGAGGTACGCGCAAAGCGAACCCAAGCATAAACAGATGCTGAGAAATGTTGAAGTAGCCGGATTATGTTAATGAAAATATGAACGGTACAAAAATCCAATTTTGAAACGAAAAACTCTGCAGCTGTAAAGCGCAATAGGGTTTATCCGCGTGATTTACGAAACCCCCTGCAGCTGTAAAGCGCAATAGGGTTATCCGCGTGATTGATATTACATGTTCCATTAAAATAACGAGATTTTGATGATGACTGTAGACATGTACGTGCGTTATCCCGCTTGATCTGAACTACGAAAAGTTTCTATCTCTGCGGAAGATTGGGACAGGACGAGACTCTCCTGTACAATATAAGGGGCCTCAGAATAATTATTATATCGTTAAGATAAACGATAACTCCTGGTTTAAGTCTGGCTTAGCTAACCAAAGACCTGAGACCTAAAACATTTGAATCAGAGATGCTGAAAACCGTCAGCCATATTGATAAATGTCTATTGGAGTCCATGTAAAATGCGTGAATAGGCAGACGATAAATTCCTGTTTTTCACCCGTTTCGTTGAGTAATTTTTAAATGATTGCAAAAGCCAGTAAAGTGTAGGGAACGCCGCTTGCAGAACGCCAGGGCGACTCAGAAATTGCAACGCCGCTTGCAAAACGCCAGAGGGCGACTCAAGAATTGCAACGCCGCTTGCAGAACACCAGGGCGACTCAGAAATTGCAACGCCGCTTGCAAAACGCCAGAGGGCGACTCAAGAATTGCAACGCCGCTTGCAGCACGCCGGAGGGCGACTCTAGAACCAGACAAAGCCATCTGGTGAGCATTTCCGCCTAACTAACTCTAGTCTAGGGCGGGCGCAACGGCGCCATCGTGTGGATAAATTCGGATAGTTTCACTCTCCGTTATTTGATTCAAAATAACAAAATAAGTTTGAGCCTATAAATTGTTTATTGCTTACTGTTGTACACAGTTTCATTTATACAATTTCTCTAGCAACAACCAAGTCTCCTTTCTCGCTGATTAAACACCCTTATTCGAATTTGAAGTTTAAAAAGAAACATAACTTCCTCTAACCCAAAGTGAAATTAGGTTTAAGTCACAGTCAGTCCAATTGGAAGGAAGGACGCCACCGTGTGGCTATACCCTGTTAATTCAGCGCACCACTAACTCCCTAATCCCTTTCTGATTCATTCTTTTATTTGGATAACTCCCACTTAGAGATTAATCGTTATAGGATAAGATTTTTGATTGGCTTTCCTTTTATTTGATTTTCCTTACAGGCTTATTTAAAATTTCATTTAAACTTGCTTTGAATTTAATTTGAATTAAGTTGAGCTTCTAAGTTTTATTTTATCTTATTTTAGTTTATTTATTATTTTATTTTAGTTTTAATTTTAATTTTAATTTTTAATTTTAATAAAAAGTTTTTTTTATTAGTTAAAAATTATTATTATTATTATTATTTATTTTTTGTTTTTTTTGGTTTTTGTTTTTTGTTTTTTTTTCTTTCCTCTGCAAAAGTTTTCTTTTCCCCTCCCATTGGGAATATTTAAACTTCCACTTCCTTCTCACCTACAATCAAAAGGCCTTTGATCCGGTGAACAGGGGAGCTTTTAATTCATTTTAATTCCACCTGTTTACCCTCTTTGTGTATCCATTGTAGGGCTCACGCGTCCGAGGTGCATTGAGAATCGTCACAGGCTGGTCTCCAGAGAGGGGGGTGGCCCGACCGACGTAACCGGCACCGGCTGTGTGTGAGTCTCGGTTTCTTGTATCTCTGTCCGCGGCTGCGGCACGCAGTGGCGACATCAGCAATTCGACACTCCAAAGAAGTCAACCAGTCCAGCTCACGCACGCAAGGCAATCTCTGGGACTAATCCCTAATCCAGGGCCTAAGCGGGGCCACTCTTGAAAAAGAGGGTTCTGGGGACGTCCCGATTTTGCTGCGCGGGCTGGCGGTTGATGGACTGGTGTGTCGGGTTGTGTTTAAAGTCATAAGCTGTTTGAGTGGGCGCAACGCGACACAGAGTGGCAGGGGACCGGGGACACGGCAGTGGGTGTTTGGAAGCGTTTGAAAGGCCGACCACACCGCTGGGCTTCCACTTGAGCGACCTCAATTCACCCCGGATGAGCTAAATGGGACAACCCATAGTACAAGCCGAATTTTAGTATATCTTGAGCATTTAGCCTGTTAATTTCCCTAACACTCCCGGCGCGCACGCTGACATTCCTTTCATTACAGACCAATTCATATTGTGTTTGTTTCCACTGTGCTCTTTCCTATCCTCACTGTTGGACTATCACGTTTGTGTTTCTTTCAGTTCACCAAGAGACCCCAAGGAGAATTAGATAGTCCCGGGACGACCGAGCAGCAGTTCACCAAGTGACAACCAGGGCTACCGCCCACCTAATTGTCTGAATTGTCTAATTATCTAACTGTCTACATCAGTTAGCCAAAATTCCCAGCTATCCGTACGATAGCTCGTTAGCTTAGAACAAGCTTGCATTGGCTCTCTCTCTCTGTGGGTGTGTGTGTGCTGTGTTTCTCTCGTCCGCAGTAATGTCCCGTGCCCCCAGCCCTGCCGTCCCGTGGGACCGCCTAACGACATGGCTGGAAGCGCTAACGGCCACCAGTCAAGGAAGTCTGGGGCAGCTGAGCCAGGAACAACTGGACACAGAGCTAGACCAGCTGATGACACACGACCCCACGCAGAGCTACTCCAACAAGGAAGTGGCCAAGATCCTCGGAAGCCTCGCCCACGTCCTCATCGCACAGGCACGGCTAAGCAAAGGGAGCTACGCCAACCTGGAACAGGAGGCAGCAACGCTAAAGCTTTAAGCCGAGGAGGCCCGGAGAGACCAAGCCCTCACCCAGCTTCGTCTAGATCAGCTTCTGGACACAGAGAAAGATGACGAAACAGACAAAGAACAAAGAAAAGAAATAGAAAGACTTCAAGAGACCCTGGAGGAGCTCCGTCGTGACACCGACCGACGAATACAGTCAGAGAAAGACGCCAGGAAAAACCTCGACGAAAAGCTTCGGCATGGCGAAGCCCTCCTGGAGAGAGCCCATGATGAACTTAAAGACAGAGACATTAACGCTAAAGTCTGTGCAAAACATTTGCAGTCGGCACAAGCCGAGATCGACGAGCTCATCCAGCAAAGACACGAGCTCAAAGATGAACTTGACATGGTGCACAGAGAACTGAGACAATCATATAAAGTGCAACGTGACCGGAAGGGGGAAACACACAACACAGAGTTTCCCCTGACCGATTACTCCGTACCTTTGCACCAAGAAGCAAGAACTACGAAGGGGGATGACAGCCCCCTGTGTAAAAGATCACCTGCCAGTCTCCACGAATCCCCGTCAGCAGCAGAGGAAAGGACGCCCTTCCAGGAAGTCAAGGTCGACAGCCACAAAGCCTCAAAGAACCTTGACAAGCTGGCCAGAAATATTCCTACCTTCAGCCCAGACCCGGCAGGAGGACACGACATCCACGCATACTTAAAAGACATAGACTTTTACTTGCAAACTGTCGCTCACGCGAACAACTGGGACAGACTGTACCTGCTCAGGGCCACGTCTAATCGGGACGTACGCAGCTTTCTGGATCGACAACCAGAGGCCATCAAAGCGGACTACTGGCATCTACGACAAGCTCTAATTCGTGAGTACTCCGATCCCGAGTCAGACCAGGGGCTCATCACTGCCATGGAACTCAAGCAAGCCCGACTCGAGACCTCACAGAACTTTTATAACAGACTGCGACGTGCTTACTTCGGGGCACGTAACGACCCAGGCATGGAGGAGGACATCAACTTCAAAACTCTTTTCCTCCGAAACCTGCACCCTACCATCAGTCACCACCTGGGGGTGCTGGCGTGCCCGCGCAGCATGGACATGCAACAGTTAAGAGACTTGGCTCACAAAGCTTATGTCAAACAGAAAACCATTTCTGAAAAGACTGTAAAACAGCCCACCATCTGCCCTGTCTCTGAGCACCACCCAGAGCTAACCCTAGAGGGCGCCCAACAGAACCACAGTTACCGACCCGTCAACAGAGAGTCCAAACCACTCCACGCCAGCAGAGGGCAGCGTGGTCATAATGGCGACCGGCCACGGTACCAGAGCGATCGCTCTGAAAGATCCTGGGAACCGCCTCGCCCCTTTCACAACCAAAAGGGGGTGGGCACCTGGGAAGCTGGCCGACAACCCAGACGGAGCCGAAACGAACCTCCGGGTCCACCCAGCCCAGAAAGCCAGCGACGAGGCCACCCTCGACGGGACAATGGCAGGCCCAGACCTGAACCCACGTCTGGCAAAGAAAGTGCAGCTGCTTCTGAGGTTACAGAGCTCTTAAAAACCCTGAAAGAGTTCCTCCGACAGAAACCTCACAAGGAAGACAAGAAGGACGGACCAGGCACAGCATGACTAGACATGATACCTGAAATCAACCTGCCTGACCCTCCTGCAACTGAATCATCCACCCTGAACACTGTTCCCCAACCACAGACTAATGAACTAACTTTTGCACCCCCACACGTCAACAGCACACCCACACGACAGCTGACAGCAACAGCCTCTAATCAAGACAGTATCATGGGGCAGCCCAGCGTACCAGAAAGCGCTGTTTTGATTATTTGCACGCATAATGAGACACTTGACACATATCCAGACGGTTTATCAAGCAACACACAGGTCCCCACACCAAGACTCCTGGGAAACCTAATCGAGAAGGGGATGGCTCGAAAACTCTATCTGACTATCACTATGGAAAGGGAATTTAAGCTCGAAGCCCTAGTCGACACTGGCTCCGACCTCACGCTTATATCCGCCCAACTGTTTGAAAGACTCAGATTTGAAGCACAGAGGCAAAAATCGCACCCTTAACCTTCACACTTGTAAGCTAAATGTGCAGTCGTATAGCCAAAACGACATCCAGCTCAAGCACGTAGCTTCCATCCACCTGACAATTGGACCGATGAGCCTGATACATCCCGTCTATGTCTCCCCTATGAACGCTTATCCTTTTCTCATCGGAAAAGACCTGCTGGACCGCTTCGAACCCGTACTGGACTTCAAACAGCTGAAAGTCTGGGCTCAAGTGCGTGACCCTCTGCCCCTTCAGACACACACATCGTCTGAGCAAGACTGTCAAGTCACAGAGGTCACGGGAACTCCCGCAGAGCCAGACTGCCAGGTCACAAAGGTCACGGGACCCCCTGCAGCACACTGTGACAACCCAGCCTCAGCCCCAAAGCCAAGTGCAAGTTCGCTACTCTGCACATTTCAGCTAACCAAAGACTCTGATGCCTTCTGCCCCCGGGTCATGAATGACCTACAGCTGAATGACATCACCACCACAAACATTATTCTCGCACTATGGGCCGATAACTCAGCCATTAGTCTCTCACTGTTCAAGTCACTCAGTGAAAAGGCACCACACACTCTTTACGCCAGCAAGCGCACCCGCTTTCCTTTGAACTCATACCCCTCCTCTATGGAGTCCGCCAAAGGAGTCTGTGCGTTACACCTGAAATGGAACCACAGGTGCCTTACCCATTATTTTCTGGTCCTGCCGGACCCGCCCCACGATGTTTACATCGGAGCAGACATTCTGATTTGCCTCCAGGCTCATGTGGACGTATGTAACGAAATGGTATGGGCTCCATTAACGTCACAGCCACCCTTTCCCATCAGTCTTGACAATCTCATGTCGGGACAGACCATCCCTGAAGTCTGCACGCTTGTCAGTGAACAATGAACTGCAATACCAGCATACACCAAAGGGGTCGCTGTGCGGCTCAACATGCGATGTGGTCAAACCTTAAACCACACGCTGAGTTTCTTCCAACCCTCACCCGAATGTGTGGAACTCGGACTCACACTTGAAGCCACACCCCTCACTGAAGTGTCATCTCGTATAGTGTACATCCTATTCAACAACTGCACAGCAATTGACATCAACATCCCAAAAGCCTTTCGACTGGGATGGCTAATCAGCAATGACTTTCATGACTTTGAACTTGTGTTACCCATCATTGGGCCCATTCCACCCGCACTGATACCAGCAGAATGTACAGACAACACCCTGTTCACTGTACCCTTCAAGTTCATCGCCATAACATCTGTCATGCCGGCGGCCAAAGACCAGGTCTGCCGAACGGAGCTGACAGAGGACAGTCACCTTGTAATATACACAGTCTCCCAACAGCCTGTCATGGAAACGGATGAACTAGCTGCACCCCTCCATACCAAACTGACTGATGACACCCAGGTGGAGGAACCGTACCCCGGTTTTGAGTCTCAAGTGCAACAAATTCTACGAGACGCTAACGCGCTCCAAAATGAGACAGAACGTCAGGGACTCAGACGAGTCCTCTATAAGTTTAAAGAATCCTTTGCCAAAGACTCATTAGACTGCGGTCTCACAAACCTCCACACGGTGCGCATCCCAACACAACCTGGTGCGCCTCCCACGTTTGTCAAGCAGTACAAGATTCCAATCGCTTCATACGAACCAGTGCAGAAGATTATCGAGTCCATGCTCGAAAAAGGTGTCATCCGTCCATGTAACAGCACCTACTCCGCCCCAATTTGGCCCGTGCTCAAACCCAACGGCACTTGGCGCCCAACAATAGACTATCGGAGATTGAATCAACAGGTGCCGCTGTCAAGGTGGCCAATGACTCAGTTGGAACAAGAAATACCCTGAATAAGGGGGGCCACAATCTTCTCTACACTTGATGTGGCCTCTGGATTCTGGACCATCCCAGTGCATCCAGAAGATCAACACAAGCTGGCCTTCACATTTGGCAACCGACAATTCACCTTCAACAGGTGCCCGTTCGGATATGCTAACTCACCAGCTGAGTTCAACATCTTCCTTAACAAAGCCTGCCCAGATGCCAGAGTAAGAGGCAACTTAATCTACGTAGACGACGTTCTCATGAAGAGCGCCACGGTGGACGACCACCTGAAAGAAATAGACTATGTTTTGAACCAATTATCCGCAGCCGGTGCCAAGATTGCCCTCCACAAGGGACAATGGTGCCGAACCAAGGTCAACTACGTTGGCCTGCTCATTGGATCCCAAGGCATTGAACCTCAATCTAACCGAATTCATGCCATTCAAAACATCAAGCCCCCTACTAATGTCTCTAAGCTACGCAGTTTTCTGGGGGTATGCAATTACTCCCGACAATTCATCGAGAACTATTCAGACATTGCCAGCCAGCTCACAGCTCTGCTAAAGAAAGACTCCCCGTTTGTCTGGACCGAAGCTCAGGAACACGCCATGGCAGCACTAAAAAGACATTTATGCACTGCCCCATGCCTTTCTTACCCAGATCCACAGAAGGAATTCCACCTGGAAGCCGGGTTTTCCGACCACTGTCTTAGTGCTGGCCTTTATCAACGACATGACCAAGACAAAAAGGTGGTCGCATATGCCAGCAAAATGCTTCTCCCACCGGAGTGCAAGTTCTCGGACTGTGAAAAAGCTCTGTTCTGCATGGTGTGGGCCATACAGCGGTTCTCCAACTACATTGGGGCACAGAAGGTTATCATAGAGACTTGCCACCAGCCCGTAATGTTCCTCAATAGCCAACGCATCCGAGATGGCGTAGTCACTAATTCACGTATCGCCACATGGCTGATGGCCCTCCAAGGCCGCAACGTTGAGGCACGATATGCACAGAACCACAAGTCTGCGCTGGGTAATGGCCTGGCTGCATGCCAGAACTGCTCTGATGACACGCCTACAGCTGCCGCTGATGAACTAGAACCCCAACAACAACAACTCACCTGTCACAGGTACTTTGAACTGAACGCGTGCCAAGACATGCCCACGGCCTACGTCGATGGGTGCTCCTACAACCACGACGGCACCCTCAAAGCAGGTGCAGGTGTGCTATGGGTGAACGATCAGCCGTGCCCACCACGACACTTCATGCTTGGCCCCCAGTCATCGCAATATGCAGAAATAGCAGCCATTCTCATAGCCTGTCAGATCGCGTCAGCCCATAACTTCAAAGAACTACTCATCTGTTCAGACTCTAACTACGCCAGGCTCAGTTTCATTTGCCACCTTCCAACCTGGAAACAAAATGGTTTCAAGACCGCTAACAACAAGCCAGTCAAGCACCAACACCTGTTCCAGGAATGTGACAACATCACAAGTACACATGACCTGACGGTGTACTGGAAAAAGGTCAAAGGCCATTCGAAACTACCCGGCCCCGACAAGGACTTAAATGACCAGACCGATGCCCTCGCAAAGATGGGCGCACTACACGGCGAGATGTGGGAACCTCCAAACCCCACACCCAGCCCCGCCATGGCAGTGCTAACCCGCAGCAAGCGACCAGCACCCGCCACGATGGCCGCCACACAGTCACTGGCGCTCACGCCGCAGATTTCACACAACGACATTGCGGAAATGCAAGCCTCTGACACGGCAATTAAGACAATTTTCGACCACCTCTCTGACCCCTCCGACCACCCTATCTCTGACTCTGACCTCTCCGAGGATTCAAGCCTCAAGCAACTATACAACTCCAAACACATGATGCGTATACAGGACGACATTCTGTGGTTTGCACCCGATGGCAGCACAACGCCACGGCTTGTGGTGCCACGATCGCAAAGGGGGGTGATGCTAATGTACGCCCACGACACACCATGTGCGGGACACCACGGCACCAGAGCCACGTATGACACACTGAAACAGGTGGCATATTGGCCCGGCATGCAGCAAGATATTGCGGAGTACGTCAGAGAGTGTCTGGTTTGCTGTCAGTTCCAACCGGCAAACCCGAACCACAGAGCCCCACTGCAACGCAGAGGAATCACGTTTCCGTGGTCAGACCTACAAATCGACTGGGTAGGACCCCTGCCCAGGTCCACAAGAGGCAACAAGTACTTTCTTACAGTGGTGTGCCAGTTTACCAAGTGGGTGGAGTGTCTACCAGCACCCAACGACACCGCCCAGACCACAGCATACCTCCTGTTAAACCACGTTTTCTCACGGTTCGGATTGCCACTGAAAGTCAACTCAGACAGAGGCACCCATTTCACTGCCGAGATCATGCAACAAATCTGGAAATGCCTGGGGATACAGGCTAGACTGCACGTCAGTTATCATCCAATCGCATCAGGGCAAGTCGAAAGATCGAATCGCACAGTAGTCGCCATGCTGAGAAAGTACGTGTCTGCTAACCAAAAAGACTGGGATATGAAACTCCCCCTCGTGCTGATGGCCCTCAGAGCCACCCCGCAGGAATCAACACGGGTATCCCCTTTTGAACTCATGACTGGGCGGCAGATGACTCTGCCACTACACCTGCTGTACCAACCCGGCGACTCCAACCTGGTCACCGCGTACACCACATTCCAGTACCTCGATGAGCTCCATAGACATTTAAAAACAACTTTTGCCTTTGCTCAACAACACTTGCAAAAGAGCGCTGAAGGTCAGAAAGCCTATTACGACCGCAAAGCCTCACACCAAGAACTGGAGGTGGGCGACAAGGTCTGGTATTACAACTTCAACCCGCCACCTTTGACAGGCTCCCGACGATTGTCAAAGAAATTTCTGCCCCACTGGACGGGACCCCATGAGATTATGAACAAACTCTCTCCCGTCGCATACCAGATTCAGCTAAACCAGGGACAAAGAGAACCAGTTCTCAAATGGGTTCACAGGAACCAGATCAAGAGACATGTGGCCACTAACAGAGAAAGACAGTTAGGGGCCAATGCAAGCTGAACACAACCGCCGTCCCCGAAACGAGAAGACTGTCCCACCCACCTGGGACAAATCTCACTGACACACACTCTCTCTTTCTCTCTCTCCCTCTCTCTCTCTCTCTCTCTCTCTCTTGCCTGTAACAGGATGCCACTGTGGATCCTGCTCCTGTGCCTCCAGACAATCAGAGGCCAGCCACCACCAGACATCATCACACCGGGTCCAGCCTCGGGCATCGTACTGAGAGAGCAACCTGGACTTCTGATCACCAACTGCCGAACCCACACTCAGAAGGTGTATGTCCGACTTGACCCCCGCAACGTCTACAACGCACACTACCCCCGTGCAGTAGCCCAGTACAGCTGGGCCGGTGCTCGCTGGACAGAGGACTCTCTCCGCCACGCCGATGCTGATGTCACGCACATGCTAAAAGAACTAGAGAAGATGACTGTCACCCAGGCAGAATTAGGTGGACACAACCGCCGCCCCAAACGGTTCCTGGGAGCGCTGCTCGGAGCCGCTGCCGCCGTCGGAACTCTGTTTAACATTGGTATGTCCAGTGTCAACGCAGTGAACATCGCCACAGTAAGACGACATGTGGCTGAAATCCAAACTGAACTTCCGCAGCTCAAAGAGCAACTCACCACACAGAGTGCCGCTCTACAGACCATCGGCAAGACGTTGAGAGGAACTGTGGTAATTCTAAACACCCACAGTGTCCTGTTGAACCAGACCGTGAACTCCATGAAACAGTTATTCACCGTTTTCCAAAATGACTTTGCCCAAACGCAGCTAGTTACCGCCTTAATGACGGACATGTTACGGGAAATAAGCTCGTCCATCGACAGCTTAGCCATGGGTAGAATCCCACCGTACCTGATACCCTTAAGCCTGGTGCAAAACGTGTTGGCATCTGCGATCAACGCACCCACTGACCCGCTGCAGATACACCTGACCTACTCATTGGGAAGCGCCATTCCCCTTTACGTGGATCCCGAGCAGAAAGAAATGGGTTTCCTCCTTAATTTACCCATCATCGAGTCGAGCCGAATCTACCGACTCAAAGACATTATTAATGTAGGCTTTTGGAAAGGTAACACCCACCTCAAGGTGCGCACTCCTCAGGTAGTCGCGTACCATGACAGCGACACACAGCTGTACCTAGCCCCAAACCTACACATGTGCACCCTGACCAAAGACATTCATTATCTCTGCCCAAGCAAACCTTTCCTCCGAGACAATACGGAGGGAATCTGCGGGTTGCAACCTATGCTCAGCAATACCCGCTGCCCCACCGACGCAACGCCTCGTACCCTAGTCACCGAGACGCAAGCAGAGATCGTAGGTGACAGGTGGCTCGTCAACACTCCCGTGCGCACCGCCACACTGATCTACGACCAACACGACACTGCGACTCGTATCAACCTGCTGGATCAGAGCATGTGGGTCCAGGTACCACGAGGAGCCATCCTCCACCTGGACGACTTGGCCTTGTACCACCTCCCGAGCGAAGAATACCAGTCGGAACTGGAAATCCCCGCCTTCTTTAAGGACCACAACTTCACCCTCGCTCCCGAGTTAGAATTGTGGATTGAGAAAGGGGGGCCCCAGCTCATTGACATTGCTCCCCTTGATACAGCCCTCCAAGCATTGTCCCGAATACCTATCCTGAATAACTCTCCTGTGGTCCAAACCTGGACCGCAGCTGACACTGCGCTATGTGTCTCTATGATCTTCGGCAATACCCTAACCCTGGGCATCGCTTTCCTCCTGTACAGAAAATTCAACCAGATGAGAACCTCCACAGCCAAGCTCACAACGGCCGTGTCCGGGGGTCTCCGATGGAAACCCCGGAGGGAAATTACAACGCCCGGAGCAGAGACGGACCTCATCGAGCTGGCGCCCCAGCCATAACAAACACCTGCTCCCGACTGCCCGACTCACCTACCATCCATCCATCGTGATGGGAGGTTGCCCGAGAATAACCTCAAGAACCAAAGGCTGAAGAAAAACAACAATTAGAAACCACTAGCCACTTGACCATCATGATCCACCTGTCATCCGACCAAAACGATAACTGTCATCCGACGATGTCATACAGACTTCGTCAGATGAAAAGGGGGAACTGTAGCGTCTGTGGTCTCTTACAATGAGGATCAAAGAGGAACCCAATGTTGATTGTAAAAAGGGGGGGTAGCTTTTAGCCGCATGTAAATTAAGAGCCACGCCACAGAGTCTGGGGGAAGTGACAACTTCGGCAGTTTTACGACCCCGTCCAAATAAACCAGGCCATGATCGGGTCACACGACTCGAACCCTGTTTCCCCCCCTTTCCATTCCCCAGACCGAAAGGCGCCAAGGCTCCTGTCAATACACAAGGACTCACAAACACACACACATTCCTTATGAAGCTTTAATTAAGACTATTCTAGACTGTATACGAGGTAGCTTGGTGTGTATATGCATGCTCCTTGACTCAGGCCTACTCAGTCATGGCATAGAAACAATGTAAGCTCATTTTAAATGCTTGTATTTCTGTGTAAAATTGTATCTCTGTTTTAATATCTCCCAGCCATAAGGTGTTTGATATCTAAATATTCCTATTTCTTTGACTTACTCAACGATGCACAAAATGGGATTGTGAAATGTATCATTAATATGTTTAGCCGACTTGGGAGTAAAACCATACAAAATCAACACCCCTTTACGACACCTCAGAAACATGCAAAATAGGCCATAAAATGAGACAAAGAGAACTTTTCCCGCGCAGAATTCACCCTCTGGATTGGGTGAATTAGCCAGAAGGGGGCGTGGATTAATTGTCTTAAAAGACCAGTGGAGACCACAATCGTTCGCTTCTAAAAATCTCTTCTGAACTCTTCTGAACTCTTCTCTTCTGAAAACTCCTCTTCAAGAAACTCCTTTTCTGGAAATCTCCGCTCTTCCGAAATCTTCCCTTCTACAATCCGGTCTTCAACCACCCTGTGTTCCTCGTTCCATCAACTTACTAGCCCACGGGCTTCTTCAGGAGGTGGACCCGAAGCGCCGCTAAAGGAAAAACTACGTCACCTCCCGACCTCGGAGAGAACCACCGGATACGCAGAACTACACACACACACACAAGCAAGAAGCCAAAACGAAACCAAAAAGAATGCAAGTATTCTTCTTCTTATAAAAGTCAAATTGCTGTAAAGAGGGTGTGTATTTCCCCGTTGGGACAAGTTAACTCCGTGAAGGTCGTATGTGATGAACTGAAGGAAAGCTGTTTCTTACCTCTAATGCTTTGTACCATCTCTCTCTCTCTCTCTCTCTCTCTCATCTCTCTCTTTTATCTCTCTCTAATTTCAGTCTATTCATTATTCTCTTTTATGTATTCTTTCGTTAATACCTACATGTCTACTTTCTTGATGCATATTTAGTGTGTACTTTCTGTGTGAATCGTAGTGTTATTTTTAGTCTGTGTTTATTAAACCTCCAAAAGACATTTAATGAGTTGGGTCTGTTGTTCTCCCACATACACAAAGTCAATGAAACTTGCGATTTAACGTTACCTCACTGCTTATGCTACTATGTTAGTAAAGTAAACTGTATGACCATTTGAAATATTGAACTTGTCCTGATCAGTAAAGTTAATGTTTCTTATGCGCTCGTAAAGCAGTAATCCCTTATTGAGAATTGATTTGAAAAGTCTATAACTAATTTGGTGGACGAACTTAGTAGGATAATTTCAAGCAATTTCATAAAGGGTTACTTGTATTTAATTAAACAATTTTCCCTATCGGAAAATTTTAATACGTAATGAATGACTGGCAAATTATATTCATAAATTCATGAATATTGAATATTGAATCCCTTTTGAGTTAATTATTCCCCGAGACATTAAACTCATAAGTCATTGTTGTTACACAGCAAAGCAGCGACAGAGGAAAACACAGAGCCTGATATTATGCAAACATTTACCAATAATGTGGAAAGCGTTTTAAATCTGTTCAGTGGAAAATCCGCTGTGACGAATCTGTCCTCGTCTAACATCTGCTGTAAATCCAGGTAAAACTAGCTGCGTGCACGCGCCCGTCCCCAGATAACATGATCCCCAGTTGATCCGTAACACCGGCGGGAAGAAACAGCTGAATGCAATCATTGGGCTATCTCGTCAGCTTGCTCAGTTTGCTGCCGATTTTAACGAGCAGTTAACTTTAGTAATCTCCAGGTTGCTGTCCATAGATGATAGGTTGCTTGCTATGGAGTCGAAAAACTGTGTGGAAGATACTAACTTTAAGAAGAGAAGACGAGTGCCTAAGAGAAGACCAGTCCTAAGATTGCGGTAAGACTGTTATCTAAGCTAAAGTAACCTAAAGCAAAGCTTTTTAAGTAGCACAAGCTGAAATTAGCCTTGTAAAAGAACAAATGTAGGTTGCTTTATAAAAGTGTTTTCTTTTTCTGGTCATTTTACAGGAAGCAGTACGCCGTCTTCACAACTTCGTCATAACACTCATTTAATTGTTTTCCAGCTGCATGTAAGACATAGAGACAGTACGCAGGAGCTTCAGGGACAAACATCCAGTTCTTGCATCGCAAGCAGAAGCTGTGAAGAGTTCAGCTCGGAGTCGATTGAGAAGAAAGAGGGTAAGATTTATTAGATTAGATCCGTTTTTGGTCAGTGTGACTATTTTTCAGGTGCATTTTACGCAGTACATCGCGCAATACTGATTGTCTTTATTGTTTGTTTTTACAGCTGCTACAAGCAAGAAAGAGTGTGTTAGCTGAGGATGAGGTGGGCCTTTGGAAGTGCGCTACCATAGACCTGATGTTTGATGAGGAAGACGGCATCGTTCGCGCGGTGTCTGGATGGACTGTTTGACCAGCCAGGAGCTCGCCGAGCTCTGTGCCATGCTGCAATCGAGATTAGAGGCGATTCCAAAGAACAGGGCAACGCACGACAGACGTCTGAAAAATGGACTTAAAACAGACAGAATGGCGCTAGTTACCTACAGCTCTGAAGCGGAAAACAGAGACTTCATGGTGCTGTAGGATTTTGGGCTTCTCGTGAGCTTCCTATTGTTGTGTGGGCAGATCTCAAACGTTTTGTATTTGGTTGTGTGTTTGTGTTTGTTCTAATAAAGCTCTTTCTTTGAATAAACTGCACGTCCCTGTCATATTTTCCTTTCCTCAATAAATGAATGTCCTTGATGGTTATAATAGCGTAATCCATAGGATAACAATGACATGAATATAAAACATAATAGCATATCACATGAATATGAATATATACAATTAAAAAATAATATGCAAATCATAATTTTATATATATATATATATATATATTTGTGTAAAATTATTATAATTTGGGGGTTTAAATTTATTAATTTATTACCCAGGTTGACCAATAGTAACAGATCTGCCAACCAATCACGAGTGATATTTCTTGTTTCAATGTAGTAGTTTCAACCAATACTGAATGAGGAAATTCAAGCCATTCCGGCAAGGCGCCGCCCAGAGCTGCTATTCATATGCTAATTAGAGCCATTAGCGCCGGCGCCAGCATGCCTCCGCAAGCTCCACATACGTCATGGTTCGTTTCCGTCAATATGTGGCACAGACGAACGCGACGTTCACAGGCTGTAAACTGACGTTAATTGTCGAAAATCAGGGAGATTTCCGGCCGTTTACGGGGACGAAAATCCCACTTTTCATGCAGTGCCTCGAAGAGTGCTCGGCGGGATCGAAGCGTTCTTATCGGGAGCTTTTCGCAATGCTCACACCCAGCCCCCTCGAGAGCTGACTGGGCATGCTCTAGTCCCAAACACATTACACACAGCTTGTGTGTATCCCCACCCGTGATGTAACGTGGGCAGGGAGTGACACACTGCTTGAACTGTTTGCTCGCCATTAGTATTTATTTTTTCAAAAGACAATACACACATGAAATGGACAAACAATATTCACATAAAGCACTTGTGAAGACACAGAAGCTGACGACTGTTTGGTCCGGGTGTGCTTTATAGCTTCCTGGTCGATGACGCCACCCGCCTATGACGTATCTCCATGTACTAGTGCTTCATGACGCAATCACGCAGAGGCGTTCCCGTAGCGTTTCGACGCAGCTCCAGTTCCCTCGATAAAGGGAACTTTTATTTCAAAACAAAACGAAACATTCAAATTATACTCCACATGAGTAATGTGGCTTGTAATTGTAATTTACAATTCCAACTTGATAGAAAACTGAACTTTGCTATGGAAAAGTTGTTGTCAGAAAACAACAACAAAAGACATTGAACACAGTGTAATGGCCATCAATCAAAGATAATTAACAGATTTCATTTTCACCCCAAAATGAAAATTGACTGATAATTTACTCACCCCCATCTCATCCAAGATGTTCATGTCTTTATTTCTTCAGTGGAAAATAAATTAAGTTTCTTGAAGAAAACATTCCTGGATTGTTCATCATATAATGCTTTTCAGTTGCAATCAAAATGTTGAAGGTCCAAATCAACGGCGTTTCAAAAGGCTTCAGAGGCTCTGCATGATCCCAGATGAGGAATAGGGTCTTATATGGCCAAATTATCAGTAATTTAAAAAAATATATATACTTTTTAACCTAAATTGTTCAACTTGCGCAGCTCTGCGAGGTGCCAACGATGATGTAATCATGTTGAAATGGTCACACTAGATGTAGGCAGAAGTCCCCCCCCTCGTGTTTACAAAGTGCTTGTGTGAAGACTAATACAAATGCCCTTTAGCAAAAAAAAAAAAAAAATGCCCGATATCGTTGGTTTACTTTTTTTTTTTTTTTTGCTAAAGGGCGTTTGTATTAGTCTTTACATTAATACCATTACGAAACCAAAATATATGGGAATATACTGCAATTATATGCAAAATGTAATACAATTACATAATACATTTCCATAAAGGAAACTAATGCCTTTTTTAATATACTGCAATGTATGCATTGACCTTGTATGGCTATATTTTAACACATACAATATTTAGAAATTAAGACATAAATAGCATTACATGTAATATTCATAAAGTTTTATCCTTTATTGTGTAGTCTTACTGTATATTGCATGTTCCCATATTAATTTGAAAGCATGTTACACACATATACACACTTTTACAGAATGAGTTAGAACACATTTCTACTTCCCATTCATGCTTTGCTTCTGACTGTTAAAGGAGGCTAAATGTTAAAATTAAATGTTATTTCATGTGTTTTTGCTTCGCTCAATTTAATAAGGGTGATAGAGCCTGTGTTAGGTTGACGTTTGGCCAAACACCAATAAAGCTTTGTTACTTTTATTAAAATAATGTCTCAGTACTGTTTTCAGTACAGTTATACAGTTCTTAGCTAAATATTTAGGAACATGCCGGTGTGTTTGACTTGTGTTATTGTTAACAAGTAACTAGTTAAATGTAACAGCGTTATGTAATTGAATTACAAAATAAACTGAACTCTAATCCATTACAGTTACTGAGAAAAAAAATGTGCCATTAAATTAGAGTTATATGAAAATGTTAACAATTACAAAGGAGGTTACATCTGAATTATATATGTATGTGTATATACTGCATGAGTAAATACATACTCAATTATTGTGATAAAGTTCAGTATTTTCCATAATGTAATGATAAAAAATTAAACTTTCATATATTTTAGATTCATTGCACACCAACTGAAATATTTCAGGTATTTTATTGTTTTAATACTGATGATTTTGGCATACAGCTCATGGAAAACCCAAAATTCCTATCTAAAAAAAATTGCATAGTTCATCCGACCAATAAAAGAAAAGTGTTTTTATTACAAAAAAGTCAACCTTCAAATAATTATGTTCAGTTATGCACTCAATACTTGGTCGGGGATCCTTTTACAGAAATGACTGCTTCAATGTGGCGTGGCATGGAGGCAATCAGCCTGTGGCACTGCTGAGGTGTTATGGAGGCCCAGGATGCTTCGATAGCAGCCTTAAGCTCATCCAGAGTGTTGGTTCTTTCGTCTCTCAACTTTCTCTTCACAATATCCCACAGATTCTCTATGGGGTTCAGGTCAGGAGAGTTGGCAGGCCAATTGAGCACAGTAATACCATGGTCAGTAAACCATTTACCAGTGGTTTTGGCATTGTTTTTTGGCATTGTGAGCAGGTGCCAGGTCGTGCTGAAAAACGAAATCTTCATCTCCATAAAGCTTTTCAGCAGATGTAAGCATGAAGTGCTCCAAAATCTCCTGATAGCTAGCTGCATTGACCCTGCCCTTGATAAAACACAGTGGACCAACACCAGCAGCTGACATGGCACCCCAGACCATCACTGACTGTGGGTACTTGACACTGGACTTTAGGCATTTTGGCATTTCCTTCTCTCCAGTCTTCCTCCAGACTCTGGCACCTTGATTTCCGTACCTAAAAAGTACCTTGGACCACTGAGCAACAGTCCAGTGCTGCTTCTCTGTAGCCCAAAAGGGGCTTGACCTGGGGGATGCGGCACCTGTAGCTCATTTCCTGTACACGCCTTTGCACGGTGGCTGTGGATGTTTCTACTCCAGACTCAGTCCACTGCTTCCGCAGGTCCCCCAAGGTTTGGAATGGGACCTTCTCCACAATCTTGCTCAGGGTCCGGTCACCTCTTCTCGTTGTGCAGCGTTTTTACCACACTTTTTCCTTCCCACAGACTTCCCACTGAGGTGCCTTCATACAGCACTCTAGAAACAGCCTATTCGTTCAGAAATTTCTTTCTGTGTCTTACCCTCTCGCTTGAGAGTGTCAATGATGGCCTTCTGGACAGCAGTCGGGTCGGCAGTCTTACCCATGATTGCGGTTTTGAGTAATGATACAGGCTGGGAGTTTGTAAAAGCCTCAGGAATTTTTTAAAGGTGTTTAAAGTTAAATAGTTTATTCAAATGATTAGGTTAATGGCTTGTTTAGAGAACCTTTTCATGATATGCTAATTTTTTGAGATTGGGATTTTGGAATTTTGGGTTTTCATGAGCTGTATGCCAATATCATCAGTATTAAAACAATAAAAGACCTGAAATATTTCAGTTGGTGTGCAATGAATCTAAAATATATGAAAGTTTATTTTTTATCATTACATTATGGAACATAATGAACTTTATCACAATATGCTAATTTTGTGAGAAGGACCTGTATATGTTATGAAGTTTATTACTGAAAATAAAATGACATTTTTACACTTTATTTTGATTTTCCACTTTAGACATTCGGGTTAGTAGAATAAGTTGAATTGTAGTTGCCAATTTACTTACAGTCAGTAAAATGTCTGTTGGGGGACCGACAAAATAAAGTTTTAGTAAATATTAATCAGACAGTCTACAGATACTCTAATGACAGTTAGTTGACATGTAGTTTCAAAGTTACTTATAGTTAGAAGAATGTCTAAAGTGGACTATCAAAATAAAGTGTTACCTAATATACTATTAAATAATTTAAATCATTCACATAAGGAAATTTATTTTCTTTGTGTTAGGGTTACTAATTTTTATTCGTTTTACTTGCTAACTAATTTACTAAAGTAAAATCTAACTGATTTGCAGGGGTTGTATTTAACACAATCCAGCATATATTGTTTTACAGTGTAGGACATATACGAATGAAAATACATTAATATTGTGCAATTTGTATATGTGGTTTTTGCAGCATATATGATCCTAACAGTAGTTGGAACATATAAGAATCACACGTTTTTAGCTAAAATTTTCCATATGGGGAAGTCTGAGCTCAAAGCCCTCCCTCCGGACAGCATGCCAAATACGCATTTAGTTGTTACTTTGGGGCTCTGGCTGAGGATATGGTTTCAAATGCTGCATAGGGGCACATGCTAATGGATTCTGGAGATGAGGACTTGGCTGCGTTTCTCCTTTCAGGTGTGGTAGCGTTGCCCATGCCGTTCCAGATTTTACGGCTATACTTTCCCAGGCTGCCGCAAGTGTCTGGCTCAAAAGGAACCCTCCACTGTGTCCCGAACCTTTACGGTTGGATGATTTGGTTTCTCCAGCCCATGCTGGTTCTCGGTACCATTCTTTCCAGAGGTGCATCAGGAGCTCCCAAAGTCGTAGATGGTGCCCTATCTTGCCAGAGACTGATCAAGTGGCTCCTCCATACTCACTACCCTTGAAGGTGGCACGACAAAAGGGTAGGTGGAGGTCCCTCCATTCGAACGGTCGGTAGCGATGCAACTGTGTCGTAAGACTGTTACCGACTGGTGGGGTAATTCCCGGGCGTGTAAGTTCTGTAATTGTGTAATTGATGCACGTGTCCATAGATCATGTGTTGAAGCTTTCACCCCGGAATTAGGCATGTAGTGACCTCCCAGATAGCAGACAAACAGTGAATCAGCTTTGAATCAATGTTAACGCATTAACTAAAATATCATTGAATCAATGTTGAGATTTAACATCTCTCATTTGCACCCTGAAATAAAGTTATTTCAACAATGAAAAATTGATCAAGATGGGCTTAAAATCAATAGTTTTTCAACTAAAATTAAATATAAATATATCAACTAAAATTAAATAAAATTAAACCACTTATTTAACAGTGAATCAATGTTGAATCAATGTTAATGCATCAATCAAAAAATCATTGAATCAATAATGAAATATAACATTGATTTTTCATCAGGTTTGCACCATGAAATAATGTTATTTCAGCAAGGAAAAATAGATCAATCTTGCTTTATGTACAGCAGTATTCTATGCCAGTTAGTCTGTCTCTTTATTTTATTCATTTTAATCAGAGACCATGTATGGCTGCAATCGATATCATTTTGCATCAAAAAGTCACTCAAAATAAACAAACCTCCTTCAGTTTACATGCACATGTATGTATTTATTTATGATAAAAGAAAAACTCACATTGACTTAAAACAATTACATCTGAATTTATAACACAAATGAGAAGAGCCTGGAAAAACATGACAACTTGCATCTGCAAAATGGAAGTAAATACAAATGAAAACTTGCCAATAAATACAGAAATGAGACCTAACCCTCTAGAAAGAAGGTAGAAGAAAGAATGAAATACTCCAAACTCAGGGGTTTCCACCATGAGCAATGTCCCCAAGCCTTTCAGATTGTAATGGAGCCAGTTTCGCACTGTCCCAGCAAAGATAAACTCTGATGCCTCCTTTTTTATCAGCATTCACGGCATCTAAAACAACAAGAAGTTAGTAAAAAATTGGAAATGTGATTAATTATACATTACAAATATAGCCTACTACAAAATTAAGTGAAACTTGAAATTTGATCAAAATCTTGATATCCCAGTCAAAACACTGTAACGTGTGAAAATGAAACAAATAGCTAAATTAAGTAATAAAAGAGGAGCTGTATAGGCTATGGTGGTTTGGAAAATATTTTTTTCCATTTACAACATTAACTGGAGGCTAGGCTTGGGCGGTATCCAAATTTTGATACCGTTAAACCTCCCTATATTACCTCGGTATACGGTATTACCGTGAATAATAAAAAAATGATGACGTAAGGCTCAGTCAGCCACCAAACTGTTGGCTTGTGCCTAAACCGTTCAGAAACTAAATACCAAACACTAATACTCAAACAATAACAAAATAACATGCACTTTGCACAACAATATTAACAACTTTTATTAGCATCAAATAGCAGTTTATAAAAAAAGTGAAAATACAACAGTCAAACAGAATTAAATTAACATAAACTTCCAGAACAGTTTTCGCGCACACGCGCACACAAATCAATTAAATTAAATTACACCGCCCTAACAACTTTAAATAAAAAAGAGCAGCTTATAAAAATGTGCAAATAAACCGACAACAGTCATCTAGAGTTGAATTAACATAAACATCCTTATTATAAAAATTATTGCAAAGAAATAGGCCTAAATAAAAACTTCTTCCTAGTTACCCAATATTGTTTTTAACGAAAACAAAATAAAACTACCTGAATCAATTAAATAAATAAAAATAAACTGCTAATAGGAACGAATGGCAAGTGGCATCAAATCTAGATTTTTCGCTAGAAAAACCAGCAATTTACTTTGTCTGGCTATAACAGGGCACGTTGTGGACCAACAACTTTACCTGCGGTGCTGAAAACCCGCTCCGATGGTGTGCTTGTGGCACAGACGCACAGGTACTTTCGTGCCACTCGCGAAATTTGGGGAAAACGCCAGGCAGCATTTTTCCACCAGAGAAGTGGGTCCTCGTCTCCTTGAGTAACTGGCTCCAAACAGTAGGCTGTTATTTCAGCTCCAACTCGGTCCTCTACGGTGCCGACGCCGACGGGACCTGCCAATGCATCGGCTTTTTTTTGCAGCATACTTCCCAGAGTCATCTTTTTTTGCGAGGGTTCGGGTTGCACCTCTCCCTCTTCCACTCTGATGGCCACTGGACCTGCTGCCTCGAAGCTCACGATCTCAGCCTGTAATTCAGCCTTTGTCTCAGCCAATGCGTTGTCATCCGTCTCATAACCTCCACGGTAACGAGGGTCGAGGAAAATGCAAAAAAGTTTTTGCATTAGTTTGCGCGATGAATCGGATTCGTACTTGGCCTCCAGCTTTGTTAAAATTCCAGTTTTTATTGACTTTGTTAGCTGTAGGTCATTTTCTGACGCAGCCAACACATTGTCCCTGCAGAGCTGCAGTATGGGGAGGATAGAGGAACTGGTCACATAATTTTCTCCTGACAAAATATCAGTGAAGTCACTGACTGGTTTCAGAGCTTCGTAAACAGCTTTCAAGACGTCCATGTCCATGTCCTGCCAGGTCAGGGACAAGCTGCTCCTTCTGTCATCAGACAGGATGTGTCTGATCACTTGGGCCTGCTCGAAGATGCGCTCCACCATTGCCAGTTTGGAGCCCCAGCGAGTTGCGCAGTCCATTCAATGAATGAATATGCCTAAATGAACAAATTAATTAATAAATAGGCATACATAAACGAATGAATAAATAGGCCTAAATAAATGAAATTTAGTTCATTTAACGAATGAATGAATGAATGCATTGGCCTAAAATGAATGAATGAATGAATGAATGAATAGGCCTAAATAAATGAATGAATGCATTAATAAATAAGTCCATTAATGTATATTATTCCATTTGGTCAAATTTGCATGCACATTTTTTTTAACCACTTCAGCTCTGCACCCCCTCTTGGACGGTGGGTCCAAAATTACATCATCATAATCTTTTAAAAAAATCTATAACTCGCGGACCACAAAACTAGACATATATGGTATCATTTGAAAGATTGGAACCTCAGCTTTCTTGATAACCCAATAACTTCTGTATTTATATTACATAGAAGAAAATAATAATTAATTGTTTATAAAAGTTTTTTTATTAAAATTGTTAATAAATAATTGTTAGTTTTGTATATGTTACTGTCACATTAAATATGGTAAATCCTGATAAAATAAAATATATTTTAAGCAGAATAGGCTATATATTATAAGCAGAATGATTAATATTTGTTTTTCTGCTGTCACCATTTCCCTGTGTATGGGGGAGAAGGACCAAGCCCAGCCAACTATAGTTCACCTCTGATGCAATATAAAATTTAGCACTTTAATGAACACTGTTAAAACTATACCATTTTAACTATTTTTGTTCAAAGTATTTTGGGTGTATTGCACTGCAGGGTCGTAACCACCATAGACATTGAAGGGGAAAAGTCCCCCCCCCCCCCCCCAATATTTAGAAAGGGCATTTTTATACCGATTTAGATAGGACCTATTTTTTTCATTCCTGCGTAATAATCATGGAACTTCGCGGTCGTACCATGGGTTCAGTGGCGCGATGATATTACGCACCGCCTGAAAGTAGTCCTCAGATAGGTAACTTCCGACCGGCACTAAGTTTGTGTCGTTTCAGCCGGCAAATTATGTAGTGGATTTACTGTGTGATTAACCATATGGTTCTGTGTTTCGTAAAGAGCTGTGATGGGAGTCGAAGAGTCGAAGTTGTATACTACTACCATCATTTTTCACAGACCAACGAAAAATCAAGTAATTAAAGAATCAGTGGTTGACTGCTCTGAACCATAGATATTAAAACACCGGTAGATTCAAACAAGAAAGTGCATGTTTGCTCAAAGCATTTGGGACCAGATGACTATTTGGAAAACATGGACAGTGTTACCACAGTACGGCATCTAAAGGATATGGCCAGACAGGGTGAAGTGTATCATCCCCCATGGCTGTAAGTGTTATATTATTATATTTTAGTTAGCTTGAATGACCAGATTGAAAAGCACTGCTGTTGTCTTTAGCTAACTTGTGAGTGAAATCACTAAATGTGGGGGTTTTGCACGGCCATTTGGTTTATACAGTATATAACGTAAGTAGTTTTATTTTTAGCGTTCTGGTGAGGTAGTGTATAGTTTTGATTAATAGAATGTTAAATTGCCGGTATTGTTTATCTTCAGTTTCTATGGTTCAAAATACTACGTTAGTGATGTTACGTTCTGTGCCAAGGCTTCGGAGCGTGTCATGCATTGAAAATTATTTGGCGGCCACCAAAAAAATGTTTGTTCCGTCAAAGCCTTATTTGATCAGTTTTTTTATTTATTTATTTATGAGTGAGATGACTGGGCGCATGTTAACTGAGTGACAGAGAGAAACAACAGAGAGTGTGCACTCTCTCTGTCTTCATAATAAGCAGTCTTACCATATTTCACTTACATATTACGTTAGTCAAAATCAAAAGGTCGGCAGACCGAATCCATGTCAGACCATTTTTCCTTGAATTTTGACTCTTCTCTGACTCACCAGTTTGAATCTGCTCTCCTCGTCCCTTCTGCCACAGTCTGTTCAGCCAGACTTTCTCTTTCACATTTCAAAAGCTCGTCTTCAGTGTAACTGTTATTCCGGTTCAAATAGATATGGTTCGGGATCTGCATCAAAGTAAATATCTTCTGAATCGTCTCTCACAAACGTCAACATGGTTACAACACACGCTCTCTGAGCAAGCAGATCGTCATACTGTTTATGTTGACAGAAGAAGGCGCTGTGTAATATCATTGCGCCACTACGCCCATGACAGCCGCAAAGTTCCTACGCTGGCATGAGAAAGTAGTTTCTAGCTATAACGGTCTAAAAAAATAGAAACTTTTCATTTTTCATTGGTCTTAGTACACAATGTAACTATAGAAGAGTAAAGTTTTAAATAGGACAAATATAGAAAGTCTTTGTTAATTTTTTTGATCACTGATGCTAATGAACCTATATGACTCAATGATGTATGCTAAGCTATGCTAAAAGTGCTACCGCCAGATACAGAGATCGACTGAATGGATTCAGAAAGGGTAAAACTCAACTGTTTAACTCTAAGGGACTTGGAAAATGAGCCTTTTTTCAAAAAAAGTGGAGTGTTCCTTTAAGGAATAACTGTCTGCCGCTGACAGCATGACTTGAATATTGTCTCTAACTTTACTATATAAATGTGTGATGGCTGTTTGTGAAAAATGTTTCCGTCCAGGCAGGTCGTACTGGGCATCTAGGACCTTTATCATATCCTTAAAGGACTTTTTTTCCACTGTGTGGAAAGAGACCATTTCCTTCGCCAAGTATTTTGTCACTGCATCAGTACAGGTTTTCCAATGGATGCTATCCCTTTTGTACTTTGTTATTTTCCCGAAGGCCCCCATTATTGTCGGCTGCGAACTGGCGACCTAGATGTTGTTGGTCCTGCATCGTAAGGCGTTAAAACTGTTGCACTGAGTGAACTCAGGTCCATTCTCGCAGCAGTGGATGGTGGTTTCGTATATGCGACCTTAGGTTCGAGGTATTTCCATCTCTCGTGGTCACCTTTTTGTGGCACAATTTGCAAATTGCCTTGTCCGTATTTACCACCTCTCCCTTCTCGTTCGGTCGAAACCCGAAATACTGCCAAACTGCTGAAGTTGTATTCTTTTTCGGGACCAGATCACTTGGTGCGCTACACGCCATCTTTCCCCCGCTCTTTGTCACTTTCGCCTCCACGCTGTCACGTGATGACAAGCACGCATTTTAAGGCAAATTGTGCACCCTATAAGCCGTGGCTATAGCCTGGACAATCCAATTGCTGATCGTCTGCTTTGCAGCAGGCTGCCCTTTTGTGGGTGAGCCAAAGCACACCAGTAGCAGATCTCTGCTCAGAGGGACCTGCCATGGAAAGCCGTCTAAGAGTGCCACGATGTTGGAGAAACATACTTGGGTTGGCCACCGGTGCGCTACTAAGAGAAGGCTGATGCCCTCTTGGCGGACCCACTCCAGAACTCCCAGGAGCAGAGCGGTCGGGGGAAATGCGTACAGACGTAGCCTCGGCCACATCTGAGTCATGGCATCCAGCCCAAGAGGAGCTGGATCCCTGAGGGAGAACCACAGTGGGCAGTGGGTCGTCTCTCGAGACGCAAACAAATCCACTTTCACCGGGCCAGCCTCTCGCAAATGGCCTCCACCACCTCAGGGTGGAGTAGCCACTCCCCGCGCCTCAGCCCCTACCTTGACAGGATGTCTGCTCCTTGGTTCTGGTCCGCTAGGTCGTACAACACTCTTGAGAGACGACAGTTTCCTCTGGGACCAAAGGAGGATTTGGTTCAAAGCTTAAAAAAAAATTCTCTTTTGCGTTATCCTTTTTTTTTTTTTTTGATCGACGTAGGTATGCGCACGTTGAGCATCGTTGTCACACACCCGAATCGAGTCACAGCGGACACCCATTAGCCTACATCGTCACCTCAACATGTGGAATGAAAATGTAAGAAAATATGACAGTGGCAGGGGCGGATCTACCAGGGGTTTCAACTGCCACCCTAAAAGAAAGACCATTGCCACCCCAGCAGGCAGCTATGTGTATCCCAAATTCCCAATGCATAAAATATTAATTGTTCCTCTACCAATTTACATTAGCGGCGCTTCAAATGTGATAAGATAATAGCAATAAAACACGTCTTTCTATTATTGTGTAGTAGTCCAACAAATGACTCCTATGAACTGCTTAGATCTGCAACGCAAATAGTTTGATCACGAATAGATCGCCTCTTATACGTCCCAATGTTAACGGATTTCAGCTTTCTTACACACGGATGCGGTACGGCAGTGCTTTCCAGGAGCGGTGTGTCTGCAGCAGCGCGTCGATCGTTTCTACACCGAGTCTATTTTGTGCTGGACGCGCTGAATTAAAATGATAGAACGTTGTTGGCATTAAAATAAACATGCATTGAAGTGAAAATCTAGTTATTTCACCACAGATTCATGTAATTTAAAGACTAATCTGTTTCGATGACTTTTTGCCTCGGGTAAAGCAAGAAAACAGACACATTTAGGTAAATGGGGAGAATAGGGAGTAAATAGGAAATGGAGAGCTCTCATCCTTTCTTGAAGGTGGAGAAATAAAGTTCTTTATGACCTGCATGATTTCTTAAAAGATTTAAAAATTCAAGAAATTAAAGACTAGATTTTTTGTCTATTGTAAGTGTTAGTGTAAAACGTTTTTGATTTTAACATAGGCCTAGTTTAAATATTTTGCCACTTGCATGAGCAACGTAATATATAATAAATGTAAAGTAAATATAAAGTGATTAATTGAATAAAACATTTTAACCTGACATTTAAAGGGTGTATTGTAATGCTGACAATAATCTGTAATCGGGGTGGGGGAAAGGGGCCATACTAATATAATATTGTGAGGCATTTAAATGTGTGAGAACCAACAACAATTGCATGAAATTAAAGGGGTTCTTCAGAAATGTGAACTTATTTTTGAATTTGGTGCCTTCTAGACTGAGAAAAGACAGAAAATGTATTTTTGTCTCATGGGATGAAATACTACAATTCCCAGAATGCTTCGCTTCCCTCTGAGGCCATTCCCAAAGTCACCAACTTGATTACTGTGACTGAGTTGGAGAAGACACTACAATTAAAAACTGAACATGTCTGTTCAATATAATGAGTGAGTCACCGTTCGAGTATCACAGCACTGAGCACTAACTGCAGGAGTGAGATAAATGAGCTGATGAGCTCTCATGATGAGAGCTGAGGTATCACGACTACACTCGCGGCATACATTCACAACGCAAGTTCAGTCTGGCGCATTTCAGTTCATGCCTTTGCAAGCTTAACTTTCATAGAAATTAATGTAAGAAGTTAAAAGACTTACATTGCTCACCATAGCTCCATTTAAATGAGTGCCTGTAGCAGCGAGCTGAGCTCTGAGTGTAATCTCCCATCCCCCATGCGCGGGAACATGCGTTCAAAACATGCAGAAATGGCTCCCTCTACTGGCTGTAGTCTTTAGCCTTTGGCCAAACATTCCTCCTATGATGCAAATATCGTCAATTTGCATCATAGGAGGAATTTTTCCAGAAATAAAATGCATAGTGTTGGAAGGGGTGCGTGGTTCAGCGAGGTCTGCAGCGGGAGAGAGAGCCGCGGGACGAGCGGTAAGTGAGTGGGTTGGAAGCAGATTAATAACACCTGTCTCTTGTTCCAGTAATGGGTGCGGAGAGGGTACAAAACACCGGTGGAACCGGAGACGAGGAAGAGAGAGAGCCCGGACGGTTGATGCGAAACCCCAGAGACTGAGATACCGGAAGCCGGAAGTGCCGACCCGGAAGTGATAGTGGCTTATGTGAATCCGCACCGTTGTGTGTGTACTTTGAGTTTGAAATACAAAATAAAGAGAGAAACGCATCAACCGTCTAGCCGACCCCCGTGTCCTCTTCCTTCCTCATACTATCGAACTTGTTACACATAGATATCTTGTCTCAGGGGAATATGCGGGGGGAAAGCACATTTATTTAAATATACTCAAGGGTCTCTACTGATACAAAACCATATGCTAATCGCTGAAGTAACCCTTTAACTTAATTTGAATGATTTTCTCACTGTCTTGAATCTCTCATTTATCTCTATGAGAACACAGACCAGCATAAGTTACATGTCATATCTGTATGGTGTGTGTGTGTGTGTGTGTGAGAGAGAGAGAGAGAGAGAGAGAGAGAGAGAGAGAGAGAGAGAGAGAGAGAGAGAGAGAGAGAGAGAGAGAGAGAGAGAGAGAAATCCTTTAGTGTGTGTGATTAATGGCAGCTTGCGTCAGTAATGGGCACCAGAGGGAGTAAAATGCTGCAGTTCTTTTTATAGAACAACCCAGATAGAGAGAGAAAAGATTCCTGATCTGGCACTATCTGCACAACAAGGTCTCCGTGTATGCGTATTTGTGTGTGTGTGCGTGCACGTGCATGCTAAAAAAAATCATCCACTGGTCTTTTAATACTCTAGACACAAACACACAGGCTCTGAACCTTTTACTGTCTACTGAACTGAACCTCAGAACTGATCCAGGTTGGTGAAGCTTTGAAATTCACCAAGTTGATTGATTTGAAATAGTTCAATTGCAGTCAAGCTGACCTTAATCCTCTGGTATGTAACCAGTGTTTTTTTTCTCAATTTTCTTTTTTTTTTTAAATTCAATCATTCTATTAATATAATATTTCGAATATTTGTCCAACACTTTTACTATACAATTCAATTAATTAACCCCTTAAGTGTCACCCCCCTTTTTGAAAATATACATGAAAATTCACTATCCAAACTTAAATGGTTGCAATTCAAGAATGCTTTGGAATATAGACATAAGTTTGGTCTCATTTTAAAGAAGACAGTCAGCAGAGTATTGCTCAAGTGAAATCACTTCAAAAAATTTAAGTTTAAAAAAGTTATGGAAGTTTAAATGTACTGTAAATCAAATATACTGTACTAGATATTTAATATTTAATATAAAATATATATGTTACAAAATAATGTGGACTCTAAAATTACTATCAAATCAAAGCCATATGTCTAATGAATTTGTGTTCCAAATTTGAAGTTGATATCACAAAAATTGAAGTTCCCATGAGATTTTGTTTAGGCGTTGTACCACAAATAGCCACCGGGTGTCATTGAAATTCCATTGATTTTTTTAAATGCAATTTCCTTTGTCAAATGTATATATTTTTGTGTAAATATCACAAAACAGTTTTCAGATATAGAACCGTGAGACTAAGACCTTTCCGACGATATGCGTTTTGTCAAGATTAGAAAAGGTTTTTATTATAAATTAAATAAATATGTTAAATAAATATGAAACATGACAACGCCACTTGGGGAGGAGCCCGCTAGAATAATTTAGAGCACCGTTTCCATGGTAACGCAAGGTCCGATTTCAAATCAGTTTGCACAGGATGAATCTTGAGTTCGTAAGCTTTCGATTGATATATAGTTTGTCAACATTAGATCAGGACAAATATAGGATATATTTTTTTAAACATGCAGTGGCAAATGGGCCCACCGGTGGGCCAGTGACACTTAAGGGGTTAAAGGTCCCACGGCATTAATTTTTTATTTTATGAGGTTTTTCAACATTATTATGAGTTCCCCTAGTCTGAATGTTGTCCCCAAGGGGCTAGACATTTTAATCGGTGTAAAACGAGTGTAAACGGTGTAAAAAATTAATCGTTAGATTAATCGTTTTAAAAAATATTGTTTATCCCAGCCCTATTTCTCAGCAATTTTTTCCCAGCTCCGTTTCTCTCTTTCTCTCTCTTGACTGGCAGCTGCAGGCAGCTGCTCCTGACTAAACCACACTCCCTCCGCATGTAATCTCATTTCAAATGCAAAGATGTCAGCCAATCACAACAGTGGGTCTCAGCAGACACGCCTCTTGAAATAGAGCATTCCAGACAGAGGGCTAATATCAGTATAGAAAAAAATGCCTTTTATTACTAACACTATAAATGCACCCCAGGAAACATTATAAAATAATAACACAATCTATGCCATGGGACCTTTAAAATATTTGCTTTTTCTAAATTTCTCTTAAAGGGGTACTTAAGCCCTGGGAAGATAAATGTGTATTTAAACAAGTAATGTGTATCATAAAGGAGTCATTTATGTAGTAGAAATGTGAAATTATTTTTGAATTGGCTGCCTTCTAGACAGAGAAGCCAAAAAAAACAAAATATTTTTGGGCTCATGTGGATGAAAGACAACAACTCCCAGAATGCACTTGCTTCTCTGCCTTAGCCAGTCCCAAAGCCACCGTTACTGGATCACTGAAGTAAGCAATTGAATACATACTGAGCATTTTACACTGTTAAAGACTTGGATTCCCATGCTAAGCATGGAGAAAAAAAAAATAAAAAAATAAGTAGGAGGTTTGATGGAGTATTTCTGTGTCAAAAATACTCCTTCTGGTTTTACACAAGTTTTTTTTTTTTTCTGGGTCTATGTGATGTGAAATGGGTCGTAATTCCCTTGTACACTTGTACACACTTGTACGTCCTCTTCTCCCGGAAGGTCACATGCACGACCAGAGCGAGAGAGCAAATGCACGCCCATAAACGCACTTTGCTAGGAAAGGCCTAGTGCACTTCAGTCACTGGAATTCACCAAATAAACAATGTCACGAAAGAAGTGTGTTTTTTATGGAGCCGTCTGTTTTGCTAGTTAATTTCTCAATAGTGTCTGTAATTATCAATGACAAACGTATTCACATCAGTGTTTGTTTTCTTCCTAAATTAATCTGACTTTTGACCGAATTGGGTCAATGAATGATTTAGGTGGTTTACTCACGTCTATGCTTATTCATTTAAACAGTGAATCACTGCCAGTGAAGCGTGGTTTCAATACTTTCTTTCTTTTTATAATCTCTACTATGTTAAAATTTTAAGAATGATTATACACAAATTGCATAATGTTATGAGGTGTATAATCTCTTTACATGTTTTTAACATGTTTTTATAACAGATTCGAGGTAAATATACCAGCAGGGTAGAAAAGTCAGCAGAGGGAGAGGAGGAAAAGGTAAAGATCAGTAAAAGATCAGGTAAAGAAAAACAGCAGCTTTGTAAAGTTAGGCTGTACAGACAGACAGACAGACAGACAGACAGACAGACAGACAGACAGACAGACAGACAGACAGACAGATAGATAGATAGATAGATAGATAGATAGATAGATAGATAGATAGATAGAGGAATCTATGTAAATATTTCTATGATTGCACCAGCTCTCTCGGACTCGACCCTCTTTGAACTCGGACTCAATTCGGACTCGACCCTCTCTGAACTCGGACTCGACTCGGACTCGAATGAGCTGGTCTTGACTACAACACTGGTATAGGGATTTACCTGAACCATTACTGGAGAGCTTGCTGAGCTTCGAGGATGATTTTTGAATCAGGTCTTATGTAAGACTCGAATGCAGAAGAAGACCATCTGCCCAGGATCTTGATCTAGAAATGCCCCATTCAGCTGCTGTAGTGGCTGCCCCAATCGTGAAGGAATGACCGGTATACTGGGAGGGAGATTGGCTACAACTTTTGAGGACAGAAACTAGGTGATTCCTAAACCAGGCTTTAGAGAGGGGTGCTCCGTTAAGTTGGATAAATAAAGGGGAATTATCTGAGGATCTCTGACAAATTTAAAGAAATTTAAGCATGGATGAGAAGGGACAGAAATTGTTGCCAATTTTAGAAATTGTTAGTGTGACTCCAGAAACTTTAGAATCTATTTTAGAGTGCTTGACGAACAGTGTAAAGAATTTAGGAGAAAAGCATAAATCAGAGAAGGAAAGACCGTGGGCAGGATTGAAATGACTGGCTGCTGAAGTAAATTCCCCTGGACGCATGAACCCATAAAAAGCAGTAAGGAAAAATATTGGTATATGTGCAAAATAGACCATTGCGGATGGAAGTAATTAATTTTTGCAATAAGGATAAAGTGAAAGGCAACCGTTTGTCTGGAGAAATACTAGATGATTTACTAATGCCTTTTAGCAATAGCCGGATGGAAGTAGCAGAGAAAAGACTTGGGGAATCGGGATTAAAATATTTGGCATAAAACTGAATTCCTGCGAGTAATCTCAGAACTGAAGCAGGTTTAAGATTGCGTTTTTCGAAATTAAAGGTAAGAAAGGAGCAGACAGTTGTAATCAAAATGGGAAATATAGGGATCTGAAAGGAAAAGCAGAACATTAAAAAAAAGACCAAGTGGAAGTGTAAGCTTTATAGGTAGAAGGAGCTACTCCTTTAAACATATAATGTCTGGCTGATCTGATCAAGTCGTCTAATTTAACATTGCTGCTGATAGGGGCGGGCAAGGTGTGGGATCCATGCTGGCTGCAGCTTTAATGATAAAATTACAGACAACTGATAGCCAGATTAGGCGTCTTACGAAAGGCATGATCGTTGGGCAAGAACATTGTTATTGCACAACATCATGATACATTTCCTTGACCATTTTGGACCCCAAATTCTACTATAACTATAGGATAAAGCTCATGGAGCGCGGAAAAAACGAACCCAGGGGTAGACGAGGGAAATGCGATTGGCCATTTCTCTACGAACCATTGTCCTTGAAAGAACCCCCCAAATCCAATGGACGGTGTGGCGTCGGTAAATAGATGTAGGTCTGCTGATGATTCGAACGCATCATTATAAAACAAAAAAGAAATACCATTCTAATCATTTAATAACGGAGTCCCAAATGTAATTTCGGACAGACATCCTTCCTCTAATTGAAGCAAGCGCTTAGGTTTTGTGTAGAATGAGCCAATGTTAGCAAACGAGAAATGAAAGCCCTTCCTTGCGGAAATATACTCATGGCAAAATTGAGGTGACCAAGTAGGGAAAGTATATCACGTTACGAAACGACACGTAAAGAGGAAAAACTTTCCAAAAAGGATCTGATCCTTGCGAGCTTTTCTAGAGGAAGGGAAGCTTGCATTTTGACCGTATCAAGAGAAATGCCTAGAAATTCAAGCGAAGTTGAGGGACCCAATGTTTTTTCCGCGGAGAGAGGCACGCCGGCGTCACTAAATACCTGTTTAAGTATATCTAGGATGGAAGATTGAGAATTAGGAAAATCAATCAACAAAAAATCATCAAGTAAATGCAGGACAAAAGGAAGCTGACAGACATTCAGCAGGATCCAGCACAGAGCCTCGGAGAGACTGTTGAATATGTGGGGGCTACTTCTACACCCAAATGTGAGCCTTACAGCAAAACAGAACTTATAATTCCATTTAACTCCGAAAAGATGCCAGTCAGAAGGGTGGATTGGCATGGTTTTGAAAGCGTCTGTAATGTCTGCCTTAGCTAACCAGGCTCCATGGCAAGCTAACTTGATGGCATTGTCAACCGAGGCATAGTGTAGAGAGAAAGGAGTTAAAGGAATGCATTCATTAACACTTGCTATGTTGGAAGAATGAGGAGAAGATATATCGAAAATTAGACGTTGTTTACCAGAATATGTGCGCATTGCAATGCCGATAGAATTAATCTGAAAGGGAGAAAAAGGAGGAGAAGCAAAAGGGCCGATAACATATTAACCTCTTTTTCTAGTAGTGCTGAAACCACGTCGGGTTCATTTCTGGCTGACTGCAAATTTTTTGCAACTAAAGAACCAGAAAGGTGTGAAAGAACTCCTACCCGAAACCCTTGAGATAAGCCAGTGATTAAATAATCCACAAAAACCGGATCAGGGTGAGAAAAAAGGTAATTTGAAAGGTTTGGAATATTGATAGGAGTAGATGGGTGACTATTCAGAATTCCCTTAATCGAGGTAACTCGAGCTGCGTCGAAACGCTACGGGAACGCTTCTGTGGGATTGCGTCATGAAGCACTAGTGAAATCTGTCCAATAGCGTGGAGATACGTCATAGGCGGGTGACGTCATCGACCAGGAAGCAATAAAGCACACCCGGACCAAACGGTTGTCAGCTTCTGTGTCTTCACAAGCGCTCTATGTGAATATTGTTTGTCCATTTCATGTGTGTCTTGTCTATTGAGAAAAAAGAGAAAATAATGGCGAGCAAACACTTCAAGCAGTGTGTCACTCCCTGCCCACACTACACGGGTGGGCAGATACACGAGCTGTGTGTAATGTGTTTGGGACTTGAGCATGCCCAGTCAGCTCTCGAGGGGGCTGGCTGTGAGCATTGTGAAAAGCTCCCGATGAGAACACTTAGATCACGCCGAGCACTCTTCGAGGAAGGTGCTTCGACTCACGGTCCTCAGGGCTCGGGTCCCGCTGTTGCTGAGGCGCAGCGAAGGCTCGCGTCCTGGGGATCGCAAATGGATCTAGTGGCGGGTTTAGAGATGGGTGATCCCCTATATCTGCCCTTACCCGCTGGATCTCATGCCTCAGTTCATGAGTTAGAAGCACGCTCTGCGGTTTCTTCTGCTCATGCTAAGGCGCAGGGGCAGCAGCATTCCAGTTCTGAGGAACTGGTTGTTGTGAGCCTGGATGATGACGAACACATCTCGCCCATACACACACACACGCTCAAGAATAGCTTTTGGAGGTTGTGACTCGCGCTGTAGCCAGATTAAGTCTTGACTGGCTGGTCGAGAAACAGGAAGCCTGTCAGTATAGTAAATTAGACGAGCGCTTCCTACCATCCAGATCACAACCTCTAAAGCGGGGCTTACCGTTTTTCCCGGACCTCCGAGGTGGAGCAAGTCAGGCAGCCGCTTGTTTGCATACAGTGGCTGTTTTACAAGCTTATCAGACTGACCTGCTGAGGGATATAGATGATGAATGTGAGGAAGTGCGGAGAGAAACAATAGCGGAGATTAGAAGGGCTGCAGATTTGTCTCTTCGGGCCACCAAGGAGATGACCAAATCCATCGGCCGCTCTACGGCAGCCCTGGTGGCCACGGAGAGACATCTGTGGCTAAATCTTTCTGACTTCAAGGACGAGATGAAAAATCTCCCCGGCCGGCCTCTTCGGCGACTCAGTCAACACAGTCGACGAGAGGTTCCAAGAGGCGAAGAAACAAGCGGCCGCATTCCAACGTTTTCTTCCCCTCAAATCGTATCCCTCTTGGGCTGCTGGGTGGGAGCAGCCCCAGCCAGTCATTATCTCTAGGAAGGCCTCGGCAAAGAATAAGTCCTGACGCCAGAAGCGCAGGTCTTCCGATGGCAGTCCCCTTCGGGTGAGTGCAGCTCGCCGAGGCGCCCGTTCTCTCTCGATGCCATCACGGGGCCGGTCTGCCAACCCTGCCACCTATGGTGCTTCAAGGCGCAGCAGTCCCCGGCGATCGTATATCTCCATGTCCGCCCGGAAACGTAGCAGCGTGGAGATATTCGCGCCCGCCCAGGAGGGCCCTTTGGGGGTCAGTTCGGTTGCTTCCTGCCGGTAAGCCACCCAGAGAAATCCAGAGGCCAACCTCGAGAGGCTGGTTTCCTTAGTAGATTTTCTGGCAGCGTGGAAACTTCTGCCAAATATCTCAGAATGGGTCCTGCTCACAATAGAAAAAGAGTACAGAATTCAATTCGGGGTACACCCACCCATATTCAGCGGGGTTACTCCTACAGTAGTAAGCTCCGAGCAGGCTCTGGTCATGGAGCAAGAGGTACAGACTCTTCTGCGAAAAGAGGCTATAGAAAGGGTCCCTCCCCACTGCAGAGAGTCGGGGTTTTACAGCCGGTACTTCATAGTTCCAAAGAAGGATGGGGGGATAAGGCCTATTTTAGATCTGCGTCAGTTAAACAGGGCAGTAAAGAGACTAAAGTTCAAAATGCTCACGCTGAAACAGATCGTGTGTCAGATCAGGTCCGAGGACTGGTGTGTCACAATAGACATAAAGGATGCATACTTCCACATCTCCATCCTTCTGCAGTACAGAAAATTCCTCAGGTTTGCTTTCGGGGGCGAAGCTTACCAGTATCGGGTGCTGCCATTCGGCCTAGCTTTATCTAAGTGCATGGATGCAGCTCTGGCTCTGTTGCGACTCCAAGGCATTCGTGTACTCAATTACATTGGTGATTGGCTCATATTGGCGCTGTCGGAACAACTGGCGGTTCAGCATGGAGATGCTGTCCTCGCCCATATGAAAGTGTTGGGGCTAAGGTTAAACGCAAAGAAAAGTGTGTTGGCACCTCAGCAGAGCACTACTTTTCTGGGGGTAGTCTGGGATACAAAACAAATGTCGGCTCAGCTATCTCCTCCCAGGATAAAAGCAATCCTGGCTACGTAAACCGAATAAAGCTAGGTCAGACACTCACTGTGAAACATTTTCAAAGAGTGTTAGGGCTGATGGCAGCAGCGTCCAACGTGATACCTTTTGGCCTACTGTACATGAGACCCTTACAGTGGTGGCTCAGGACCAAGGGCTTCTCCCCGAGGGGAAATCCGTTTCGCTTGATCAAGGTCGCGCGGCAATACCTACGTGCCTTGGTGAAGTGGAAGGATCCGTGGTTCCTATCCCAAGGTCCAGTTCTGAGGGGTTCCTTGTCGTCGTTTAACGCTACCCAGATAGCATGGTGACATTGATTCAATGTTGAAATTCCATCAGAATCATCATTTTGGTTGAGGTTGAAATTTCAATGCTAAGTAATATTGGATCAATGTTGAAAATTCAATGCTAAAACTAGGGATGGGTATCGTTAAGGTTTTAACGGTATTACTACTCTTACCGATACTGCTTATCGGTCCGGTACTTTAACGGTATTCTTATCGGTACTTTTTGAGATTATATATATATATATATATATATATATATATATATATATATATATATATATATATATATATATATATATATACACACACACACACACACACACACACACACACACACACACACACACACACAATTAACAAAAATACACAGCCTACACATGCAGTGCTTTCATTTCAGGAATAATTCTACTAATCAAATGTAAAATAACACTGTTCATCATAAATAGCCAAATTAATGCTTTTTAAAGCTGAAGTTATTCATGCAAGAGCTGTGAGTGATTTTCTCTTTGCATTTGGTTGTTTAATTCGCAGTAATTCATCAGCATGTTTATTTACACCGCTGCCTCTTTAAGACAGATGTGCAGATCTATAGGCGACTGATAATAGGCAGATGGACTATTTTCTCCTGACTATATCCATAATAACTACGTCCATTTTAGACACAAACTGTGTTGTGTTTAAGAGACTCTCCAAGCCGGTCATTTTGACATAGATGTTTGTGTACATTTGATCGTTTAGACGCGAGTGTGAAACCGAAAGTGTAATTTGCTCGTCTTGTTGCGGCTGTTTCAGAGCGCGCGCGTCGACTTGGGAACAATCTCTTGCGCACATTTTTGTGCATTTAATCGCTCTTTTTATTATTAAACGCGTCCCACAATTTACCAACAGTGGCTAGACTGTATTTTACAACAATCACTGATCGTGCTGAACTGCTGATTCTGTCATTACGTTTTAGTTTTATAGAGAAATGACAGCTTGGCTACTGCTGCAAAGGGAATCAAGTTGGACTAGACATAAATATTATTATTATAATCTTTGGATGACAAAATCTAAAATAAAAGCAGACTATCACAGATCTAAAGTGTAACCAGGCTATGTTTGAATGTTTGGTTCTGTCCTCCGTTTGCGGAGCTCTCTCTCTCTCTCTTTCTCTCTCCCTCTCTCTCTCGTCACGTGTATTTTCAAAAGTACCGACAGCAGAACCGATAACGTCCGAGCTTATCGATACAACGGTCTTTCAAAATTCAGCCCCGGGGCCCGTTTAATACCGGTTTTCGGTACCCATCCCTAGCTAAAACCATACTGGACCAATGTTGAAAATTCACTGCTAAATAATATTGGATCAATGTTGATAATTCATGCTCTTAATTCTCCACCGGTGAGGCTTACGGTCAATCTATCTGTCACATTATTCAACATGTTAAGGCAAGTCCAAATCAATTGGCTACATTTGTGTGAATGTGAGCACATTTATTATCCTCAAAGGATACGATGAGTACACCAACGAGTGTGTGGATTAACAAAGAATACATAAATGTAATTATTTTAATTGTAAGCCTTTCTTTAAATTTTTCTGGAAGAGTTAAAATTGTACGTATGTTTGATGTCTGACTCTTCCAATAAGAAAGCTGTAAAAACTATGAATCTTTTTAAAAGGTATATTATTTTCCTGCTTACTGGCATGTTGTCATTCTGTGTTTCATGTTATTATAATAAAAAATGCAAAAAACAAATAAAAACAAAGAACTTCTACCATAAATTTAGTCTATCAGTTTTAAATAAATAAAAATGTAGCCTATTATTATTATTTAAATCATGCAGAATATACATGCTAGTAGAATATGTGTCCCTACCTATCGAATGCGCCACAATCCAATCCAGCAGGTGGCGGTAATGCACCTTCAAGACATCCACCAATCAGATCAAAGCAAGCGCAGCTGAACAGACTTCAATCGCGAAAAAGAGACACAGGACGACCATGTTTTTTAGAGGTAAGTAGGCCTACAAAAATATATTTATACAATTCATCTCAATTTTAATTTAGTATTTTTATTCATCTTTATGTTTTACAACTTGTGTGCTTCTGAGTGTTTTAGTGAACTGCAATGTTAATAATAGTCACATGAGCGCCCTCGTAAGTTACACAACCAACGGCCAGGATAATATTAATACATTGAGTTTCAGTTTGTTTTTTCACCAAACCATATCATATTTGTATTCATTTTTTTTTTCTTAAGATTGGCATATACACTGTGAATTGCGTCCGAATTCTGACTCGTGCAACTCTTTATTTTTTTTTTATTTTTTTGGTTGTGCGTCGTTTGTTGTGAGGTGTTCATCTATTTTATGAGATGATTTTTGTACTAAGATGATTCATCTGTGCGTGCAACGAGTAAAATGAATGTGCGGCGCGGATCCACAAACGTATCTTACTCGGTGCACGCACAGATGAATCATTTTGAATCATCCCATATTCGTCCAGTGTATAAACGAGAGGCGATCGGAAGGTTAGATGAATTTCTGGCTTGTCAGTAATTGTGTTCACCACTCGTGAGAGTATCTCACAGCTGAAGCAGAACTAGAACTGATTGACCTGTTAGCGCTGTGAGGGGAAATACAATCAGCTCGTAGATCTGCTTCAGCTGTACGATATCATCACGAGAGCAGATCACAATTACATCCTTACAGTTTAATCTTTAATGCAGCAAGAAAAAAGAAAAGAGTGAGATTTTTAAGTTCTGTAGGCAGCTATGTCAAACTACAGAAATTTAGTAAACAGTTGTGCCTCCAATTCGTGTTGTAAAATGGAAAAAAAATCTCTTCCAAACCACCATGTAGCCTATACAGCTCCTCTTTTATTTTCTTAATTTAACTATTTGGTCATTCATTTACTTGTTTCATTTTCACACTTTATTTATTTACTATTAAATACAATAATATTATTAGATAAAACACCGGATATAGTCACTTTGCTCTTTCATTCATTGTGTGTCTGAGGGTCCTTTAAAGTCTATACTAAAATGCATTAAATAGTCCTGAATTTAATGTTACCGTGTTTTAACTGGGATATCAAGATTTTGATACAATTTCATGTTTCACTTCATTTTGTAGTAGGCTATATTTGTAATGTATAATTAATCACATTTCCAAATATTTACTAACTTCTTGTTGTTTTAGATGCCGTGAATGCTGATAATAAGAGGCATCAGGGTTTATCATTGCTGGGACGGTGCAGAACTGGCTCCATTACAACCTGAAAGGCTTCGGGGCATTGCTCATGGTGGAACCCCCTGAGTTTGGAGTATTTTATTCTTTCTTTTACCTTCTTTCTTTCAGTAGTACTGTGTCATTTCTGTATTTATTGGCAAGTTTACATCTGTATTTACTTCCATTTTGCAGATGCACGTTGTCATGTTTTTCCAGGCTCTTCTCATTTGTGTTATAAATTCAGATGTAATTGTTTTAAGTCAATGTGAGATTTCCTGTCGTAACTGTGGGGGCATAAATAAATACATTTGCATGTAAACTGAAGGATGGTGTTTACTTTGAGTGACTTTTTGATGCAAAATCATATCGACTGCAGCCACACATGGTCTCTGATTAAAATGAATAAAATAAAGAGACAAATTAACTGGCATAGAATCCTGCTGTACATAAAGCAAGATTGATCTATTTTTCATTGTTGAAATAACATTATCTCACGGTGCAAACCTGATGAAAAATCAATGTTATATTTCAATATTGATTCAATGATATTTTGATTGATGCATTAACATTGATTCAACATTGATTCACTTAAATAAGTGGTTTAATTTTAGTTGGAAAACTATTGATTTTAAGCCCATCTTGATCTATTTTTCATCGTTGAAATAACATTATTTCAGGGAGCAAACCTGATGAAAAATCAACATTCTCAACATTGAGATCTCAACATTGATTCAATGATATTTTAGTTGATGCATTAACATTGATTCAACGCTGATTCACTGTTTGTCTGCTATCTGGGTAACGACGGATGCCTCCCTAACTGGCTGGGAGGCGACCATGAGTGGCCACTCAGCTCAGGGTCTGTGGAGCGGCCATCAGCTTTCGTGGCACATAAACCAGCTGGAGCTGATGGCCGTGTTCCTGTCACTCAGGCACATTCTCCCAGACCTCAGGGGCCACCATGTGTTAGTACGTTCGGACAGCACAGCAGTGGTCTCCTATATAAATCACCAGGGGCTTGTAAGATCGCGCCGTTTGTGGAAGTTGGCGCATCAAATGTTGATTTGGGCCCGGGGCAAATTGTTATCAGTCAGAGCAATGTATATTCCAGGTTACCGGAATATACATTGTGACAACAGACTCCCTGTCGAGACAGCTACTATTGATAGCCCCATTCTGGCCGGGCCGAGAATGGCTGTCGGACATTGTGTCTCTCCTCGAAGGTCCCTCAAGGAAAATCCCGGTCAGGAGGTACCTTCTCTCCCAGACGAAGGGTTCAGTAGTGCACCCACGCCCGGAGTTATGGAAACTGTGGGCTTGGCCTCTGAGGGGGCCTAGCTCGTAGAATTAGGTCTATCTACTGAGGTGATAGAAACCATGTGACACTCCAGAGCACCTTCTACGAGGAGACTATACGCCCTTAAATGGAGAGTTTTCGTCGCCTGGTGCACAGGCCGTTATTTAAACCCAGTTCACTGCCCGGTTGGTTCAGTACTAGAGTTTATGCGAGAAAAATTCTCCTCAGGGTTATTCCCTTCAACTCTAAAGGTTTACGTGCTATATCTGCCTACCACAGTCCTGTAGAAAATGCTTCAGTGGGGAGACACCCATGGGTAACTCGTTTCCTCCGTGGAATGATGAGGCTGAGGCCTGCGGCACGCTCGAGGGTGCCTACCTGGGACTTGGCCATAGTATTAGAAGGCCTAATGTTAGCCCTGTTTGAGCCTATTGAAGAGGTACCAGAGAAGTTCTTCACCCAAAAAACTGGGTTTCTTCTGGCTATCTTGTCTCTGAAGAGAATAGGGGACTTACAGGCTCTGTCGGTAGCTCCCTCTTGCCTTGAATTTGCACCTGGAATGGTGAACGCATTCTTGTTCCCGAGGGAAGGGTATGTTCCTAAGGTCCCAACTAATGTAGTGGGTCCTGTAATGCTGCAGGCATTCTCTCCACCTCCGTTCCATGACCAAGAGCTGGAGAGGTTAAATCTGCTTTGCCCAGTGAGCGCCCTAGATGCTTATGTCCACAGAGCTGCCCTGTGGAGAAAATCGGATCAATTGTTCATGTGTTTTGGGTCTCTGAGTAAGGGAAAACCAGCATCTAAGCAGACGTTGAGCAAATGGATAGTTGAGGCTATTTCATTAGCATATGAGTCGGCTGGACAGCCTTCACCTTTGAAAGTCTGAGCCCACTCAACCAGGAGTATGGTGGCCTCTATGGCTCTAATATCAGGAGTTTCTCTTCAAGAGGTGTGTGATGCGGCTGGGTGGTCCTCTCCGCACACTTTTGTGAGGTTTTACAACTTAGATGTAGCCTCTACCCCAGGTTCCCGGGTGTTTGTGGGTTGAGCAGTTCACATAGACAGACACTTGGGACTATCAATCAATCAATCAATCAACTTTATTTATATAGCGCTCTTACAATCACGATTGTGTCAAAGCAGCTTCACAGTGTCAAACAGGATAATATTGCGACAAAATTAGATTTGGCTGTACAGTCGTACTGGAGAAAACAGTGATGTTATCAGCTTATTTTAATTTATCATATAGCAACAATGTTGGCAGATCAGTATTTAAGTTTATAGAATTAAATAAGACCTAATTCATACATTTTATTTGTATAATAAGTTAAAGAACTTTAATAATTTTTTAGTGTCCCCAACTGAGCAATCCAAGCCAAAGGCGACAGTGGGTATTTCGTTCCCATAGCATTTCAACGCAGCTCGAGTTCCCTCGATAAAGGAAACGTCTCAGGTTATGTATGTAACCATGGTTCCCTGAGAGGGAACGAGATGATGCATCGCGATGCCATACTCCCGGCATGTCTGTGACCGACTTTTCGACTTTTTCAGAAGCTGACGACCGTTTGGTCCGGGTGTGCTTTATAGCTTCCTGGTCGATAACTTCACCGGCCTATGACGTATCTCCATGCTATTGGACAGATTTCACTAGTGCTTCATGACGCAATCACGCAGATGCGTTCCCGTAGCATTTCGACGCAGCGTCTCGTTCCCTCTCAGGGAACCATGGTTACATACGTAACCTGAGACGTTTTCTCTGTTTGGGGGCTTTCACTGAGGCTGCAGGTTTGTACCAGCGTGGGTAGACGGATTTCGGGTGTGGATCCTTGCAAGAACTACAGATGTAAAGAAATTTGCAGTTAGGATATACACAAACAGATTTATTGAAAGGAGAACATACAGGAAAACCATTGAAATATGCGATATGGCGACCTCTGCTGTCCGAAGAGGGTCTTATTTTTCAGCACTATGGACCCAGCCGGATCTGTTTGAAAATGCTTTGGGGCAAAATGCAGCCGAATGCGCGTGAGTGCTGCAAATAGCGCACGCCAAGATTTTTTGGCCGCCGAAAGGATGGACGAGCAGTTCCGTGTCTGTAACTGACCAGTCTATTCTTGAATTGAAGAGTGTGATAAATGACGCAGATTTAGCGGAAAGTGACTTGTGGTACTCGTAAAACAACATGCCTCCATATCGTTGGCTGAAATCCGCTTTCATAGATAGGTAGAGATCTATCTCTTCCATTCTCTCTGGAAAACTTTGGCACAAAATGTCTCTGTAAATGCTGAACGCAATAACGAATTCACCAAACGATAGATTGCGTTGAAGGCGAGGATCGGAGGTTTTAAGAACTGCCACGTCCCCACAGTCCACAATCTTTCTTTCGGCAGCAGGTGAAGGGAGTAGTAAAGAAGCCAGATTAACATCCTTACCTTGGATGATGTTATTTCTTAGGTGAGGAGACAGTTACGGCAGCTGGCGAAACAAAACGCCTACTAAAATTGAGCAGGAGCCGCTGTAGAGAGGTTAAAGTTTGGAGAAGCCAGTGGTGCTTGAACGTCTTGAAAAGGCATCTGAATCGAGTGTAGAGGAGTAGGCATGGTAGAATATGTAGAAGGCTCGTTCGAGGGGTTACTTGATCCAAAGGAGAAGGAATGTAGCTGAGAAATCACTGATGAAGTCGTGGCCGGGTCTGAGCTGAGGTTGTGATTTGAGAAATTACGTTCGAACACCGACATCTTGGATTCCAATCATTTGACTGAGCGAGGCTTTGAACTGCAGAAAGGAGCTGATCGTTTGTGTTTGATGGTTCAACTCTTTGTGGAGAAGATGGTAGCCGATCAGGTATTGCTGATCTTTTTTCTGGGTGAGGTGAAGATGATTTAGCGGATCTTTTCTTTCCGGTTGGTTTGGGTTGGGCTGCCGAAGTTGGGGCTTTTGAAGCAATAGAGACTAATGGAATACCGAAAGTGTTCTGGGCCAGAAGGTATAAATCTTCTCTGGAAAGTCCTTGACTAACCGATATGCCGGCTTCCTCAAGAGCTTTAATTATATCCTCGGATGACCTGTGAGCCCATGGAGAGGTACGGCTCTAAATTCGAGAGCTGCGATGTGCCGCAGGAGGAGAAGGTGAGACAAAATCATCGTCAGAGTCAGAGTAGTCACAGACAAATTGCGTGTCTTTAGACATTTTTGGGTCGGCAAGTGACGCGTGCAACTGAATTGGGGCGTCAGCATCTGCGAACTCAAACATGATTTGATAGGTACAAAGTTGAAGTGACAGTCAGCGGCAGTCAGTTTATTACTCAGATAATTTCTCTTTAAATCTCTTTTCTTTTTAAAAGTATTCAACATTTCAAAACTTCAACACTCTTAAAGTGCATTTTGTGAAAGACAAGTTAACAAACAACAAATACACAAAAATACATAATAAGTGTATGCAAAACATACCAGTTTGTACATATGTATGTATGCTAATATGCAGGTCCACATTATATGCATTTAGAATCGTGCATAAATTTACAATAATAATCAGATACTGTATAATTGTAATGAAGGGTCAACAGGGAGTGGATCCATTTGCAGCTTTATTTGAGACAGCAGAATAACAGACAGGGATAAATCAATACCGTAAACAGGGATAGGCAATGGTCGAGGCAGGCAGCAAGTATCAGAGACGGGTCACAGGCAAGGATCAAGACAGGCGGCAAACAATCACAGTCCAGGGTACAGGCAAGGTTCAGGGCAGGCAGCAGAGGATCACAGATAACAAACAGTCCAGGCAATAACAAAGAATCAGTCCACAGGAAAACGCTCAGAAATGACAACCGTAACAAATCAAGACTTCGCAAATGTGTGATGCATGTGTGTGTCTTAAATAGGGTGTGTGATGCAGTGCAGGTGTGAGTGTAATCAGTCCTAGGAATGAGGGCCCATGGGAATTGGAGTCCGAATGATCGTGCCTCAGTATTCCGGTGATGGCTCCCTCCGGCGGTCCGGAGGATGAGCCGGGGAAGCGCTATTCATGACGATAATACAAAAAGTGTCAAAATGCACAAAAAACATATATCAAGAGACCAGAAAGTGTTAAAGACCAGATTTCAGAAGAAAATACATTAGATGTCATTACACTTGCTGTATTAATTTGATATAACGTCGTCTCTTATTTAACTCATGAAAACACACAGAAAAAATACATGAGCTGAACACTCAAAAAGACGACTGAAACGAGAATACAACATACTCTTAGAATATTTCTAATTAATTCTAAAACGTCTCTAAAACACTTTTAAACAAGATATTATGACATGAACTCAATATTTCAGCAATTTTTTTCTAATGTCAATCAACAAACCATGCATGAAATACGATTAAACTCACTCTTTAGCTGTTTTATATTCTTTTGTGAATTAAAACTCTTTTTCAAGATTAATGGTCGTTCTACAATGAAAAATTGAATTAACCTTGCCATAGTGAAATAATAAGAGTTCAGTACATGGATGTCCAATACTGTGAGTCTAAAACACCATTGCCTCCTACTTCTTATGTAAATCTCGTGATTCAAAAACACCCAAGAAAAAAACTTCTCAGCATATGTTGCTTCTCAACATAAACCCAACAGTGACCCAAGAGTTGGGGATAATTTATATTCAGAGCCGGCCCTAGACCTTTGGGGGCCCTAAGCAAAATTTGGTTGGAGGCCCTTGACCGTTTTAAGTAAGGCCTAAAGAAAAGCAATGACTACCTTATAACTATACTGTTCATATATCTACTATGTTACTTTAAAATTTTGTAGTCTATTAAATTATGTTTTAATTATTCTATGTAGCCTACTGTATGATAATTATCTTTTTTTTACGCTGCTGGTCCTGAGTTCGTATTTCGTTCTTATGTGGCAACATGTACAGAAGGTCAATAAAAGACCTTGAGTTCTTGAGTTGAGTTCCATGTTTGATGTCTAACAGGAAAATGATGATACCACTGAGCTGAATGGCAGTGCAGTGCAATGAACACACACGGATGAACTTGCTGAATAAAAAGACTGATAAAGTGATTTTCACTGACCATCAAAGAAACATTTTTAATTGACACCAGAGATTAAAAGGCAAAAACAGCACACGATAACAAATTTTGCTGGACAATAAATTGGTCAAGAAATTATTGCGATAAATGATAAGATTTTTCGTTCTAAACCCATTTTCATCTAAAATAATGATAATGGCATAATAATGCAGGTACACCTTTTTTAAAGATCAATAAACTTTTATCTCTAAAGACTCTGATATGGAAAACATTTTAAATATCCACAATAAATTAACAAAACAACCAAAAAACAAGAAAAGCAATGGACTCTCAGTCTGTTAACAAAAAATACACTTGAATAAATACCAAAAGCAATAAATAAAATTGATGAAAACTGCTTTAGGTACACATTAGGGGTGGCACGGTTCACAAAAGCCACGGTTCGGTTCGTATCACGGCTTTAGGGTCACGGTTTTTAAGTTCTGTACGGTTGTTGTTGTTGTTTTTGCTTTTACTTGTTAACACTCCAGAAATTTACTTCAGCATAATATGATATATAGCTTACTTATCCACAATTCAGGATACAGTATTAACACAATTGTTATATCATGTAATCATGCACAAACTGAACTTGACCATCTCTGAGGAAAGCTAGGTGAGATTTTGATACAGCAAGAGAAAGACATTGATGACATGCTTTCATTTATTTGGCAAAAAAAGGAGAATGTTTATTGCTATCTCTACAGGAACTTATGTGCCTTTTTTAGACACAAATATTGAACTGAAGAATTAACTTGCATTTATCAAACGGCCAACTTCAGTGTAGCTTTAAGCCTTGTTTATACTTGACGCGTCCGCACGAGCGCGGCAAAAATTGCTTCAGCAAGGAGTGCGCGAGACCCAATTTCGCTTGGCGGTGTGCACGTCAAATTTTGTAACTTTGCGTGCGGCTCCGCAACCGAAGAAGCTCGAGGCGAATCTGGCCGAGCATGACGTCTCATCACGCCTGCACCCAGTCTGCGCTTCGAGTATAATAAACACCTCCCCAAACAGATGAGGCGAGGTGCGTGCGCTCTCTAGGGGGCCCTCTGCAGGCCACGGGGCCCTTTGCAATTGCAAGGGTCGCTTAGTGGCTGGGCCGGCTCTGTTTATATGCACGCCCCCAACATTTGCATCTGTTCAAACATGTTCATTGTCAGGCGGAAATGACGGAGCCGAATCATCAAACGACACTTGAGGATAGCAAAAATGGCTCTCATGACACGTTATGTTTAGGCTGTGCAGGGGACTGCTGTCATATGTCAACAGTCACAGTTGAGGTTTATTATAATCGTATACCACAACAAATCGTTCGTTTGTTCAGCCCATTTTAAGCAAGCTTCGCTCAGCGTCTTAAGGGTAAACATTCCTGCAAGCAGTAAGTAGTGATTTATCCACGTATTGACTAGCTGTTTAAACATTTTCTGATTAAATTGAAAGTTTCTTAGAGAGAACACATTGTCTAGATGATACAAGATGCTAGTACAGTAACAATAGGAAACTCCAAGTAGCATACAAATAGTGTGTCTAATGACATAGGTTAATATTTGTATTACAAAATATAACCATAGATACGTTGCTTAGAGTTACAGATCGTTCACTCGATACTTCTAGCAAACGTCACCTTTTCCACAACATAAGTTAAAACGATAGTCATTTGACAAGGCTATTTACTTAGTAAAAATATAAGGATGTAATTAAACACAGACCGACTGAATGACACTTTCAACACAAAATCTCAAATGGAGATTGATAAAATGTAGCTTACTTGTTTATTTGGGGTTTTCAGATCATCCGTGCGAGAGAGAGAGAGAGAGAGAGAGAGAGAGAGAGAGAGAGAGAGAGAGAGAGAGAGAGAGAGAGCTTGCATGCATATGTTTGCCAGATTGGACATGTTTAGGTAAAAAAAACGGATGTGTTCTTTTCACTGAAAAGCTCTGTTTAGGGGATTTAATTGACTGAAATCTGGCAACCGCACGAACCAAGCTCTTTCTGGCGCGCGGATAATCTGAAAACACCAATAAACAAGTAAGCTGCATTTTATGGACCTGTAAAACTGTATCTGGACAAGTTTTGCCCTTAAAAAGCCACAACCTCTATGTAGATATCAGAAAACAATTTAACATATTGTTTCAAATCATTCTAGGGCACCTTTAAATATACTTTCCAACTCACTTAAACTCTATGCATAACATTTGTCGATTTACCCAAGTTCAATTAAATTAATCTTTTACTGAATGATGTTCATACCTGTGAAAAACGTCCCCGGTTACGTATGTATGTATGTAACCTTAGTTCCCTGAGAACAGGGAACGAGACGCTGCATCAGCTGACGCTACGGGGGAACGCCTTCAGCGTGACAGGTGTCTGAAATCGCTATCAAATCACAATCCTACTGACCGTCGGCAGCTGGTGATGTCATCACCGTGCGACCAGGAAGTATAAAAAGGCACCGTGCCAACATGACAACATCCGCTTCGTCTGAAGGGACTTTGGGCAGGCACACCTTGAAGCATGGCCATGTGACGCAAGCGTCTCGTTCCCTGTTCTCAGGGAACTAAGGTTACATACGTAACCGGGGACGTTCCCTTTCGAAAGGGAACTCGCGCTGCGTCAGCTGACGCTACGGGGAACGATATACCCATGCCGCCATGCTGAGGGGAGTGCACGCCCCTTACTGGCAGTGAGAACTGCCTGGACGAGTGTTCGCGGAAAGTCTGAACCACTCCCCCTCTAGCCACACAGGCTGCCAGTGACATCATTCCCTACGGTCATAGCCCAAGCTATATGCCTAAGAGAGAACCTAACCAAGTTTTAACTGAGGTTTCCTACTCTCGGCTTGCTCGAGGGCCTGGGACCTACTACTTTCGAAGGAAGGAGTCCCTTAAGGAATGTGGCTAGGGGACCCGAGGGCGCCACCAGCCGTCACTAATTCGGGAAAACCCTTCACCGAATGCCACCAGGGAGGCCTCACCTGGCATCACTTCTGTGGGACACCCCAGCTTGGCCAACCCTGTCTGTCAAAACAGAGCCTCCGGACATCGCTCTACTTATGAGCATCCAGACTGAGGGACTGCAAAGTGGCAGTGTCCTCCTCAGACCGGAACTCGGAGACGGGAATCCTGGAGAGCAGTACTCAGCTTAGTGCTTCTTACCCTTGCCATCGAGGGGAGTCTCTTCTGCTCGCTCCTAGGATCTACCGAGCACATTTATTACAGGGGTGCTCAGGAGGCCTAAAAAAGGCCTATGGACTGATCTACCCGGGAGGCCCCGAGGGGGGCCTGCCCGTCTGATCAGACTCAAGCGGCCGTAAGCTCGCAGACGACCCTCAATGAGGGGAGCTCTTAAGCCAGCTTGGTAGGTAACCCATGCTGTAGGCTAGCCAGTCCCTGTCCTGAAGGGACTGCGCAGCAGAAACGGAGTCTCGTTGTGCTAGGGCATAAGCCCGCCCTTGAGTTATACCGGCGCAGGCCGGGACCCACCGGCGGGCAGCCGCTAGCTGTCAGCCCAAAGCCAGTTATACGTTCCTGTTCCAAGGAACCGTTTCCCCTCCAGGGAGGCCATGAGGCGCCTCCACCCAGCACCGTTAGTGTTAGCTGTTTGCTGTTAAAAGCCGCAGGAAGGTGGCTTTACTGGTTCCTCAGGGGGCTCATGAGGCTATAACGCCAGAAGCCACCCACGCTAATGGCTAGCGTGTCACCGAGACCTTGGTCCGGGAATCCTCTCCCAAAAAGGCCCAAGGAGGCCTGACAGCATAATACACTGGCCTAACGAGCGTCCCAGCTCGGGGCTCACCCTCAGGCGGCCTGCAGGCAGGTGGCTTTACTGGTTCCTCAGGGGGCTCATGAGGCTATAGCGCCAGAAGCCACCCATGCTAGTAGCTAGCTTGTCACCGAGACCTGGTCCGGGAATCCCTCCCAAAAAGGCCAAAAGAGGCCTGACAGCATAATACACTGGCCTACCGAGCGTCCCAGCTCGGGGGCTCACCCTCAGGCGGCCTAGAGCGGCCTACTTCCTGTCAGCCAACGTGCAAACTGTTGGGAGCTGTTGTGTTCCCGGGGCTCGCCTCCAGGGAGGCCTGTTTGATGCCTACGTACAGTCCGGTCTTTTTAAGGCGGCCCGGAGAGGCCTATTGCTGAATGGCAGTTCCCTATTAGATTGGTGACATACGGTGCTTATCCAATGGCAAATCCCACCGGAAACCCCGCAGGGCCGGGAAACGACCATAGGACGGCCTGAAGCGGCCCGTCCCTGATAGCAGACTATGCTAGCCGCCTGGCTAGCACCCGCGCACACTGTTGCAAGACCTGGGAACCGGGGCTCACCCTACAGGCGGCCTCAAGCGGCCTAGATCCTGTCAACCAATGGTCGGAACCCTAGGTCACCCCCTCAGGGGACGCCATGTGAGGCGTGCTGAAACTCAGCGAGCCCTTAAAGTCGGGCTGACAGTGGCTGTCTGCTGGCTGATGAGGACTGGGTATCCAGTCACTACCTGGGGACTCATCCCCAGGGAGGCCGTTAGGGGCCTACTTATGACGAGGTTTCTACTGCAACCGACATCGTTGGGGAAAACCCTCCCCGCTCACATGGGCCACGACGTCGGAACTCACCCGCAGGGAGGCCTACTGAGGCCTACCACCTGACCCAGAGTTAAATGCCCGGACTGCCTCGGCTGGCGTCTCCCGCCAGCCAGCCTTCTATAGTCGGTCCGCCCCAGCGGCCCATAGCAGCCTTCTGCGACGGCGCAGTCTCCCAGGCAGCGCCTACCAGCGTGGACCTAAAACACAATGCCCACAGCAGTGCACTCAGCATAAAGCATCTTAAAAATATATCTAAATTACGGCACATGCTTTCAATGCAAAATGCTGAACAGTTAGTACATGCGTTCATGAGCTCAAGGCTAGATTATTGTAATGCTCTACTGGGTGGTTGCCCTGCTCGCTTAATAAACAAACTCCAGCTAGTCCAAAATGCAGCAGCTAGAGTTCTTACTAGAACCAGGAAGTATGATCATATTAGTCCAGTTCTGTCAACACTGCACTGGCTCCCTATTAAACATCGCATACATTTTAAAATCTTGCTTATTACTTACAAAGCACTAAATAGTTTAGCTCCCCGGTACTTAAGCGAGCTCTTAACGCATTATACCCCATCACGTCGATTGCGGTCTCAAAACTCTGGCCAGTTGATAATACCTAGAATATCTAAATCAACTGCAGGCGGTCGATCATTTTCCTATTTAGCTCCTAAATTGTGGAATAGTCTTCCTAGCATTGTTCGGGAAGCAGACACACTCTGTCAGTTTAAATCTAGACTAAAAACACATCTCTTTACTATGGCATACACATAGAACATTTTTAACTTTCATTATTCAATTCAATTGACTGATTGTTAGGCTGCATTAACTAGGTCAGCCGGAACCGGGAACACTTCCCATAACACCTGATGTACTCGTTACATCATCAAAAGAGTGACATCTACGCTAATGTTAGTCTCTCTGTTTATCCCGAGGTTTATCCCGGATCTGGGCCCTGTCCGGATCGGATGGTGGACCTGCCTGGACATGACCAACGCATCCTGGAGTGTCTGCTGAGCCGTGTCAAATGGTGTCTCCTCCGAATTTGCCTCACTGGCACGACATGCTCAAAACCCGTCTTCGGCGCAATAATTCCGATCTTTCATGTATTCATACTCTTGTGTAATTGACGCCCCATCCTAAATAAATCTGTCTCTTCCGTGATACCCTGAAAATTTTGAATAATCCGATCTAAAATGATTTCCGACCTGTAAGGTTGCCAGAATAATAATCTTACACGGTGTGTTAATAGGCCAGAGGAGAACTGGCACCCCGACTGAGTCTGGTTTCTCCCAAGGTTTATTTTTCTCCATCATGCCCCGATGGAGTTTTGGTTCCTTGCCACTGTCGCCTTTGGCTTGGCTTGCTCAGTTGGGGACACTAAAAATATGATTAAAGTTATTCAACTTATTATACAAATAAAATATATGAATTAGGTCTTATTTAATTCTATAAACTATAATAGTGATCTGCCAACATTGTCGCTATATGATAAATTAAAATAAGCTGATAACATCACTGTTTTCTCCAGTACGGCTGTACAGCCAAATCTAATTTTGTCGCAATATTACCCTGTTTGACACTGTGAAGCTGCTTTGACACAATCGTGATTGTAAAAGCGCTATATAAATAAAGTTGATTGATTGATTGATTGATAAAGCGCCTTGAACCCTCTAAAGCGAGGGGAGTACAACTTACGCCACCTGCCTCCAGGGCGGCCTCCAGGGAGACGCCTACCCCGTCCCCACGACCACTGGCTGAGTCGCGATTCATTCTGCTACACACCTTTATGCATTAATAATAACCCCCAAACGCAGAAGGGGGGGGGGGGGGGCATTGGCCGGACGACCCTACTGGGGGGAGGCCGGGTAGGGATATAAAGCTCCTGCGGGACTACCGACAGGAGCCCGGGGAAACTGCCAGGGCGATATGCCACCGCGAGACGCCACCGTCATCCCATCAACAGCCTAGGCCAACTTGATGCACTAGCATCGGTCTGATAATCCCACACACAACGGCCCTAAACAGGGCTGGGACAGACCTTACTGTAGTTCATGCGCTAGCCTAACCTCACAAATTCATCTAGATATTTCACTAGCAGAGGTGCCAACGCTACCCAGAGGTGGCTACAGCTAAAAACGTTCGCCAGGAGAACATACGTCAGTTTATATCGCCGCTACATGCCCGCGGCATGTGCGGTGGCCTCAACTGCTCATATTACACATATCCAGAAGAGAAACAGCCTTATAAACTACTGTTGCTACACTAGCAAACATACAGCCTACATAAACACACTGTGTTTATACAAAACATCGTTCTAGCCACCTTTACCGGGGAACTACAGGCCCACTGTTACACTTTTCTTCATCTTTTGTAGACAAAATATCCCTCAGGGAAGCATAGAGTCCAAACATACGGCATTAAAAAGAAGAATGTTTGCCCTAAAAGGGGACTCACCCGCTGTCTTCCGTGCCTCATCGCTTCATGTAACATGCATGCTTCGGCGCACTAACCTGAGGGTGGGGCGCTTCATTCTCAAGCAAGGCCGATTTTGGAGGCGGCCGCGAAATCCCGCTATTCCCAGAGACGATGCATTGGGAATAGGGAATCGTCAGGGAATCCCCAGTGACGTCATAGGTCCTGACGGCTGATGTAGCACATCGGATAAAAGAAGCCGGCTTACCGGTGCTCGAGAGAGGACGCTCTCAGTAATAGTGGATTACGCGATCGATCGATCACTACACAAGAGTTTTGTTATCTCTGTCTGGGATAACACACACGCACACACACACACACACACACACACACACACACACACACACACACACACACACACACAGGATTTGAACAGAATTTTCTATACATTTTTTTCTTACCTTTGTTAATATTGTATATATATTGGGTTTGGGGTTGCTGGTTCAATACACTTTGGTTTAATATCTAAGTGGTTGTTGTGATAAGTTTATTTGAGCACCTTTTAAGAAAAAGGGTTAACGAACCGTGATAGTTGTGTAAACTGCCTTTATCAGGCTGAGTGTTACAACGTAGGAGTTAAAACGAAATCAGAATTGAGAGGAATAGAACTAATATTCACTGGATGGTCATATACATTTTTACCGCTAGATGGGGGGAAATATCACACAGTGTAGCTTTAACTCGCATCTTAATAGAACAATTCTCCTTTTTTTGTGGAAAAAAAAAAAGAAAAATTTAGGAAATGTGTATATTAATGGGGGAATCAACTTATATATTACATTTTCACAACCCCTTACATTATCCACTTATTTTATTTATCATATAGCAACAAATTTGGCATATCAGTATTATAGTTTATAAAATTAAATAACACCTAATTAATTTATTTTATTTTATTAACCAAAACTCCATCAGGGCATAATGGAGAAAAATAAACCTTGGGAGAAACCAGGCTCAGTCGGGGTTCCAGTTCTCCTCTGGCCTATTAACAAACAGTGTATGATTATTATTCTGACAAACTTACAGGTCAGAAATCATATTAGATCGGAATATTCAAAATTTCGGTATTTCTCTGGCTGCTGTATATTGCCTTGCTATGTCAAGAATAGCTAGAGAAAACCTGATCAGATGCTGTGTGCTAGCCTAGAAATCTAGACGCACCCTAGCGGCAGCAAATTTAATCTGCCCGCAAGTGTCGTCTAGCAACTCTCAATACCCTTCTGAGCTGTATTTGTCCTCTAGTCACACTGTCTTCTAGAGTGGTTTGTATTTGAGTCTGACCATCTTCAACTCTTTGCTGCCTTGTTGTTGAACTAATCTTTCTCAGCAAACCGACTAGGCCTTTCCCCTCCAATGCCACTGGTGAAGTGCTGGTGGAGATGCTGCTGCCAGTGGAGGTGCTTTGTGGTTCCTCCCAGACTTGTGCAGCCAGCTTCAGAGCTTCCTGGACACAGTCAGTTTCAATTTTTGAAGCCTCAGACTCATCTAAAGAGCTCCTTTTGAAGGTGGGGGTCAGTGAAACAAGCCATGCTCATGACTCTTTTTGCCTTCTCTGTGTTTTTTTTAGGTATTCTCCCATTATCTTTTTTCATATCTTTGGTCAGGGATGTATCTTTTTCCTTTTCCACTAGAACATCAAAATTTATGTGGTTCAGGACAGGCTTAATTGCTGACAATGTAACTTGTGTTTCTGAGGCAAGTGCATCTGGTAAAGGGATAGTTCACTTTAAAATGAAAATTATGTCATCCTTTACTCACCCTCGAGTTGTTTCAAACCTGTATGAATTTCTTTCTTCATTTCAAAGAAAGATGCATCAGTTTCAATTTCATTTCAATTTCATTCTTCATTTCAAAATATCTTCAAGGGAAGATTTTTGAAGAATGTCAGTAACCAAACAGTTAACTGGAGCCATTGACTTCCATAGTGTTCAGCTGAAGAAAGAAATCCATACAGGTTTGAAACAATTTGAGGGTGAGTAAAGGATGACAGAATTTTCATTTTAAAGTGAACTATCTCTTTAACTTGCTCAGAGGTACAAGGAGCTGGCACAGTTGCTTCATGACCGCTATTTCGGCATCCTTGGGCATTAGATGACATGCTCCTCTTTCTCCACAGACTGGCTGCTGTTGACTAAGGAAACGCTCAACCGCTTGTGTGTAGATCCCCATTTAGTCACCACATTGTGAATCAGAGTCTTCTGTGGCATGTTGAGGGCAGCTTGTTATTCCCTCAGTTCTCATCTTCTCTTCCAGCTCCGTGAGAAGCCCTGGAACAGATGACGGCAGGCCTAGACTGCCGTTTCAACTCTCGTAACTTTCAATGCCTTTGAGATAGCCAGGTTCAAATTATGGCCAAAGCACCGAAGCCACATTTCTCTTCAAAAGCCTTTATCATTTTTGTTGCATTGTCTGTAGTTATGCAGACATGGTCTTTTTTGTTAATACCCCATTCTTCCAACATGTTCTCAAAAAACTCCCTGATGTTTTGAGCTGAGTGATCTTCTGGGAAGAATTGAGTTCCGAGGCAGTTAGATTCCAGTTGCCAGTCTGGGGTGAGGTAATGAATAGTGACGCTTATGTAGGGTTGACAACCACCACTTTCACTAGTCCAGAGGTCAGTAGTTGCAGCAAACCATGTTCCTTGAGCTAATTGTTTTACAACAGCAGCTTTGACCTTGTTGTACAGGTTTGGTATTTCAGTTTTTGAAAAATAAGTTTGTGATGGCACTTTGTAGTGGAGTACAGCTACTTTTATCAGCCTCAGAAAAACCAGGCCTCTCAACATTTTGAAATGGCAGCATGTCCTTTGCAATGAAATATGAAATAGCTGCAGTCTCATGCATTTTTAGTTGTGGGTGCATAAGCAGTCTGCCTTATAAATGCTTGTTCAAGTGTTTGTGTCACAACTTTAGATGAGGAGGGAGTCAAGGAACCAGAAGCATCACTGGGTTTTCCTGCTGCACGCCCGCCCACTCTGTAATCAAAGGAATAGCAAATGTATTATTATCTTTAATAATGATAATATTATTAATATAATAATAATAAATCACTTTCTCTCTCACTCACTCTCTGTACTCTCTCTTGATTCTGTACTGCTCTGTGGCATTGCCTTCCTTATAATGACTGTCGTCAATAGCAATGCATTATAATGACAACGCGCACATACATGCATGTCTCAGATCACCGCGGACACAATCTCTGGTTTCATTCAAATGTGTATGACTTGCGTCTCAGTTTTTGAATGTATTGAAAATTAAATCAGAGTAATTTAGTATTAATACTACAATAATATTGACGTAACTTGCTTACTGCTCCGCGCTTTGCTCTATCGCTTCTATATTTTAGCTCATAATTTTAACTTCAGCAAATCAACACAGTGCTCAAACAACAAAGCTTGACTTCAACGATAAAGCTAGAAACTCTGTTGACTGGATTACTACAAAAAAGTGGAATATTTCATCCGACCAGCCTCCACACTGCCATCAGCTTACATTCCGGAAGGGAAAACACAGCTACATTCAAAAGGATAAGAAAATGCCTCTTCTAGCTAAGGAATCTTCTTGCTGCACAAACTGCCACAGACTTTTACAAAGGATTGCAGTTCTTGAAACAAAGTTATTTGCGGAACTACCAAACCGGACGAATCACACAGCAGAGCTTCATTACGAACCCCCTCTGCACACAGCTGGTGAGTCCCATAAATTTAGTGCTAATCAACAGATAGAGAAACAAGAAACTGATCAACACACTAATCAATGGCACAAACAGGGGGCAAGACCCAAACGCACTCGAGACGTCAGATTGTCACGAGCTTCATATATTGCTGCCGTTGCATGCTCTACCTCTGATACAAGGATTGCAAACACTAGTTTCCGACCACCATCGATACATCTCGAAAACATATTTGAAGTATTAATGAATGTGGGTGAGGAATCCCCAAACGTGATGAATATGATCGAACACAGATTGCATCAGCCTGCAGCTAACACTAATGCTAACAGGCGCTCAAGGTCGAGCAGACAGCGTCTCTCGGGACTCTGATAGTGGGCGACTCTACAGTCAGAAACATTAGCAGCAGAGATACAACTACATGCTGCCTTCCACAAGCAACCATTTCTGATGTAAACAGAGAAATTGAGAACATTCTGATGAAACATAAGACTGCAAATCAACTAATCATTCATGTGGGGAAGAACGATATTCAGAGAGAGCAGTCAGAACTCATGAAGTCGGACTTCAGTGAACTTTTTGAAACACTTAGAAAACTGAAAGTTCAGCCGTTCATCAGTGGACCACTGCCAGCAAGAGGAACAAATAGGTTCTCAAGCACTGCATGAAAAGTGGGATTTTCGTCCCCGTAAACGGCCGGAAATCTCCCTGATTTTCGACAATTAACGTCAGTTTACAGCCTGTGAACGTCGCGTTCGTCTGTGCCACATATTGACGGAAACGAACCATGACGTATGTGGAGCTTGCGGAGGCATGCTGGCGCCGGCGCTAATGGCTCTAATTAGCATATGAATAGCAGCTCTGGGCGGCGCCTTGCCGGAATGGCTTGAATTTCCTCACTCAGTATTGGTTGAAACTACTACATTGAAACAAGAAATATCACTCGTGATTGGTTGGCAGATCTGTTACTATTGGTCAACCTGGGTAATAAATTAATAAATTTAAACCCCCAAATTATAATAATTTTACACACATATATATATAAAATTATGATTTGCATATTTTTTAATTGTATATATTCATATTCATGTGATATGCTATTATGTTTTATATTCATGTCATTGTTATCCTATGGACTACGCTATTATAACCATCAAGGACATTCATTTATTGAGGAAAGGAAAATATGCCAGGGACGTGCAGTTTATTCAAAGAAAGAGCTTTATTAGAACAAACACAAACACACAACCAAATGCAAAACGTTTGAGATCTGCCCACACAACAATAGGAAGCTCACGAGAAGCCCAAAATCCTACAGCACCATGAAGTCTCTGTTTTCCGCTTCAGAGCTGTAGGTAACTAGCGCCATTCTGTCTGTTTTAAGACCCCATTTTTCAGACGTCTGTCGTGCGTTGCCCTGTTCTTTGGAATCGCCTCTAATCTCGATTGCAGCGTGGCACAGAGCTCGGCGAGCTCCTGGCTGGTCGAACAGTCCATCCAAACACCGCGCGAACGATGCCGTCTTCCTCATCAGACATCAGGTCTATGGTAGCGCACTTCCAAAGGCCCACCTCATCCTCGGCTAACACACTCTTTCTTGCTTGTAGCAGCTGTAAAAACAAACAATAAAGACAATCAGTATTGCGCGATGTACTGCGTAAAATGCACCTGAAAAATAGTCACACTGACCAAAAACGGATCTAATCTAATAAATCTTACCCTCTTTCTTCTCAATCGACTCCGAGCTGAACTCTTCACAGCTTCTGCGTGCGATGCAAGAACTGGATGTTTGTACCTCCTGCGTACTGTCTCTATGTCTTACATGCAGCTGGAAAACAATTAAATGAGTGTTATGACGAAGTTGTGAAGACGGCGTGCTGCTTCCTGTAAAATGACCAGAAAAAGAAAACACTTTTATAAAACAAGGCTAATTTCAGCTTGTGCTACTTAAAAAGCTTTACTTTAGGTTACTTTAGCTTAGATAATAGTCTTACCGCAATCTTAGGACTGGTCTTCTCTTAGGCACTCGTCTTCTCTTCTTAAAGTTAGTATCTTCCACACAGTTTTTCGACTCTAAAGCAAGCAACCTATCGTCTATGGACAGCAACCTGGAGATTACTAAAGTTAACTGCTCGTTAAAATCGGCAGCAAACTGAGCAAGCTGACGAGATAGCCCACTGATTGCATTCAGCTGTTTCTTCCCGCCGGTGTTACGGATCAACTGGGGATCATGTTATCTGGGGACGGGCGCGTGCACGCAGCTAGTTTTACCTGGATTTACAGCAGATGTTAGACGAGGACAGATTCGTCACAGCGGATTTTCCACTGAACAGATTTAAAACGCTTTCCACATTATTGGTAAATGTTTGCATAGTATCAGGCTCTGTGTTTTCCTCTGTCGCTGCTTTGCTGTATGTTTCAAACGCAGTTTAAGGGAATTTTTAATGTGGTTTCATTTCACAACACAGACCACGCCCACATTTTGTTACATTCTTTTCGATGAAAGTCGTATCCAATGACAATTACATTCAATAAATTACATTGTGTCGTATTAGTATCGGAATTTTCATTTTATTTTTAATAAATTTTGTTTTTGTAATTTGCTTAGGGTATTTTTTAAATTATATATATATATATATATATATATATATATATATATATATATATATATATATATCCTAACTAAAATAACTCATAGCCTGTCATATTACCTTTCTCATATTAGCCTATTATATTCTATTATAATCTATGATATTGCCCACCCCTTGCCCACCTGCACATCCCAGCTGATATACAAGATTTGGGGGGTCATTCTGCATTTGAAAGTTTGAAAGGGGTTTAAATCTTCTAAATAAAGTAAAATGATTCAAAATCAAGTAATTTATATATGCCAAAGTCAACTTTAAACATATACAATGTAATTTCCAAACAGCAAAATTGTGGCCAGTGAAAATGCTGAGTGACTAGTAACTTTGGAAAACCACTAGCCACGGTGGCCGGTGAGCAAGTTAATGTCAACCCCTGTATGTATATATGTGTGTATATATATATATATATATATATATATATATATATATATATATATATATGTAGTGCCGTTAAAATTAATTTGCGTTAACACGTTAATTTTGACAGGCAATGATATATGATATATAAAGTTTGCTGATGTATGACGCCGCTTATTAGCAGGAGACCGCAATGATTGGTCAAAGTTGCGGTGATTGGTCAAAATTGCGAGTCGCACTGAATTCACGGGGACTGATTGCAAATGACACACAATAAATAATCTAGAATACTTTCATCAAATATATAAATTCAAGCTTAAGTTTAAGATTTTACAATTAGGCTATACTGAGCCTGATCTATCTAAGAGATTTTCTTAGAAGGAAGTTAATACCTTTTAAATGTCACATGGGTTAAAACTCCTGCTACCCTGATTTGCATTTGTATAGCTCACAGCATGTTCATTTACATGTTAAAGCCTCCCCTGGAGTTAAGGGAAGGGGGGTCTTAGGGGGGACAACTGCCAAGCAAGGCCCACGTCAATTTCTGACAATTCACGGCAGTTTTCGGTGTCGCCTGCAAACTGCCGTGTACAGTCGTAAACCTGATCTTCCACGACAATCTACAGTGCCGCTTACTGACGAAAATCCCACTTTTCATGCAGTGAAGGTTGCTTGGGCTTAATACGTGGCTGCAAAAAACCTGTAACATGAATGGAGTGAACTTCATGGATAACTTCAATCTCTTCTGGAGTCAGAGACAACATCAAATGGCCTCCATCCAAACAAACTTGGTGCAAGAGTGCTAAAGGACAATATTTATTTTTCCCTTCATCATCCTTCATCCTTCAGCTGTGTGTTTTAACCCACTCAACCTGATACAGAAGTGGTGAACTCCTCACTTCTCAATGGGACTTTTCCAACCGCCCTTAAAACTACAATAGTTAAGCCTCTTCTGAAAAAGAGAAATCTGGATAACTCCATACTGAGCAACTACAGACCAATCTCAAATCTCCCCTTCATAGGTAAATTCATTGAAAAAGTTGTTTTCAATCAACTAAACAAATTCTTAAATTCAAATTCAAATTCTCAAATTCTTAAACAGATTCTTTGACAATTTTCAATCTGGTTTCCGACCGCATCACAGCACAGAGACAGCGCTTACAAAGATTATAAATGATATTCGCTTAAATACTGACTCAGGCAAAACATTAATTCTGGTTCTACTCGACCTCAGTGCTGCATTCGACACTGTTGACCACAACATACTTCTAGACCGGCTGGAAAACTGGGTCGGGCTTTCTGGGATGGTCCTCAAATGGTTCAGGTCATACTTAGAAGGGAGAGGTTATTATATGAGTACTGTATAGGTGACCATAAGTCTGAGTGGACGTCCATGACATGCGGAGTCCCACAAGGGTCAATTCTAGCACCACTCCTGTTTAACCTGTATATGCTGCCACTGAGCCAAATAATGAAAAATAACATTGTTGCTTACCACAGCTATGCTGACGATACCCAGATCTACTTAGCAACGTAACCAAATGATTACAGCCCCATTGACTCCCTGTGCAAATGCATTGATGAAGTTAACAACTGGATGTGACGAACTTTATCACAATATGCTAATTTTTTGAGAAGGACCTGTATATTTGTCCAAATATGCACGCTGTTTGGCAAGATGAACAACGTGCCGACGTGATAAGAGAACATAAACCACCCACGAACATGCTAGCAAATGCGATAGAGGTGTAATTCAATATCGGGGTAAAAGCAAAGGGGTTTGAGGTTTCATAGTCTCGACCGCGCATCTGAAGCAAAGAGCGACGCGCTGGGTTGCCATGACGATCCGCACTGTCACACGGCACCTAAATCTATTTTTGTCCAAATATGCACACTGTTTCACTAAGAGCCCGAATACATGCGGTTTAGTGCATGTCTATTACCACAAATAAAACAAAAAGGTGGCTTTTGATTCTTGTTGATATTTCATCAAAAATATTGTTCATTAGCCTACAGATCGGTTATTTTGCACTCCTGACATAAATTAGATAGTCAACCCTTGCAGGTTCGGCGTGCGATTCGTCAAGTTAATTTTTCTTTACCGAGCCTTTGTAGCAAAGGCTTCCACAGACGGCACCCGGTTACAGCTCACTCGGCGCCCTTACGTTACTTTGTATCAGCATGACCCCTCACACAAGCCCCGCAGCTGCCCACCAAGCCCGTAAGAACAACATCAGCGCTGGTGGGCAGGGCGTACTTGGCAGCAGGGCAGCCGCCTGTCTATATACGGTGGCCGTCCTGCAGGCTTATCAAGCCGATTTATTGGGGGATATAAATGAAGAGACCGAAGAAGTGGGGAGAGAAATGATCGCCGAAATTAGGCGGGCGGCAGATTTGTCTCTTCGTGCCACTAGGGAGACGGCCAGATCCATCGGCCGCTCTATGGCAGCCCTGGTGGCCACGGAGAGACATCTGTGGTTAAATCTATCAGATATAAAAGAAAGAGATAAGAAGTTTCTTATGGATTCGCCCGTCTCGCCTACTGGCCTCTTTGGTGACGCTGTAACAACGGTCATCGACCGTTACCAGGAGGCCAGGAAGCAGGCGGCGGCGTTCTCAAAATTTCTCCCCCGCAAACAACATCCCCCAGGGGCTGAGTACGTCCTTCTCCGCAGCGCATTGAGCGCAACAGAAACAGAGCGTGGCCGCACGGGCCCCCCCGCAGAGAGAACGGGGGTCCGGGCGACGCGCTCAGCCGGGACCTTCCCATGGAAGGACGAATCTGAGGACCGTCCTTATCGCTAGGAAGGCCTCAGCTAAGAAGTCCTGACGCCAAGAGCGCAGGGCTTCCGATGGCAGTCCCGTCCGGGAAAGTGCGGCTCGCTGAGGCGCCCGCTCTTTCCCGGTGCCATCGGGGGGCCGGTCTGCCAACCCTGCCACCATTGGTGCTTCAGGGTGCGGCGGTCCCCGGCGAACGCATATCTCCATGTCCGCCTGGAAACGTAGCGGCTTGGGGATGTTCGCGCCCTCTCGGGAGGGCCCCTGGGCGGTCAGTTCGGTTGCTACCTTACGGTTATCCGTTACAGGACACCGGGCTGACCACACAGGAAAATCCAGAGACCAGCCTCGAGAGGCTGGTTCCCTTAGTGGATTTTCTGGCAGCGTGGAAACTTCTGCCAAATGTCTCAGAATGGGTCCTGCATACAATAGAAAAAGGGTACAGAATTCAATTTGGATTACACCCGCCCGTGTTCAACGGGGTTACATACCTTGGTAGTAAGCCACGAGCAGGCTCTGGTAATGGAACAAGAGGTACAGACTCTTCTGCGAAAAGAGGCTATAGAACGGGTCCCTCCCCACTGCAGAGAGTCAGGGTTTTACAGCCGGTACTTCATAGTTCCAAAGAAGGATGGGGGGTTAAGGCCTATCTTAGATCTGCGTCATCTAAACAGAGCAGTAAAAAGATTAAAATTCAAAATGCTCATGATAAAACAGATTGTGTGGCACATCAGGTCCGAGGACTGGTGCGTCACGATAGATTTAAAAGATGCTTACTTCCACATCTCCATCCTTCCGCAGCACAGACAGTTCCTCAGGTTCGCTTTTGGGGGAAAAGCGTACCAATATCGAGTGCTGCCATTCGGTCTAGCTTTATCGCCCCGCACTTTCACGAAGTGCGTGGCTGCAGCTCTGGCTCCGTTGCGACTCCAGGGCATCCGCGTGCTAAATTACATCGACGATTGGCTAGTGTTAGCACAGTCGAAACAACTGGCGGTTCAGCATCGAGATGCTGTTTTCGCCCACATGAAGGTGTTGGGGCTAAGGTTGAACGAAAAGAAAAGTATGTTGGCACCACAGCAGAGCATTACTTTTCTGAGGGTAGTTTGGGACACGATAACGATGTCGGCTCGGCTATCTACGCCCAGGGTAAAAACGATCCTGAATACCGTCAACCAGATAAAGCTAGGCCAGTCACTCACTGTCAAACACTTTCAAAGAGTGTTGGGTTTGATGGCAGCAGCGTCCAACGTGATACCTTTTGGCCTGCTGTACATGAGACCCTTACAGGGGTGGCTCAGGACCAAGGGGTTCTCCCCGAGGGGAAACCCTTTTCGCTTAATCAAGGTCACGCGGCGCTGCCTACGTGCCTTGGAGAAGTGGAAAGATCCTTGGTTCCTTTCCCAAGGTCCAGTTCTGGGGGCTCCTTGTCGTCGCGTAATGCTAACGACGGATGCCTCCCTAACTGGCTGGGGAGCGGTCATGAGTGGCCGCTCGGCCCAAGGTCTGTGGAGGGGCCATCAGCTTTCCTGGCACATAAACCAGCTGGAGCTGATGGCTATGTTTCAAGCACTCAAACACTTCCTCCCAGACCTACGGGGCCGCCATGTGTTAGGTCGGTCAGACAACACTTCGGTGGTCTCGTATATAAATCACCAGGGGGGATTGAGATCGCGTCGGTTGTGGAAGCTCACGCATCACAATCAATCAATCAATCAACTTTATTTATATAGCGCTTTTACAATCCCGATTGTGTCAAAGCAGCTTCACAGTGTCAAACAGGATAATATTGCGACAAAATTAGATTTGGCTGTATAGTCGTACTGGAGAAAACAGTGATGTTATCAGCTTATTTTAATTTATCATATAGCGACAATGTTGGCAGATCAGTATTATAGTTTATAGAATTAAATAAGACCTAATTCATACATTTTATTTGTATAATAAGTTGAATAACTTAGATCATAATTTTAGTGTCCCCAACTGAGAAAGCCAAGCCAAAGGCGACAGTGGCAAGGAACCAAAACTCCATCGGGGCATGATGGAGAAAAATAAACCTTGGGAGAAACCAGACTCAGTCGGGGTGCCAGTTCTCCTCTGGCCTATTAACACACCGTGTTAGATTATTATTCTGGCAACCTTACAGGTCGGAAATCATATTAGATTGGAATATTCAAAATTTCATGGTATCACGGAAGAGATGGATTTATTTAGGATGGGGCATTGATTACACAAGAGTATGAATAAAGAGAGACTAACATTAGCGTAGATGCCACTCTTTTTATGATGTAACGAGTACATCAGGTGTTATGGGAAGTGTTCCCGGTTCCGGCTGACCTAGTTAATGCAGCCTAACAATCAGTCAATTGATCTGAATAATGAAAGTTAAAAATGTTCTATGTGTATGCCATGGTAAAGAGATGTGTTTTTAGTCTAGATTTAAACTGACAGAGTGTGTCTGCTTCCCGAACAATGCTTGGAAGACTATTCCACAGTTTAGGAGCTAAATAGGAAAATGCTCGACCGCCTGCAGTTGATTTAGATATTCTTGGTATTTTCAACTGGCCAGAGTTTTGAGACCGCAATAGACGGGATGGAGTATAATGTGTTAAAAGCTCGCTTAAGTACCGTGGAGCTAAGCTATTTAGTGCTTTGTAAGTAATAAGCAAGATTTTAAAATGTATGCGATGTTTAATAGGGAGCCAGTGCAGTGTTGACAGAACTGGACTAATATGATCAAATTTCCTGGTTCTAGTAAGAACTCTAGCTGCTGCATTTTGGACTAGCTGGAGTTTGTTTATTAAGCGAGCAGGGCAACCACCCAGTATAGCATTACAATAATCTAGCCTTGAGCTCATGAACGCATGTACTAACTGTTCAGCATTTTGCATTGAAGGCAAGTGCCGTAATTTAGATATATTTTTAAGATGATAGAATGCGGTTTTACAGATGCTAGAAACGTGGCTTTCAAATGAAAGATTGGTATCAAAGAGCACACCCAGGTTCCTCACTGACGATGAGGGCTTGACAAAGCAGTCATCAAGTGTTAGACAGTATTCTCGGTTACTACTTGTGGAGCTTTTCTGTCCAATAATTAAAAATTCAGTTTTATCTGAATTAAGTTGCAGGAAATTACTATTCATCCAATTTTTTATATCAGGTATGCATTCCGTTAATCTTGTGAATTCGTATATTCATCGTCTATTCATATAGAGCTGAGTATCGTCAGCATAAGAATGAAAACTAACGCCATGCTTCCTAATGATATCTCCCAGTGGTAGCATATACAGGGTGAAAAGCAACGGTCCTAACACTGAGCCTTGCGGTACCCCATACTGAACTTGTGATCGGTGTGACATCTCTTAATTTACTGCTACAAACTGATAACGGTCAGATAAGTACGATTTAAACCATGCCAAAGCAGTTCCACTAACGCCAACATAATTTTCGATTCTATTCAGAAGAATATTGTGATCGATGGTATCGAATGCAGCGCTAAGATCGAGTAACACTAATAGAGAGATACAACCACGATCAGATGATAAGAGTAAATCATTTGTAACTCTAATTAGAGCAGTCTCAGTACTATGATACGGTCTAAATCCTGACTGGAAATCCTCACATATACCATTTCTTTCTAAAAAGGAACATAATTGTGAAGACACGGCCTTTTCTAGTATTTTTGATAGAAACGGTAGATTCGAGATTGGCCTGTAATTGACTAATTCTTTAGGATCAAGTTGCGTTTTTTTTAATAAGTGGTTTAATTATAGCCAACTTAAAAGTTTTCGGTACATATCCTAATGTCAAAGATGAATTAATGATATTAAGCAGAGGATCTATGACCTCTGGAAGTATCTCTTTTAATAGCCTAGTCGGTATAGGGTCAAGCAGACATGTTGTTGATTTTGATGATTTAACAAGTTTAGCCAATTCTTCTCCTCCTATAGTAGTGAATGAGTGTAATTTTTCCTCAGTGACACTACAATGCTCTGTCTGAAGTGATACTGTAGTAGACGGCTCCATGGTTATTATTTTATTCCTGATATTATCAATCTTACTAGTAAAGAAGCTCATAAAATCATTACTGCTGTGTTGTTTACAAACGTCAGAAGCTGAAGCTTTATTTTTTGATAATTTAGCTACTGTATCGAATAAATACTTAGGGTTGTGTTTGTTTTCTTCTAAAAGAGTTGAGAAATAAGCAGATCTAGCAGTTTGTATGGCCTTTCTATATGCCATCATGCTCTCTTTCCACAAATTGCGAAAAACCTCCAGTTTTGTTTTCTTCCAGCTGCGCTTCATTTTTCTGGCTGCTGTTTTAAGGGCCCGAGTGTGCTCGTTGTACCACGGCGTTGGATTATTTGCTTTAATCTTCTTTAAGCGCCGGGGAGCAACTATGTCTAAAGTGCTAGTAAAGAGAGAGTCAATAGTTTCTGTTGCAGCATCAAGTTCCTCTTGGCTATCTGTAATGCTGAGGAGATGGAACTGATGAGGAAGATTATGTACAAAGCAATCTTTAGTGGCAGTGGTTATCGTCCTGCCATATTTGAAGCGAGGGGATGGCTTTGCAGCCTTAGGTAAATTAAGTATACATGATATAAGGTAATGATCTGAGATGTCATCGCTCTGCTGCAGAATTTTAACAGTATCAACATTTATTCCATGTGACATTATTAGATCTAAAGTATGATTTAAGGCGATGAGTGGGTCCCGATACGTGTTGTCTAACTCCAATAGAGTTTAGAATGTCACTAAATGCCAATCCCAATGCGTCTTTTTCATTGTCTACGTGGATATTAAAATCCCCAACAATTAGTACTTTATCTACAGCTAATACTAACTCCGATACAAAACCAGCAAATTCTTTGATAAAGTCTGTATTGTGCCCTGGTGGCCTGTATACAGTAGCCAACACAAATGTCAAACTGGATTTATCATTTACACTACACAGTGTTACATAAAGCACCAAAACTTCAAAGGAATTATATCTGAAACTAGACTTCTGAGTAATACTGAAAATATTATTATAAATTACAGCAACACCTCCCCCTTTACCTTTCAGACGTGGCTCATGTTTGTAACAATAATCTCGGGGGTGCACTCATTTAAAGTAATGTAATCATCAGGTTTTAGCCAGGTTTCTGTCAAACACAGCACATCTAAGTTATGATCTATAATCATATCATTGACAACAAGCGTTTTTGGCGAAAGGGATCGAATATTCAGCGACCCAAGCTTTATCAATTGTTCATCAGTATTATATATGTTGTTTATTTGTTGGACATCAATTAAATTTTTACTGTTGAATGGTTTTGATGGTTTTTTGTATTTACTAATTCGGGGAACAGACACAGTCTTTATATGATAATATCTAGGTGAAAGAATCTCTATGTGCTGGGATTTAGCTGACTTTGGTGACGTGAGACAGCTAGCAGACGGTTGGTTTAGCCAGTTTGTCAAGGTTTAGCTAATATGGGCCCAAGGCTAATATGGGCCCAAGGCAAGATGCTCTCGCTCAGGGCGATGTACATCCCGGGGGTCCTGAATGTAGCGGCAGATTCCCTGTTGTTACGTCCTTGGACGTAATTTTTCAATAGGTGCTTTGTTTTTTATTCAGTTGTGAATATACCTGTGTGGTGAGATATTGTAATGCCTTGTGGCCGTGTGTGTCTCTCTCTCTCTCTCCTCTCTCGGTTCCTCACCGGCAGGATGACGTACACCTGAAGCTCGTTATGCCAGCGTGTTTGCGGCTGAGAGTGGAGCTTATAAGGCCATTTGGAGGTGTGCTGCGGTGGAACACACTTCTCTCCTGGTCCAGACTGAAAATGGTGTAATTGTGGGTTAAGAGGTTGAGATTCTCCTGTGTTAAGTTAGCAAGTGGCTAAGTGTACAGTGGTGATCAAGAGTTTTATCTTTTTTCGTCTCAGTTATTTTTGTTTCCTGTTAAAGATTGTTGTAAACCTAAAAGGGAAGCGTAGGGGGAGAGTGCCTTTTTTGTTGACTACCATTTCATCCCTGTTTTTGGTACAGTTAAGGAGGTAAGGGAAGTTTTATGTTGTTTATTTTCCCCTTTTCTTTTGAGTATTTAGGTAAGTTAGCTGCCCCAAAAATTAGTTAGTGATCGTTTTGTTTGTTATTTTAGGCCTTGCTCTCCCCTGAGCCAGTGCTCCCAAAGATTTCTCTGTTAATTTCTGTTTCTTTTGTTGTAAATAAATTCCTACTTTTCCTGCAATTTAGCAGACTCGAGTTGTGAATTCCTTCACTCTGGGACAGGAGACTGAAGTGTTACCCTTTAATTTTATTATTAATAATTAAGTTTCTTTGTTACTTCCCCTGACCAACCCCTAGAAAAGAGGGGGTCGTAACAAGTGGGGGCTCGTCCGTTCGTTTTTAGAAACGACTACGTTGATTTGGTGAGTACAATTTCTCTTTTCTCTCTTAAAAACGTGTTCTCTCTGTCTTTGCTTTAGGTGAAGGGGAGAGTCTCTGTGGTAGTAAAAATGGAGTTTGATTTATTGGCATTCACGCTATCACGTTGAAATTAAAATCTGAGGAGGTGAGACGACAACCTATTCCTCCTCCACGCTCTAGACCTCCCTCTGCTTCTGTTTCGAGGCAGGGCGTGGTGCCGGGGGAATGGAGGCTTCTCCCCGAGGTGGTGGAGGAGCTGTGGATCCGCTTTGGGCGAGCCCAGGTGGATCTGTTTGCATCTCGAGAGACGACACACTGTCCAGCATTCTTTTCCCTCACACATCCAGTCCCGCTGGGGCTGGACGCAATGGTACAAACGTGGCCGAGGCTGCGTCTGTACGCCTTTCCCCCTCTGGCGTTGCTCCCAGGAGTGCTGGAGAGAGTCCGCCGGGACGGGGTTCAGCTCTTATTGGTAGCCCCGTTCTGACCGGGCCGAGTATGGCTCCCAGACATCATGTCTCTCCTAGAGGGTCCTCCCTGGGAAATCCCAGTCAGGAGGGATCTTCTTTCGCAGGCCGGGGGGTCAGTACTGCACCCGCGCCCGGAACTGTGGAAACTGTGGGCTTGAGCCCTGAGGGGGCCCAGTTCATAAACACGGGTCTATCGACTGAGGTGATAGAGACCATGTTGCACTCCAGAGCACCATCCACAAGGAAACTTTACGCACTCAAATGGAGAGTTTTTGTCGCCTGGTGTACGCACCAGACTTTGGACCCTGTTAACTGCCCGGTCGGTTCAGTTCTCGAGTTCTTGCAAGAAAAATTATCCGCAGGGTTATCCCCATCGACTCTGAAAGTGTATGTGTCGGCGATATCTGCGTATCATAATCCATTAGATAACGCATCATTAGGGAGACACCCGTGGGTCACGCGTTTCCTCTGTGGTACCTTGAGGCTCAGACCTGCGGCACGCTCGAGGGTGCCGACTTGGGACCTGGCCATAGTTCTGGAAGGCCTTATGTTGGCTCCCTTCGAGCCGTTAGAGGAAGTGTCAGAAAAGTTCCTCAAACTAAAAACAGTGTTTCTTCTAGCGATTTCATCACTGAAAAGAGTAGGAGACCTACAGGCTCTATCAGTAGCACCTTCTTGCCTTGAGTTTACACCAGGAATGGTGAAAGCATTTCTCTTCCTGAGGTAAGGATATGTTCCCAAGGTCCCGACTAACGTGCCGGGACCAGTAATGCTGCAGGCTTTCTGTCCGCCTCCGTTCACTAGTCAAGACCAAGAGAAGCTAAATCTGCTATGTCCGGTCAGGGCCCTAGATGCATATGTCCACAGAGCTGCCCTGTGGCGAAAGTCAGAACAGTTGTTCGTATGTTTTGGGTCCTCCAGTAAGGGAAAATCGTCTTCAAAGCAGACGCTTAGCAAGTGGATAGTCGAGGCTATTTCGCTCGCTTATGAGTTGGTCAGACATCCTTCACCTATGAGGGACCGCGCCCACTCTACTAGGAGTATGGCTGCCTCTATGGCTCTTATTTTGGGAGTTTCACTGTCAGAGGTTTGTGATACGGCTGGGTGGTCCTCTCCGCATACATTTGTGAGGTTTTACAATTTAGACGTAGCCTCTACTCCGGGGTCCCGGGTGTTTCTGGGTTAAATCACACATACAGACATTTGGGACTCTGGCGGTGTGGGTATTGAGGTCCCCTAGCGTTTCGACGCAGCTTGAAGTTCCCTCAAGATAGGGAACGTCTCAGGTTACGTATGTAACCATGGTTCCCTGAGAGGGAACGTGACGTTGCGTCGCGATGCCATACTCCCAGCATGCCTGTGATCGATTTGTTCGACTTTTTCCAGAAGCTAGTGACTGTTTGGTCCAGGTGTGCTTTATAGCTTCCTGGTCGATGACGTCACCCACCCGTGACGTATCATCCCGCTATTGGACTGATTACACAAGTGCTTCATGACATGGTACGCAGCGTCTCGTTCCCTCTCAGGGAACCATGGTTACATACGTAACCTGAGACGATTTGAACAGCTTGGCTCTGATGGTCAAATTGAATGTAAGTTAGCTATTAACGTAAGCTGAAAACATAAAAGAAGTGCTGTTACAATTACATTTTGTGTCAGAAATACAACTGGCACAAAAAGTACATTTACATTTACATTTAATCATTTAGCAGACGCTTTTATCCAAAGCGACTTACAAAAAAGGGGAGAGTAATAGAAGCAACGGAACAGACAAGGCCAAAAACCTGTAAGAGCTGTAGGAAATCTCAATTAATTAGCACAATACACAATTTTTTTTTTTTTTTTTTTTTTTAAAGACAGACATCTACAACAAAAACTCACGTCCGCAAAGTGCCGAACACTGGATTTTGATAGCTATGATAGCTACAACCCATTAGGACTAAGGCTGTTGCCCCAGCTGTTGTCGTTAATGCAGATTCAGTGGCCCAATGGGTTGGTTTTGTATTCTAGCTAAACGCGCAGCAATAGCCATCGACAACAAAAACTCACGTACGCAATATACAGAACACTGGATTCTGATAGTTATGATAACTATGTAACATACCCGCCTGAAGGCACAAATCCGGATGAGAGACGTAGATATGATCCAGGAGTGTGCGCTTTTGGTCGTTGCTGTGGTGATCAGTAAGTGCTATTCTGTATTGGTCAAGTGCAAATGGAAAAGATGTGTCTTAAGATGTTTTTTAAGAATGGCTACAGACTCGGCAGCACGAATTGAGATCGGCAGGTCATTCCACCAGGTAGGAACGGTCCAGGAAAATGTCCGTGAGAGCGATTTCATGCCTCTTTGGGATGGAACCACGAGGCGCCGCTCGCTCGCAGAACGCAAGCTTCTGGAGGGTGTGTAAGTCTGAGCAAGTGAATTTAGGTATATTGGTGCAGAGCCAGAGGTTGTTTTGTAGGCGATAACTAGTGCCTTGAATTTGATGCGAGCAGCCATTGGCAACCAGTGCAGTTTGATGAAGAGAGGCGTAACATGCGCTCTCTTCGGCTCAATAAAGACCACTCTCGCCGCTGCATTCTGGATCAGCTGCAAGGGTTTGATAGTGCATGCTGGAAGCCCAGCCAGAAGAGCATTACAATAATCCAGTCTGGAGAGAACAAGAGCTTGAACCAGGAGTTGTGCAGCCTGTTCTGATAGGAAGGGTCTAATCTTTCTAATGTTGTATAAAGCAAATCTGCAGGACCGGGCTGTTGCAGTAATGTGGTCAGTGAAGTTTAACTGGTCATCAATCACAACTCCAAGGTTTCTTGCTGTCCTTGATGGAGTTATGGTCGATGAACCAAGCTGAATGGAGAAATTTTGATGAAGTGCTGGGTTGGTTGAGAAAACAAGTAATTCTGTCTTTGCAAGATTGAGTTTAAGATGATGCTCTTTCATCCAGTCAGAAATGTCTGTCAGACAGGCAGCGATACGAACACTGACTGTAGGATCATCTGGTTGAAATGAGAAGTAGAGTTGAGTGTCATCAGCATAGCATTGATAGGAGAAGCCGTGTTTCTGAATGACAGAACCTAATGATGACATGTAGATGGAGAAGAGAAGTGGTCCAAGGACTGAGCCCTGGGGAACCCCAGTAGCTAGATGATGTGACTTAGACACTTCACCTCTCCATGACACCCTGTAGGACCTACCAGAGAGGTAAGACCTGAACCACTGTAGAGCAGATCCTGAGATCCCCGTCCTCTTAAGTGTTGACAGGAGGATCTGGTGGTTAACTGTGTCAAAAGCAGCAGACAGATCCAGCAGAATGAGCACTGAGGATTTGGAAGCTGCTTTTGCCAGTCTCAGTGCCTCAGTTACCGAGAGCAAGGCAGTCTCGGTCGAATGGCCGCTTTTGAAGCCGGATTGGTTGTTGTCTAGGAGGTTGTCCCGTTCAAGAAACATAGAGAGTTGATTGAACACAACTCGCTCAAGGGTCTTTGCAATGAAAGGCAGAAGGGATACCAGTCTGTAGTTTTCTAAAAGTGCTGGATTCAGAGAGGGTTTCTTAAGCAGTGGGGTTACCCGAGCCTGCTTAAATGCTGTGGGAAAGGTTCCCGTGTGAAGAGAAGTGTTGACAATGTGAGTGAGTGCAGGAGTGATTGAAGAAGAAATAGCCTGAAGGAGGTGAGTGGGAATAGGATCAAGTGGACAGGTAGTAGGGTGATTGGAAAGGATGAGTTTAGAAATATCTGCCTCGGAGAGTGGAGAGAAGGATGGAAGCGTGTTCGTGTTAGTTGTTGAGATGTGCGTGTCAGTTAGTGATGAGGAGAACTGTTTGCTAATGAGAGCTGTTTTGTTGGTGAAAAATGATGCAAAGTCATCAGCTGTAAGAGTTGATGAAGGAGGGGGAGGAGGTGGACAAAGGAGAGAGGAGAATGTTTTAAAGAGTTGGCGAGAGTCAGAGCAATTGTTGATTTTGTTGTGGTAGTATGTTGTTTTAGCAGTGGAGACATTTGTAGAGAAAGAAGAGAGAAGAGACTGATAAAAGGCAAGGTCAGTATTGTTTTTAGATTTATGCCATTTCCTCTCTGCCGCCCTGAGTCCAGAGCGATGTTCACGGAGAACTTCAGACAGCCAGGGGGCAGATGGGGTGGGGCAGGCTGGTCTGGATGAAAGGGGGCAAAAACTGTCTAAGGAGGATGTTAGAGTGGAGCAAAGAGTGTCGGTAGCACTGTTAGTGTCCAGTGCTGAGAACTGAGCAGGTGGAGGGAGTGAAGATGAAACCATAGTGGATAGGCGAGAGGGAGAGAGTGAGCGTAGATTACGCCGAAAGGTAATCTGTGTAGGAGTATGTTTTGTATCAGGAGTCAGTATGAGGTTAAGAGTGATGAGAAAGTGGTCTGAGGTGTGTAATGGAGTAACTAAAGTGTTGTCAGTGGAGCAGTTGCGTGTGTAGACCAGGTCTAATTGTTTACCTGATCTGTGAGTAGCCGTAGTAGATACTAACTTAAGGTCAAATGAATTCAGTAGAGTGCTGAAGTCTGCAGCTAGGTGTTTATCAAGATGGATGTTGAAGTCACCAAGCAGAATCAAAGTAACACATCCAACTCCTCCACAAAGTTACCGAGGTGACCTGGAGGACGATAGACCACTACCACATGGATTTTAACAGGATGAGTAATAGTGATTGAGTGCGATTCAAATGAATTGGCCGGTAGAGACGGTAATGGATCAAATTTCCAATCATTTGAGATAAGCAAACCAGTACCCCCACCCCTCCCAATAGGCCGAGGAGTGTGTGAAAAAGTATAATTGCTTGAGAGGGCTGCAGGAGTGGCAGTGTCCTCTGGTTTGATCCAGGTCTCAGTTAGGGCCATGAGGCTAAGCTGAGAATGAGTCCCAATAGATGAAATAAAGTCTGCTTTGTTTACAGCCGACTGGCAATTCCAGAGACCAATTGGAATAAAGAGTAAAGTAGCAGAGGATGTTAGGATATAGCGCAAATTATTAGGATTACGGCGTCTCGTGCATACAGAGCGTGATTTACGAGTGCTAGTAGCTATAGTTGAGATTTGAAAGCACATGGTGAATACAGATCAGAGAAAAGGCCAGATAGGAATTAGAGCCGAACACAAATAATGAAAAGGAAGATGATACTCAAGTGCCTTGCCGGGGGGTCCTTGGTCGGGCGGAGTTGCACTGGGAAGAGTTGAAGTCTTTACACTCGTCGGTCTTCACACAAGCAGGGCTTCACACTGCCGCTTCCGCTGCCGCGGACTATCACGCTATTTATACTCACTTGAGTATCGTTATTGAAAGCAGCTGGGAACGCCCCCAACAAACTCGCTCCCAACGTGGCAATGACCAAACAAATGCTAACTCAACAAATGCTAACTCCCACACACACCGAGAGAATATACCAAAACTAATAATACACACCTCAGCACTACACAGACACACTTATCCAACAACAAATGAACAAACAATCAAATGAGAAGAGTTACAAACACTTACAGAGTAGTTGTCTATCAGTCAATTGAATTGCTCCTCTCTAGCCAAAATGTTTCAAACACACAAGGCTTTTAATACCTCGCTGGCCACGCCCCCAACAAACTCGCTCCCAACGTGGCAATGACCAAACAAATGCTAACTCAACAAATGCTAACTCCCACACACACCGAGAGAATATACCAAAACTAATAATACACACCTCAGCACTACACAGACACACTTATCCAACAACAAATGAACAAACAATCAAATGAGAAAAGTTACAAACACTTACAGAGTAGTTGTCTATCAGTCAATTGAATTGCTCCTCTCTAGCCAAAATGTTTCAAACACACAAGGCTTTTAATACCTCGCTGGCCACGCCCCCAACAAACTCGCTCCCAACGTGGCAATGACCAAACAAATGCTAACTCAACAAATGCTAACTCCCACACACACCGAGAGAATATACCAAAACTAATAATACACACCTCAGCACTACACAGACACACTTATCCAACAACAAATGAACAAACAATCAAATGAGAAAAGTTACAAACACTTACAGAGTAGTTGTATATCAGTCAAAAGTAACGTTATGTAAATACAAATCTTACCTGGAGTCAAAATAATAATGAGGGGTGTAACGTTACGTTACTCTCCGATGAAAGACAATTTGCCTGAAGAAAACTTTCAAAAAGCGGTGCCTTTCTTCCCGGAAGTGCATCCGGAGATCTCGAAGTCGTGGGCAGCGCCATATAGCGCTCGCGTGCGATCGTCAGACTCCTCCGTCCTCACTTCCCTCGATGGCGGTGCAGTGAAGGGTTACGTGGGAATCCCTCCAGTCGATCGGACGGTGGCGATGCACCTGTGTCCCAAGACCGCTGCGGACTGGCGTGGTGCCCCGCGCCTCCCCTCCCGGGCATGTAAGTTCTCATCTGGGCTAACCGGCAAGGCTTACACAGCCTGTGGAGAAGCCGCATCGGCATTGCATGCCATGGCGCTCCTGCAGTTCTACCAAGCCAAGGCGCTCATGGAATTGCACGAGGGAAGTTCCGACCAGGGCGTTATGCAGGAACTGCGTGCTGCGACGGACTTCGCTCTCCGAGCGACGAAAGTCACTGCTTGCTCCCTGGGTCGAGCGATGGCCACGCTGGTGGTCCAGGAACGCCACCTGTGGCTGAACCTGGCAGATATGCGTGATGCGGACAAGGTGCAATTCCTAAACGCCCCTATCTGTCAGGCCGGCCTCTTCTGCAATGCCATCGAGGACTTTGCCCAGCAGTTCTCGGTGCCCCAGAAGCAGACAGAGGCCATCAAAAACATCCTGCCCCGGCGACCTGCTGCTGCCTCCACCCAGTTGCCGGCCGCAGCTCCCTCGCCTGCTCGTCGCCAAGGGCGTCCTCCAACCCGCCTCCGCCCCTGCCAATCACCCAAGTACAAGGGCATCCTCTTCACCTGAGTGCGAAGCAGCGACGCTCAAGTCTTGTGATCAGAGATCGAGGTCCTACTGGAGAAGGACGCGATCGAGCCGGTTCCTCCAGCCGAGATGAAGACAGGGTTCTAGAGTCCCTACTTCATCATGGCCAAGAAAAGGGGTGGGCTACGGCCAACCCTGGAACTGCTCGTCCTGAATTGGGCCCTGCACAAGCTCCTGTTCCGGATGTTAAAGCAGAAACGCATTTTTCAATGCATCAGTCCCCAGGATTGGTTCGCAGTGATCGACCTGAAGGACGCGTACTTTCATGTCTCTATTCTCCCTCGACACAGACCGTTCCTACGCTTTGCATTCCAGGGAAGGGCATACCAGTACAAGGTCCTGCCCTTCGTGCTGTCTCTGTCGCCTCGCGTCTTTACGAAGATCACGGAGGCAGCCATTGTTCCACTCCGAAAATGCGGCGTTCGCATTCTCAACTTTCTCGCCCAGTCTCGGGAGCAGTTGTGCGAACACAGGGACATGATGCTCAGTCACCTCAGCCTGTTGGGCCTCCGGGTCAACCGAGAGAAGAGCAAGCTCTGCCCTACTCAGAGAATCTCTTACCTTGGTATGGAGCTGGATTTGGTCAACCAGACTGCGTGCCTCACGGAGGAGCGAGTCAGGTCGGTGTTGAACTGCTTGAATATGTTAAAAGGCAGAACAGCGGTCCCACTGAAACTTTTTCAGAGGCTCCTGGGGTATATGGCATCTGCAGCCGTGGTGACGCCGCTCGGATTGCTTCATATGAGACTGCTCCAACACTGGCTTCATGGCCGAGTCCCGAGATGGGCGTGGCAGAGCGGCCAGTACCGGGTCCCAGTGACTCCGTACTGCCGCCAAACCTTCAGTCCTTGGTCAGACACAACGTTTCTCCGGGCCGGGATGCCCTTAGAACAAGTGTCCAGGCATGCTGTGCTGTTCACGGATGCCTCATCCACGGGCTGGGGGGCCACGTACAACAGGCATGCAGTTGCGGGTCTGTGGACGGAACCGCAATTGCATTGGCATATCAATTGCCTCGAGTTGCTAGCAGTACACTTGGCACTGCGCCGCCTCAAGGGGCTGCTACGTGGCAAGCATGTACTGGTCCATACGGACAGCATGGCGGCCGTTGCTTACATCAACCGTCAGGGTGGTCTTCGCTCCCGTCGCATGTTCCAACTCGCCCGCCACCTGCTCCTGTGGAGTCAGAAGCAGCTGAGGTCGCTTCGGGCCATTCATGTCCCTGGTGCGCTCAACCAGACAGCCGACGAGCTCTCTCGGCAGCCAGCACCTCCGGGAGAGTGGCGACTCCACCCCCAGGCGGTCCAGCTGATATGGGACCAGTTCGGAGTATAATATAATATAGTATAAAAATAGTATACTATATATAATATAGTATAAAATATAATAAAAGTGCACTTGTGTTTAGCATATTTCTTAAAAGTATATTTAAGCATATATTAATTACCAATGTACTTATAGTATACTTTTTAGAAATATAATAAAAGTGCACTTGTATTATATTAATATAATACAAGTGCACTTGTATATAACACTTGTATTTAGTATTTAGCATATTTCTTAAAAGTATATTTAAGCATATATTAATTACCAATGTACTTCTAGTATACTTTTGTCCCTGTGATGCCCAGTGATGAGAGGGTGGACAGAAGAATCTGATGATTCACAGTGTCAAAGGCAGCAGACAGATCAAGGAGGATGAGGACTGAGGATTTGGATGCAGCTTTAGCCAGCCCCAGGGCTTCAGTAACTGACAATAATGCTGTCTCTGTTGAGTGGCCCTTTTTGAAACCTGACTGGTTTACGTCCAGTTGATTAGACTGTGAGAGGAAAGATGAGACCTGGTTGAAAACAACTCTTTAAAGAGTTTTCGCTATGAATGGTAGGAGAGAACAGGAGCAACAGGTGCTTTTGATTTTGTTGTGGAAATGAGCAAAGATAGATCCTTACTCAGGTCAGATGGGTCGTTTGATTTGCACCATTTTCTCTCTGCTGTCCTAAGTTTGGTCCGGTGTTCACGAAGAACATCAGATAACCAAGGGTTAGAGATTTGAACAAACACTTTGGACAAACATTCAGTTAACATTACTTCTAACATTGTTAACATTACTTCCCTTTTGAGGGAACTCAATGCTGCATCAGAATGTGGAAGCTATGGGAACACTTCTGCCTGTTTGTAACCCCATAGCATCAACATTCTGACGCAGAGTCTTGTTCCCTGCATTTGGACGCAGCGTCTTGTCATAGCCAAAATGTTCAGAACATTGAGAGAACCTTGCTAGAATGTTAGCCAAAGTGCTGAGCATGTTCCCTGAAGTCATGTGATTTTTATGTGATGAACAGATCTAAATTTACCTCATTACTCAATGATGATCTTCCCCTGAAGCTGGTATCTAAGTGTGAAACAGTTACATGAGTGGCCCAGGACTCGTGTGTGTGTGTGTGTGTGTGTGTGTGTGTGTGTGTGTGTGTGTGTGTGTGTGTGTGTGTGTGTGTGTGTGTGTGTGTGTGTGTGTGTGTGTGTGTGTGTGTGTGCATTATAGCTCTGCTCCCAAACAGTGTGTGTGTGAGAAATGTTTTACATAAACGTTGTCAGGCTGAGCTTTAATGAGTAAAGCATAATTCATGGGCCGGCGCTAATTGAGCAGATTCTCTTGTGGATACTCAATCTTACGGCTCATTCTCAGGGCTGACATTTGGAGAGACACACTTATATTTTATTTGAAGATAAATGTGCATCTGCACGAGAGAGAGAGAGGGAGAGAGAGAGAGAGAGAGAGAGAGAGAGAGAGAGAGCGCGAGATGCTCACAGTTGTGGTGAGAGATGAAGTGCACACTGTAATCTGGCAGCTGTAGTATTTGCAATTCAAACTTATTCTATAATTAAGAACACTTGACGATATTCGGAGACAGGACAAGTGGAAGCAGCTGTATATTGAGGTAACGGGAGAGAAGACACTGTCAAAAGAATCAGCATAAAATTGTGGAAGAATGTCTGGCAAGAGTTAGGCCTAATCGCCGCTACGTTTTTACTCAAAACAAACGAGTGACAGATTTCATCATTCGTTCAAACCCGACATAGCGCGTTTCCTTGACAACTACCAGCTGGATGGGCTCCGGACCGCGAGGAGAGATGCCTGCATCTGGTGTGTGTGTGTGTGGGTGATGTGTTAAAATTCAGCTAAGCATCCTGATGGCACATAAACCTACACGCCAATCTCGACTGACTCTCACACATATCAAATCCTCAATGTTCCTGCACTATGACAATGGGAGTGTGCCATTTATGAGACATTTTAACCTGACCTGACCCTTGACTTGAAACATGACTTCTGCTGGTTTGAAAAGATCTGCAATCATACTGATTTACTCATATTTTATATGCTTGACTTGATTTTATAGGTTACAAAATGACTATAAACATTATCCAGCTAACAGAGAACATTCTCAGAACTTTGACTTTTCTGGCAAGGTTCTCTCAAAGTTATTAACAAAAGTTCTCTTTGAGTTACCTGGTCTTTAATACTGTTTTCAAACCATTAGCACTTTATTTCTACATTGCTCAAGGAATGCTCACTTTATTTCTGAAACTTATTTCTACTTCCCAGCAAAAATTTGGATGTTTATTGACCATTGAACAGACATCCACGTTCCATATGTTGAATGAATAAGGAATAATGTTTTAATTCTTAATAGAAATGTTAGCAAAGCATTCTTAGAACATATTTTGTTACCTGTGACAGGGGTGTATTAGAAATCATTAGAAAATTATCTGTATCTAGATTTGATTTTTGAATCATTACACAAAACAAACATTTTAGGTGAAAACTCAGAATATTCAAAATTTTGACTGTCATGTTTTCCTTTGATCAGTTATGAAAGCCACTAGCTTGATGCTTTGATCAGGAAATGTATCCCTATGAAAACATGCACTTCTCCTGCTGATTTGTGTTTTCATTTATCTGCATCTGGATTTTGTTGGCTATGCTCATGTGAGATCAGATATTTATTCTGTCTCTGTAATGAGCAGAAGAAAGATTATGGCAGCAGGATAATGTTTTAGTTATCGATTATGTCCCATCTCTGTGTTCATTAATCCATGAATCTATACTAACAAGGTTTAATGGTAATGGAATAAACAGATGCTGCTCTTTCATCTGAACATGGACGATTAATTAATTTGATCGTCTTGGCTTGTGTTTGGACGTGGAGGCCTCCCAAAAAAAAAGCTGGATTTAAAATCAGCAGCAGTTGCATTTTAGTTAGTTAGGTGGTTTTGGGGTTTTTTCTGTTATTGTTGTTGTTGTTGTTGTTTTTTTGTCCTTTGGTTGTCGTACGAGGATGAAATGCATTATTTAGTTAGCGAGTGACACAACTAAATGTAAACAGATTAATATTTGAACATTAAAGGGAACGGGATCTCAAAGGGAATCGTCAATGTAACCCAGTTTCATGACTTTTGAGCTACTGGATGAATAAAAGCACTGAAAATCAAGTCAGTGTGTTTGAGAAGAGAGATTCTGCTCAAAAGACACAAAATAAACAATTAAAACTCTGATTCATTTGGCTTTTTTACACTCATATTCATTGATTTAAACCTGACACCAAGGACAAGAGTGCGTGTGTGTTTGTGCATAATGATGTTCTTGTGCTGCTGGCTAGTATTTAGGGTTCATGCTGTGTTTTGGTAGCCTGGATGTCAGCCAAACTCAGCCCCGCCCACAACATTTGAGCTCGGGCAGTTTGGTCTGGACTTGATCCATAGAGGAGTAATTATGCCCGAACAGACACTGTTCACACCAATGAAATTGTTAGGGCAGGCTTTAGACGATGATGGACAGATGATAAACAGTTTCCTCTGGGGGTGAAACCTGTAGTGAAGGGATGGGGGGCTTCTATGATATTAGACAGCGTCAGACATAAAAGATAATGAGTAGGGCAACGCTTTAGATCATGGCCCGGAAAGTACTGCTTAATTAAAGTGAATTTTCAGGATAACTTTCAGTAATTATAGTGTAACTATAAAGTAAGTATGTGTAGGTATATGGGAACAATAGGTAATATTGGGGGAATAAAGGGGTAACTATCAGGAAAATTATCAAATTATTTATCCTGTAAGTATTTTTTAATTAAGGGGTAATTATCTGCGTAGTTACAGGGTAAGTATGAATCTGCGGGCTTTAAATTAAAGTGGCTCTTGTTCCCCTCTTGTTTCATGTAGTTAAGTTTACAGCTCAGATGTGTATTGAGAGTTGCTAGACGACACTCGCAGCAGATTAGATTTGTTGCATCTAGGGGTGCTAGGGTGCATCTAGATTTCTAGGCTAGTCTGCGTGTGCATGCGAGGGTTGATTTCACGCTTGACGCAACCTGAAGCGTGACGTGCACACGCCAAAAAACTCTGGTCATGTGGATGTCTGATGCTGTCGGTTTTCATTTATTTAATGCTCACAACAGTATACAAACAATAACAATATATAATAATAGCGATTAGAAACAAAAGAGAATAAAAGACAAGAGACGCCCATTCTCGTGTGTGTTTCAGATGAAATGTGCATGAGAACGTCATGAAAGCTTGAAGCACCTCATGAACGCGCTGGTAACAGCTGAATGGATATGAAACGATTACTAAATTATGACAGCATTTCTTGGTGTACTACTTTTTTTTTTTATAAATAATAATACAACAATTCAAAAGACATGGGATTCCTCCTAACATCCATCAATGGAAATAACAAAAATGAAGAAGAGGAACAAGAAAAGAAAGGAAAGAGAAAGGGACAAAACGTGTCTCTTTCTGTCAGGACCTTATCATTTGAAATGAAAAGTTTATTTTAAAAAAGAATAAGTGTTATAAATCTGTTTTGAGTTAAGTTGTTTTTCAAAAAAAATTTATGAGTAATATCAGATTGTGTATGTGTTTTTATTGACAACTTACAGTGCACTTATTACAGGGACGATCCCCCTGGAGCTAAGAGCCTTGCTCAAGGACACACTGGTGGTGACGTCTGCGGAGATCAAGCCAGAAACCTTTTGCTTATCAGTTCAGTACTTTAACCCACTACACCAAAAAAGTCAAAACGCTACACACAGAAAAATAGGGTGTCAAAATTGTACCTTTAGCTTGTCGCTGGGGCAGTACCCTTAAAAGGACATCATTGTACCTGTTTTACTCCTAAAAGGTGCATATTGGTACCTTTGAGTACAAATACGTACCTTAAGATATTTCTATGAACCTTTTTGTGATAAAAAATGGTACAACCTTGTTCTTTTAAGGGTACTGCCCCAGCGACAAGCTGTTGAACCCCTAAAGGTACAATTTTGACATCCTATTTTTCTGTGTGTATGAGGGACATAATGGATGGCTAGGACAGGCGAAGGTGTTCACGGTGGTCAGCTGCTTCATCAATATAAAGGTGCAGAATTTGCACAGCTGTGTTGAGATAGCAGCAGAATATGGGGTTCACTTACTGTAAATGTGTGATCGTTAGAACAATACTGTGATAAAGTTCGTTTGTGGAAGGAAGGAAGAGGACAAGGGGGTCAGTTTGACTGCTGACGCTCTCTTTATTTGTATCAAAAACTCAGTCTCTTCACACTGTTTTGCCAGTGTGTATTTCTCTCAGTCACTTCCGGGTTCCGGTTTAAACGTTCCGCTTCCGGGTCAACGTGTCTCACAACTCAATGTCCGTGGGTGTGTGTGTGTGTCGCGTCAGCAGTCCCTCTCTCTCTCCCGCTGCAGACCTTGCTGAACCACGCCCCCCTTGCCACATACCCCCACCGCCCGACTCAGGCCGGGGAGCCGTCCGCTGAGCCCCGCTCCCCTCAGCGACCTCAAGACCGCCCTGACATGCTGCATATGCCGCTGCCAATCGTGACTGTAAATCACGATATCATCCAGATAGGCAGCAGCATATGCGGCATGGGGACGCAAAATCCTGTCCATGAGGCGCTGAAAGGTAGCGGGCGCCCCAAACAAGCCGAAGGGAAGCGTGACGAATTGGTGCAATCCAAACGGCGTGGTGAAAGCTGTCTTTTCTTTGGACAATGGAGACAAGGGGATCTGCCAATAGCCCTTCGTTAAGTCCAATGTCGAATAAAATCGAGCCGTGCCCAGCCGATCAAGCAACTCGTCAACCCGCGGCATTGGATACGCGTCGAATTTCGACACTGCATTCACCTTGCGGTAGTCCACACAGAACCTGACCGAGACGTCGGTCTTAGGGACCAAAACGATCGGGCTCGCCCAGTCACTGTTGGACTCCTCTATTACTCCCATATCGAGCATTGCCCCTAATTCTTCCTGAACTACTTTTTTCTTGTGTTCAGGCAAGCGATACGGCCGGCTGCGAACTACCACGCCCGGCTCGGTCTCGATATGGTGCTGAATTAAGTTGGTACGTCCCGGTAGGGGCGAAAACACGTCGGCGAACTCCGCCTGCAGTTTTGATAAATCAGTGAGTTGGGACGGTGAGAGGTGATCTCCCCCAGGGGCCAGCGCGACCGATTGTGCTTTGATGCTCGCCTCTGGCCCGAGATCATCCTCTCCCCAGATCACCGTTGCCAACGACACTGATTCCACCTCATTCCATTTCTTAAGGAGATTGAGGTGGTATATTTGACGTGCCCCGTTCCTATCGGATCGTATCACTTCATAATCGAGGTCTCCAACCTGTCGTGCGACCTCAAACGGCCCCTGCCACTTTAACATTAATTTAGAGCTCGATGTAGGGAGTAAGACGAGCACTTTCTCTCCCGGTGTGAATTTGCGTAGTCTCGTACCCCTGTTATCCTGATAACCGTCACGAGGACGAGGACGTGCTGAAGCTCTCTTTGCTTAAATTAGCTCAAAATTACTATCAGGTGTAAGTAATTACCTTGACAAACTATACATCATTAAAAAGATCTAAGACTAAAGTTTAATTTTTTTTACCTCTGTTTTATTCTCAAAGTCTTATAGTGACCGTAATGTGTTAATATGTGCCAGGAGTTATGAATATGATCATGGGCGTTGCTACCTTTTGATTGTAATATGCGCATCATTTGCTCCCATTCATAAAAAACTCCTCCTTGGTCGTCATGAAGACACTCGTCAAAACAACTTCCCTCAGGGTTTTTACTTCAAATGTGTGCAGATGTGGAGAAATATTGATAGATTCTCACATGTTTGAGTCAAATTTCTATACAGAGAAGTATTATTTATTCAATCTTTATCCAAAATCCGCGGATGTATGATTATGAGCGCAGTATACTGTGTTATGCTGTGTTTTCAATTCATTCTGGCAGCCGGAGGGCGCTGGAAAGCTGTACTACTGAAAATTCACCCTATGTGGAACACATGAAGAACAGACACACCATGTGACATTCAGGAAATATCTGACATTACCAAAACAGCTTCCTGAGATCGCTATTTTATGCAGATAGACACGTTTTAAGACAATAAACACGCAATCGCGGCAATATATGGTTGGTCTGTGTTCTTTATGCCATGTTGGGTGGTTTCATAATAGATGATATTTATAATGCAATGCTATTCCACATAGCTTTTAGCATTGTATATTTTCTGTCAGATTTTTTGACCCGAAGCTACATGAGATCACATATTGTTATATAAAACACTTGACTTATAAATTATAAAGTGATATGAAGCAAGTTTTGAATAAAACATGATTTTAATCGTATAAATTGTTGTTTTGCTGGTGTGCTAAGCTAACATGCTAGCTTGCCCTAGATGCACCTGCCACTGAGTAAATACTTTATTTTTATGAACATTTTCTAAATGTAAAACTACTGAAATGCTTATTTGGACGAAATGCATTCGATAGAGTCTCAGTGGGGGTAAAGTGAGACGTTTGATTTAGAAATGAGGTTTGAATAGAACAGTTTGAATAGAGAATCGTTAGTAATTATAATGCAGACAAAAGAATAATAATTAGAGCCATAACCAGTCCGCAGAAGTGTGAATGTGTGCCGGGGAGACAAACTGAATGGGGCAGTTTGCACCTCTAAACAATAGAGGCAATAGATTGAATGAAAGCTGAGAAGACATGGCAATAAACATCAGTTGATATTTTAGAGATATCTCAAAATAAAATCACATGAAACGATCTTGTAAAACGTTTAATAAAATTTAGAGTTTTAGACTGATCATCTTCAGATCTGAAATATAACATGGTCAGACTTGTGGCTTTAGCTGTAGTGCATTTCTAGATTTCTCCAAGGCCCACTTCAATTTTATTTTCATAAAGATATATCATACAAATAAATTTCTAATAACTTTACAAAACTTTGAAGCTTATTATAGCTTTTTTTGATTATAAAAAATATTATCATTTTGACTTTACAGTAAACTGCCAGGTGTCTGCTTTCAAATGAGACCATAATTATGCTTTTAGTGGAAAGGATTCACAAACTGTATTTGTTTTAGTCTGAGTATACATTTCTTAGGATTTTTTCAAAATTTGGAAGTCAGCTTAACAGGTTATATGACCGGCTCTGGCGGTCCTGGGCTTGCAACAAATTCTCCCTAGATAGCCGCCCCAAGGTGTGGAGTTTTGTTCGCAAGTCCAGCACGTATTGAATTTCGTTTTTGGCCAAAGAAGGTCCCTCCTCCCAAGTTTCTCGTAGGACGTCCAGCACCCCCCGGGGCTGCCGTCCGTAGAGAAGCTCAAAGGGGGAAAACCCCGTGGAGGCTTGTGGAACCTCCCGCACGGCAAATAAGAGGGGTTCTAACCACCGATCCCAATTTTTGGCGTCTTCCTGCACGAACTTACGAATCATGGATTTAAGCGTGCGATTAAACCGTTCGACCAAGCCGTCCGTTTGTGGGTGATAGACGCTTGTTCGAATGGATTTAATGCCCAATAAACCGTAGAGTTCGCTCAACGTGCGTGACATAAACGCCGTGCCTTGATCAGTGAGGATTTCTTTCGGAATCCCCACTCGGGAGATTAGACGAAACAGTGCGTCCGCAACACTCTTCGCGGAGATGTTGCGGAGAGCCACTGCCTCCGGATATCGTGTTGCGTAGTCCACGATGACTAACGCAAAACGATGTCCACGTGCGGATCGCTCTAATGGCCCGATGAGGTCCATCGCAATTCTCTCGAAGGGGACCTGCATTAATGGAAGGGGGCGCAATGGCGCTTTTGGGTTCACCAACTGACATTCAGGGCAAGACGCGCACCACCTGCGCACATTGTCATGAATGCCTGGCCAAAAAAATCGGGTCATTAAGCGATTCAGTGTGGCCACTTGCCCCAGGTGGCCCGCCATCGGGTTCGAGTGAGCCGCCTGGAAAAGCATTTCCCGGCGGCTCTTTGGTACTAATAACTGGGTTGTATCCACTTTTGTCTGAGTGTCTTGGGTCACTCGATACAACCGATCCTTAATTATGGCAAAATAAGGATACGTGACGGGCAATGCGGGTTGGAGAGACTGACCGTCGATAGTGCGGACCTGCTGAAATGCATGTTTTAGGGTCTCATCTTAAGACTGATCCAGAGGGAAGTCATCGCGGTCCGAGAGAATCAGTCTCTCGACCCCGCTCGGTTCCTCTGAAGCTGTTCCCAAGGGTCCCGTATCAGTCTCGCCAACCTGCACTCGCGCCGCCCCGTTCCTAGCCTTGTTCTCCCAAGCGGCATCCGCGCATAACAACCCCAATAATGCCGGAAAGGCGGGCCAATTCGTCCCCAGAATTAGCGGATGCCGGTCTCCGCAGTCTTCTGGAAGAGCTCTATAAAGGCCTCCGGATCGTCCTCTGGCCCCATCTTGTGGAGGGGCACGTGGACCGATGCGCTAGCCAGCCCGGCGGCTTCGGCGCGAACCTCCCGATCCATCCAGCTCCGGAACCTCTCGCGGTCCTCTTGCTGGCCGCGGACAATCGCCTCGAATCGGCGCTCTTGGTCTGCCCGCAGGTCCAGCATTGCCTGATGTTGATCTTGGTGGAGGGCCGCGAGGGAGGTGATGATGTCCGCAAACGGCGAGGCGGAGGGCGTCTGCATGGCGGCGGCTCGGTCCTACTTCCTTCCCGGGTTTCGGCACCAGTGTGATAAAGTTCGTTTGTGGAAGGAAGGAAGAGGACAAGGGGGTCGGTTTGACTGCTGACGCTCTCTTTATTTGTATCAAAAACTCAGTCTCTTCACACTGTTTTGCCAGTGTGTATTTCTCTCAGTCACTTCCGGGTTCCGGTTTAAACGTTCCGCTTCCGGGTCAACGTGTCTCACAACTCAATGTCCGTGGGTGTGTGTGTGTGTCGCGTCAGCAGTCCCTCTCTCTCTCCCGCTGCAGACCTCACTGAACCACGCCCCCCTTGCCACAAATACGTTTGAATAAATATTTGTTTCATGTGTTGTTGACTTTTATTCATTTGTTGTGATGTTTACTTTTATGAATTATTTTATTTATGTTTCTTATTGTTGTCAGTAAATAAAATATGATTTTATAAAATTATTCATATGCATTAATTCATTGCTTGACTGAAAATGTATATGTAATCACATCAGCTACATTTGTTTAATGTGTATTCATGCATCGCTATGTCACATGACAAGTTGCCTTTTGCTTGTTTTACTAAAACGATAAAAAAGTATTGGTCAGAATTTGTCATAATTATTGTAAGTGTTTGGGTGGGCTAGCGGTGCAATTAATTCTGGGCTAATTCTGGGAAGCGGCTCCGGGCACTGTTGGACTCAGGCAGCGCGGTCACCCTCATGCAGTCACGTCTGTGTGCCCGCCGAAGCGGCCCGAAAAATTTCCTACCGATCACCTGTGTGCATGGAGACATTTGCCTAGTACTGGCCCGGGAGATGGTCATTTCGTCCCCCCAGGGCACCTGGCCGGTGAAAGTAGGCCTGGAGAAAAGGATTTAACCAGACCCTCAAACAAATGCTCCGGCGCGTGGCTGAAGAGGACAAGCGGGATTGGGACCTCATGATACCCTACGTGCTTTTCGGGATCCGCGAAGTGCCCAAGGCCTCAACTGGCTTCACCCTCTTCGAACTCCTGTTTGGCCGTCAACCTCGGGGGCCTCTTGGACCTGGCCCGGGAAGCGTGGGAGCAGCAGCTGGCCCCTCATCGGACCATCGTTGAACACGTCCGGCAAATGAGGGAATGGATCGACCGAGTGATGCCGTTAGTCCGGGAACACCTCACCAGGGCACAACAGGCACAGCAACGTTTCTACGATTGGGCAGCACAACCACGGGAGTTTCAACCGGGAGACCGCGTCATGGTCCTGGTCCCCAGCTCCGCCTGCAAATTTCTGGCCTCCTGGCAAGGACCCTACTCGGTAGGGAAGGGGTTGGGCCAGTCACATACCCACTGAGACAGCCGGGACGACGGCAGGCAGAGCAACTCTACCACATCAACCTCCTGAAGAAATGGGTGGGGACCCGGGACCAGGTAGCTGCCCTAAGCCTCACCGAGCCCGTGGTTGTGGATGTCAACCCCCACCTGTCGGCGGCCCAGAAGACGGAGCTGCAGCACCTGGTCAGTCAGTTCCAGGATGTGTTCTCCTCTCAGCCCGGGCAGACCAACATGCTTCAACACCATATCCGGACGGCCCCCGGGGTCGTCGTTAGGCAACGGGTCGTGGTTAGGCAACGGCCCTACCGAGTCCCGGAGGCTCGTCGGCAGGCTATTGAGGAAGAGGTCCAACAAATGCTGAAGTTGGGGGTAATAGAACCATCCCGGAGTCCTTGGTCCAGCCCCATCGTGATGGTACCAAAGCCGGATGGCACCCTCCGCTTTTGTAACGACTTCCGCCTGAACGAAGTCTCCAAATTCGACGGGTACCCCATGCCTCGAGTGGCCTCACCAAGGGCTATTGGCAGGTACCGCTCTCCGAGGCCGCCAAGCCGAAGACCGCCTTCTCCACCACCAGTGGCCATTGGCAGTCCCGGACCCTTCCCTTCGGCCTGCACGGGGCCCCCGCAACGTTCCAGCGGATGATGGACATCCTCCTGCGGCCCCACCAGGCCTACGCGGCGGCCTATCTGGATGACGTAGTGGTCCACTCCGAGGCATGGGACGAACATCTGGATTGTCTGCGGAGGGTGCCTATCGGAGCTCCGGCGGGCTGGACTTACCGCCAACCCCCGAAAATGCCACCTAGCCCTCTCTGAGGCCAAGAACCTGGGTTTCCAGGTCAGACGAGGACTGATCCGGCCGCAAGAAAAGAAAGTTGAGGCCATCCATGCTGCCCCAAAACTCCGGACAAAGACCCAGGTATGAGCCTTCTTGGGGTTGGCAGGTTATTACCGATGTTTTATCCCCAACTTCTCCTATTTAGCCGCCCCCCTGACAGACCTGACCAGGAAGGGACAGTCGGAGAAAGTATGCTGGACCCCGTCGGCGGAAGAGGCCTTCTCCCAGGTTAAAGCAGCACTCACGTCCTCGCCGGTTCTCCGCGCCCCGGATTTTAGCTGCCCCTTCCTGCTGCGGACGGATGCCTCCGACACAGGACTGGGAGCGGTCCTCTCCCAAATTCAAGAAGGTGAGGAGCATCCGATCATTTACATCAGCAGGAAGCTGTTCCCAGCCGAGAGGAAGTACGCCGCCGTGGAGAAAGAAGCCCTGGCCATCAGGTGGGCAGTCCTGGAGCTCCGGTACTACCTCCCAGGCCGCAAGTTCACCCTGGTAACCGACCACGCGCCCCTACAGTGGATGGCCCGGGCCAAGGACACCAACGCCAGGGTGACTCGCTGGTTCCTAGCACTCCAGGACTTCCACTTTGAAGTCCGCCATCGAGCCGGGGCCGCCAACGCGAACGCCGATGGCCTCTCCCGGATCTGGACAGCTTACGCAGGTCTGTCAGGGGTCATTCCCCACCCTCCCCGAATTTCACCCCTACTCTCTACATGTCTTCACAGGACCAGAACGACGCTTGGGGGGGGGGTGTGACGAGCACTCCCAGAGGAATCAGCGTCGCCCTGGCAACCAACGGAGAACACCTGCACGTCCTCGTCACCGGCTGATCGGTCACAGCTGCTCCCCATTAGCCCGCATGCTCTTAAGGAGCACACGTTGCACTGAGAAGGGGCGCTCGACGCGAATGCAACGCTGTTCTAATCTCTGTCTCATCTCTTCACAGAAAGTAGCGAGTGACCGACAGCCTAACCACTTGGAGCATGTCTGGGCACCCACTTTCGCTTTACCCGGAAACGAAGAGCACGACGAGCACACCGGAAGTACGGGTCACCTGAACACGGAGCAGCACATCTTCACCAGGCACCTCACACTCCTCAATAAAACCACCCTCTGGGGGCTTTGATTTCACGTACCTCTTGTCGAGTGATTCTTCACCCCGTGACAGTACTTATTGAAATTGAGTACATACTCAATGAGTATGTGGTTCTGAACGCAGGCATTAGGCTCTGTCCCAAATGGCACTTGTGGACTTACAATGGCCGTTGAGTGCGCGCGTCTGTTAAGTCCATAAGACCGCGGGGTGTCCCATTTGTCATTTTAGGTCTCAGAAGTGAGCTCGCGAGCGCCCCCTTTGCGGCCGTTATGCGCCCTCGTTGCGCACTTCAGCCGAGTTCACACTGGCGCGAGCTACGCAGAGGACTTCTTCCCGGCAGTCAAAGCGGCGTTACGTCGTGAAAGTGCGGACTCAGAGGAAGACTGTGAGGGTTTAGGGTGCCATTTGGGACAGGGCCATAGTTTAGATTCTTAAATCTGTTCAGTGAGGAGCATTTTGATTGGTGGATAAAAGCTCACCACAATTGGCTAAACAGAACATCCTGCAACAAAATCCTTCAAAGATATTTACAAATTGTAACCTGCCAGAAAGGTCTCAAAAATCACACACACAAAGGCAAAGCAGTCCACACAGGTGTGATGATGATCCACAAATGTAGATTCAACGATCCATAAATACATGCAACATTTTTCATAAATGTGTGGTGGAAATTAATTCAAGTACTTGATACATATTTGTGTAAAAATGTTTAATTCATTTAGTGAAGATGCATTTGTGTGAGCATTTGGGGAAAGATTTATGCTTTTACTTGTGCATTTATGAATTTTGTTTTGTAAATGTATTATTTTGACACTGTCCAGCTCCATATTAAAGCACATAAATAACGTTCTATTGATGTTACTGGAATAACGTTTGTTTATAAATTTGAGAGAACCTTGCCATAAAATTAAAATTTTATAAATCTATTAATTCTATTCCCTGTTAGCTGGGGTACCCTAATTTGATGCACAAATAAATGCAGAGTGCTTTTTTATTTTTACTTAGCCACAAAAATATACATACATTTACTTGTGTCTGTGGTTTATTTTAAGACGTCAGACTCCACCATGAGAACAGCAGGCAGAAGACATGTGGAGTAGCTTTATTGATCATTAATCAAATTAATAATTTAATGTATTTAATTATTGCTGTTAAGGTAATCATCACTAGTATGCATTCAGCTTTGATCTGATGTTTTTTGTTTTTTCTTAAAACTTTGTTGTGCTACAAACTACTCATATCCATAATGTGTGATTTGACACTGGACAGGTTTTTCAGGCCTGTAGAGATAATTCAAATTGTGCAGCTTTGCTGTCAGTGTTTTTGACGTTGAAAAAAGTGTGTGATTCACAGAACAGGTGCAGACGCTGAAATTCACATGGATCGCGGCTGCCACGGAAACAGACGCACAGCTTGCCGAAGTCATCAAGCATGTGAAGTTATTTACATGCATTCTAAAGCAGGAGTTATGACTAAATGCAAATGAGACTTATTATGAAAGGCTTTTTATTGGTTGTCATTAGTGAATGATGTTCATGTGACTACCCAGACCTGCATAATTGCTAGAAATATTTATAATTTAAATGATTGTTGTTTTAAGTTATTTATATTCAGAGTTTGTCAGATCTAATATGCACTCAAAAAAAGTATAGCCACTTGCTTGATTTGCAAAAATACAAATATGTCTTATTAACAAGAATATAACAAGATTATTTCTGATAAATTATTAATTCTTGATATTTGATTAAATTATGTAACTAAAAAAAAAAAAAATGAATTAGATCAGCAATTGTTCATTCAATGAGACTAAGGCGCTTCATATACACAACTCTCTCTGGTGAGTCACTGCGCATGCTCAAAATTGTTATGGGATGTTCGGGAACACAAGGTCCAGTTGGTTGGAAGTAGACTTTTATGAGCGGCGGAGAGGTCTGCTTGCTTGATATTGAGGGTGTAAGTACTTGGTATGTACTTGTTTGTAATTAGTACTGTGGTATATAGATTAAATATAAGTTATTAGACACTGTGGCAATGTTTCTATGCAAGTTTATATTCCCAGACCCAAAGCATGTTTCACATTCGCCTATATATCCCCTACAATTGTGTCATATTTTGTCACTATTCAATGCTAACTATGCCTTACGTTAAACTGGGGAAAACGGGATATTAAGCAAATGTATAGTCGCACACGTCATGCCCCGGATTTTTCTGTTTGTAAGTTAATGTAACGTTAGCTAGCATAATGTGCCATTTTTACGATATACCCGGGGAGTTTACATAACTTTACATAAATGCATAGTTATGTAGCAGCAATGTTTCTTTTCTAAGTAAAAATAAAGAAATGCATCACAATATAACGCTGTCCCCATGCTCTTCTGGTGTGAACTTCACCTTTATGACATGTTAAGTATCCTTTTATCTGTAACACTTTATAATAACGTTCAATTGTAAGTAATTTATAAGTGGCTAGTTAATGATGAACTAATCATTTAGAAAAAAAATCATAAATGATTATCATGCTAACATTTTATTATGTTTTGTAAATTCTGTTACAAGTCATTTACAAGTGATTAGTAAATGATTAACTAATCATTTATGAAACATGACTATGCATTTATAAATGTCAATACATTGTTACTTTTTGTATGTTTTGTAGATTCAGTTATAAATTATTTACAAGTTATTAGAATATGACATAACAGTCATGGCTTGTAAATGACTTTTTTATCATTTTCTAATAACTTGTAAATAATTTATAACTGAATCGACAAAACACAAAAAGTAACAATTTATTAACATTTTTGAAATTTATAATCATGTTTGTAAATTATTAGTTAATCATCAAATAATCATTTGTAAATCCCTTTAACTGAATCTACAAAACATACATAAAATAATTAACATATCACTCCTTAATCATTTTATATATTTTGTAAATTATTAGTTAATCATTTACTAATCACTTGTAAAAGACTTCCAACAGAATATACAAAACATACATAAAATGTTAGCATAGCACTTGACAATCGTTTATGAATGTTTTGCAAATGATTAGTTCATCATTAACAAACTACTTATAAATGACTTAAAAAGTTTTACCCATTTAGGTAAAATATTTTGTTTGTTAACATTAGTTAATGTATTAGCCAACATGATCTAATAGTGATGAGCAATATTGTTTACAGTGTTTATTAATCTTTGTTGACCTTAGTTATAAAAGTTCAAAGCTAATTTATAGTCATTGTTCATGTAAGTTAACAGTGTATAACTGTATTAACATATACAACCTTTAATTTTAAGATTGCATTAGTAATAGAGATGTAACCACTGATCTATATAAATGGCTGGTTCTAAACTGTCATCAGGTGGTGAAGCCACTGGAAGTGTTCGAGCAGCCATCTTACTATTCCCTACCGACAGAGGGCATTATTGACGTACAGCCAAAACATTGACCTAAAATCAAACGATTTGCAGCATATCAGTCTCACAGGATTTTTTTGTCGATATTGATAGTGTTAATCTGTTAGGGGTTAACAATAGTTACTTCAAATCTTATCTGTAATGTTTATGGTCTTTTTAGCGAGTATGAGTCATATGTTGAAATCATTAATATGGGTGTGGTACTGCTGACACAGGCAACGTAACTGATTAAACGTAACTGACGTTATAGTGGGACGTTGCTGGAACGTGACGAGCACGTCCCAACGACCTAACTGGCATGTTGTGAGGACGTAACCTCAATGGACCATATTAGTCGCAGCGACATACCAGGTAACGTTCCAGCGACGTAACTTTGTGATTTCTGTATTCATCGTGGCGACGTTATTATGATATGTCACTGGAACGTGGCAGGTACGTCCTAACGACCAAAATACCACGTCCACCTTTATTTGAATAATCTCACCTTTAGTCCGGGAAATTAAGATGTGCTTGGTCCATAACCTTGAAAGCCACATAGAACTGATACACTCAAACATTTAATTCTCTGCTGTAAAACCTTATTAATACATTTTTGTTTTTAGTTAATATATTTAGGAATTTGTATGTACTTGTAGATAATAAAAAACAATACAAACCCCTATTAAATTGTAATAGAAAATGGCTCAAAACCACACTGCATTAATTTAATAATCAGCATTTATTCAGTGTTAGCCCACTTTGTACAAATATTAAGTCAACATTTGAACAGTGTAAAGTGTTAACAAATTATGAGTACAGAAATGTAACACGTCCATTCATTAATCAAACAAACAACATAAGCAATGTAACAAATTATTAAAATATTTTATTGTCTTATTAGGGATGGGAGTAGTTAAGGATTTTCTCACTTATACTTATCAATACTCATATTGGTACTACTCTCAATAATTTAGCACAAAAAAGACATGGAAAAAAAGATTTATCAGTTTCTTTATTATTACTTTTATTTGCAGAAATGTCCTGCATGTCCTGTGAGGTACCTGCTACAAATGTCTGGTGGTGATGTGCTTTATTGCTTCACTACCTGTAGCTAAACCTGAACAATGTGACAGTTACAAAAGATATATAGTCCTTGAGATATAGTCCTACGTTCATAAAGAGATATGTAAAAAACACTACATAGAGTCTTAACATCTTTCCTGTATTATTGGGCCAAAATATACATCAACAGGTTTTTTTTTTGTTCAAGAAAATGAGCATGATGACTTTCTCAGGAAGAATCTGAGACCCCTCATTCCTGACTGTGTCCCAGCTGTGGAAAAAGCTTCAGACAGTGTTGATGAGGCCGAGGGAGATGGAGAGCTGTGAGAGAAGAGGAAGAGGGTCTTTCTTACCCCACCAGCGGAGGGCAGGGTCTTCTGAGGATAGGATAGGAAGATGGCCTCTATATATTCACTTTGGATCTTTGTAAACTGGAAGCTGAAAAAAAAGCCATACTATTGTAGGTTTATTGCTTTTTGTTAAAAGGTATAATATATATATTTTTTTTTTACTTACGTGTTCTTCCTCCTCTTCATCCTCTTCCTTCATCATTTTCTGGCAACTGAAACAGAGGAGAACCTTAATAATGTTGCTAATCTATGTTTTTTATGCTTTTGAAAGAGTCTCTTTAACTCAACAGTCACCAAGGCTGTATTTATTTGATCAAAAATACAGTACAAACTGTAATATATATTTAAAGTGATAATTCACCCAAGAGTTGAGTACCACTGCACTACATACAATGGATAGCACTATGCATTGAATTACATTTTCTACAGCCACATTTTTAGAAATGTTCTTTAAAAATGGCTAAACACAAGGAAATCTAGAATTAGGGTTGGGCATCGAGAACCGGTTCTAACTTGGAACCGTTTAAAAAATATCGATTCCATTGGAATCGTTTAGAAAAAATATTTTCGGTTCCGATCTTCGGTTCCAAGCGCGCAAGTTTTGGTTTCCATGGCCACTTGATTTCCGGTGCTTGCCGCCCGCTTGTTCTTTTAGTCATGGAAGCCCGGTAAGCGGCTCTGAAGTGTGGATTTATTTCACTTTTAAAAGGCTGGGTCGGCACAGTGCAACTAGTGTTGTCAAAAATATTGATACTGAAATATCTGAAAAGATACGATAGCCTGCTCAGCCTACACAATCGATCCCAGCTGCTCTCCTCTCCTCTCCTCTCTGACCGACAGCGAGTTGACACGCAGCCGCATATTCTCATTCAACCGGTTAACTTAAGCCTCTGAGCACGACGGACGCTCGTTCTGCTGGACTTTTCCTTACGACAGCGTGTTAGTGTTAGTGTGTGTGATCGGTCTGAATTTCGCGCGGGATTACACATAATTCTACGAATCCCCGCAGATTTCAAGCTCACATCTGAAGCGCACATAGCCTACCGTAATAAAGCCGCCCCTGACATACAAGTGCAAATATTTGCTTCTTTTTTTTCAGCTTATTATTGGTCAAATACACTTAAACAAATTCTCAAACAACTGTCTTAAACAATTCAGGAAGAAATGAAGAATGAGTAACAGGAACAGTGTTAAGGATCCATGAGTGCGGCAGTTCTTAAAGGGATAGCAGTCATTTGTTATTCAAAGTCAAACTACAAAAAGACAAACGATCACACTGCTCTTGACTGATCAACTTGTCTAACTTTAATGGTTTTATATGAAACTATTTAATTTTTTGCAAAAACATTATCAATGTTATTTTAAATGTATTTAGCCACTTTGCGTTTTTTTATTCAGTTTCTTACCTGAATGTTAGACCTACCTGAAAAAATAAAGCAGTCTATTTCATTTATATCTTTTATTCTATTGTATTTTTTTGTGCTATTTTTTGTAATATGTATCTTTGTTTATTAAATTTACCATTCAAAATCAAGCTTACGTGCTGTGTGTAAACTATTGCAACACAATTACCCCGTTGTAAAAAATACATTGAGTTAACAAATATTTGAGAGAGAATTTTAATAGTAATTGATCAATGTTTATATATGAGAAAAAGCTTAAAAGCTTTATCATATAAAGTGATCTCTTCAGAAGAAATGTTTGATTGCCTAGACTTTCAAAAGACAGACAAACAATTATATAAAACATATCTAATTGACAGTAAATGCAGAGTTTTTCCCCCGTTGTATTGAAAATAGTATTGAATATCGATGTGACATGTTTTGACTCCACCCCTCAAAGAATCGGAATCGAGAATCGAAAAGAACCGGAATCGAAAGTAAGAATCGGAATCGGAATCAGAATCGTTCAAATCAAAACGATGCCCAACCCTACCTAGAATAGAGCTCCGTCAGTAGACAATAGGCAATGCTAAATTCTGCACATAATCTGCAGAAAAATAACAATCTGTAAATTGTATTTATTGTTAACATGAAAGGCTAAATATTTTCATATGTAAATTCCTGATAGTTAAATCAATCAATCAACTTTATTTATATAGCGCTTTTACAATCACGATTGTGTCAAAGCAGCTTCACAGTGTCAAACAGGATAATATTGCGACAAAATTAGATTTGGCTGTACAGTCGTACTGGAAAAAACAGTGATGTTATCAGCTTATTTTAATTTATCATATAGCGACAATGTTGGCAGATCAGTATTATAGTTTATAGAATTAAATAAGACCTAATTCATACATTTTATTTGTATAAGTTGAATAACTTTAATCATATTTTTAGTGTCCCCAACTGGCGACAGTGGCAAGGAACCAAAACTCCATTGGGGCATGATGGAGAAAAAGAAACCTTGGGAGAAACCAGACTCAGTCGGGCTGCCAGTTCTCCTCTGGCCTATTAACACACCGTGTAAGATTATTATTCTGGCAACCTTACAGGTCAGAAATCATATTAGATTGGAATATTCAAAATTTCAGGGTATCACGGAAGAGACAGATTTATTTAGGATGGGGCGTTGATTACACAAGAGTATGAATACATGAAAGATCGGAATTATTGCGCCGAAGACGGGTTTTGAGCATGTCGTGCCAGTGAGGCAAATTCGGAGGAGACACCATTTGACACGGCTCAGCAGACACTCCAGGATGCGTTGGTCATGTCCAGGCAGGTCCACCATCCGATCCGGACAGGGCCCATATCCGGGATAAACCTCGGGATAAACAGAGAGACTAACATTAGCGTAGATGCCACTCTTTTTATGATGTAACGAGTACATCAGGTGTTATGGGAAGTGTTCCCGGTTCCGGCTGACCTAGTTAATGCAGCCTAACAATCAGTCAATTGAATTGAATAATGAAAGTTAAAAAAGTTCTATGTGTATGCCATAGTAAAGAGATGTGTTTTTAGTCTAGATTTAAACTGACAGAGTGTGTCTGCCTCCCAAACACTGCTAGGAAGACTATTCCACAGTTTAGGAGCTAAATAGGAAAAGGATCGACCGCCTGCGGTTGATTTAGATATTCTAGGTATTATCAACTGGCCAGAGTTTTGAGACCGCAATAGACGTGATGGAGTATAATGTCTTAAGAGCTCACTTAAGTACCGGGGAGCTAAACTATTTAGTGCTTTGTAAGTAATAAGCAAGATTTTAAAATGTATGCGATGTTTAATAGGGAGCCAGGCAGTGTTGACAGAACTGGACTAATATGATCATACTTCTTGGTTCTAGTAAGAACTCTAGCTGCTGCATTTTGGACCAGCTGGAGTTTGTTTATTAAGCGAGCAGGGCAACCACCCAGTAGAGCATTACAATAATCTAGCCTTGAGCTCATGAACGCATGTACTAACTGTTCAGCATTTTGCATTGAAAGCATGTGCCGTAATTTAGATATATTTTTAAGATGATAGAATGCGGTTTTACAGATGCTAGAAACGTGGCTTTCAAATGAAAGATTGGTATCAAAGAGCACACCCAGGTTCCTCACTGACGACGAGGGCTTGACAGAGAAGTCATCCAGTGTTAGACACTATTCTCGGTTACTACTTGTGGAGCTTTTCTGTCCAATAATTAAAAATTCAGTTTTATCTGAATTAAGTTGCAGGAAATTACAATTTATCCTGTTTTTTATATCAGCTATGCATTCCGTTAATCTTGTGAATTGGTAGGTTTCGTCACGGCGTGAGGAAATATAGAGCTGAGTATCGTCAGCATAACAATGAAAACTAACGTCAATGCTTCCTAATGATATCTCCCAGTGGTAGCATATACAGGGTGAAAAGCAACGGTCCTAACACTGAGCCTTGCGGTACCCCATACTGAACTTGTGATCGGTGTGACATCTCTTCATTTACTGCTACAAACTGATAACGGTCAGATAAGTACGATTTAAACCATGCCAAAGCAGTTCCACTAACGCCAACATAATTTTCGATTCTATTCAGAAGAATATTGTGATCGATGGTATCAAATGCAGCGCTAAGATCAAGTAACACTAATAGAGAGATACAACCACGATCATATGATAAGAGTAAATCATTTGTAACTCTAATTAGAGCAGTCTCAGTACTATGATACGGTCTAAATCCTGACTGGAAATCCTCACATATACAATTTCTTTCTTAAAAAGGAACATTATTGTGAAGACACAGCCTTTTCTAGTATTTTTGATAGAAATGGTAGATTCGAGATTGGCCTGTAATTGACTAATTCTTTAGGATCAAGTTGCGTTTTTTTAATAAGTGGTTTAATTATAGCCAACTTAAAAGTTTTCGGTACATATCCTAATGTCAAGGATGAATTAATGATATTAAGCAGAGGATCTATGACCTCTGGAAGTATCTCTTTTAATAGCCTAGTCGGTATAGGGTCAAGCATACATGTTGTTGATTTTGATGATTTTACAAGTTTAGCCAATTCTTCTCCTCCTATAGTAGTGAATGAGTGTAATTTTTCCTCAGTGACGCTACAATGCTCTGTCTGAAGTGATACTGTAATAGACGGCTGCATGGTTATAATTTTATTCCTAATATAATCAATCTTACTAGTAAAGAAGTTCATAAAGTCATTACTGCTGTGTTGTTTACAAACATCAGAAGCTGAAGCCTTTTTTTTTTTTTTGATAATTTAGCCACTGTAAACTCTATATATGACCCCAACTCTTCATTAACTCCTTACCAGTCAAAGATCGTATACAGCCCCAAATTACTGATGTCAACATTCAATGCACGTTAAAACATCATACTCTAACTTAATGTAGCATGGCGGCTCGATTGTAACGACTACGCCACCCCGTTTTAATGGGGAAAACCTATGAAATAAAGCACGCAAGTGCGTTCCACCAAGAGAGGCAAGAGGCATGGGTTCCGTACAAGATATAATTTATTTATTTCTAAGAAAGTTGGCCAACAATTATTTAAAACTAGAAGGACAAGTGTCATGGACTGAAAGTAAGGAAACAGAGGAAATTAAGTCACAATAAAGCTTGACGGGCTGAGGTTTCCTCTGGAGAGCAGGCTCGTGTAACCGCAACAGGCATACAATGGAAACCACGCCAATCAGAAGCACACCCACCAAGTTCACAGTAAAGACACAAAACTAGTGACACTGCAATAAAGGACACAGCAAGAATAACACCCTTTGGTGATGTAAAGCCTGTAATGCCCTAAAGAACCTGCCCGCTCCAGGAAGCCCACAGCTCCTAAAGAAGAAAGTACAAAAGTAAACTTAATAAATTATACAATTGTAAAGAAAACAATCAATTTACAAAATCAAATGACCAAAAGAAAGGAAGCAACGGGTTACAATACACAGAATAAACCAAGTATAAATACAGACAACTCACATTAAAGAAAGAAAACTAATGTACCAAACCGTTGCAGTTAAACTCAAAATAACTCATACAAACAAATCTACAAAGAAAAACAAGAATATTAACACTAAACATAAATACATAAAACATCCAGCCCACTTAATGGTAAGTATGCTTGACACAGATGTACCCGGACGCCAAAAGCAGCAGCGTGGCTCAGAGCAAAAGGTGAAGAAAAAGACTGTTGAGGGGAAACATCAAGAAACCTGCTCAACGTCCACAAACAGACCTTGGACACAAAACAGAAAAGTTAAAAACAATTAAAAGATCATGCATTGGTTTACCAATCCCATGAAGCAATGATTTTATCCAGCAGTTCACCTACTCAATGATCCAGTGAAGTAATACTTTGACGGCATCTACAAGTCACTCAATATCCTTATTAAACAGCAACAGCTGGCACTCCAATCAGGGTTACGTTAAGCAGCAATGCCATACCAATGGGAGCCCTGAAGGCACACCGCACTGAAACAAATGGCTATAACTGAAGTCAATGAAGCCAGACTTCCCACAACGTCCCAAACACAGCTTTAAACTTACCTGGAAGTAAGCAGGACATTGCATACTCAAATTTACAATTACTCATCACCCTCCATAGTCTGTGACAACACAAAAGGGGCGGGGTTGACCATGATGCACTCCAGGAGGCATGAACCACAAGTTTATATATGCCCATGGGGCAATAACTGATTGGCCACATCTTAACTGATAGTGACGCATTAACCAGTCACATGATCTCACTACATTCATCTGGAAAAACTTGGTATAATTATAAAGATTAAAGCCTTCAGCGCCGTTATTTGAACAATGTTTATTAAAAAATATGGTTGCAGTGACAATAATTTCTTAAAGGGTTAGTACACCCAAAAATGAAGTTTATGTCATTAATGACTCACCCTAATGTTGTTCCAAACACGTAAAACCTCTGTTCATCTTTGGAACACAGTTTAAGATATTTTAGATTTAGTCTGACAGCATATCTAAGTGTAGGCACACTATACTGTCCATGTCCAGAAAGGGAATACAAACATTATCAAAGTAGTCCATATGTGATATCAGTCAGTTAATTATAATCTCTTGAAGCATCGAAAATGGAAGCTTCTGCTTAAGTTCTGCTAGGAAGACTTAATCACTTCGTCACATATTAATTTATCTCTTAATTTATAATCTCTTTCCAATCATGTCTTCATATTTTCTGGAATTAGCCAGCATCCCTATCAGCCAAGGTCTGTCCAGAGAATCTCATGCTTCTCACTCAAAATACTCTGGGTAATCCACCCGAGTCTGCCTCTGAAATCGCGACTCCTTCAGTGTCTGGCCACTCAAAACAAGCTGGTAGAAAGAGAACAGTGAAGTCATCGTCACCTCATCCCGGTAAAAGAAATACACAGCAAGCTTGGGCACCCGTTCATCCGGATTTCACAGAGCCCGATGGAGTTAACACTCATCGCCTCCAAGTGCTTCAAAGCCTCTCCCAAACTGTCAAACGCCTGGAATCAAGGATGTCAAAATTCGAACAATCTGTTGCGACCTCCAATGACCCAAATTTAGCCATTAACTTTGCCGTAACTCCTCAATTTTGTCCGCCTGCCAGCGGATTAAGTGATCCCCCGGGCTTCGCTTCCACTTCCTTGGCCCCGCTAGTTCTCCAACAAGACAAGCCCAGACATTCGGCAGGCGGTTTGTCTCTCCAGCTGCTGCTACGGTATATCCTCACATTAGAACAAAAATCATCCAAGGTAAGGATATAAACCTTGCTTCACTTCTGCTCCCCTCGCCTGCTGCTGACAGGAAGATGGATGTCTGTGGTGACATGGCAGTCTTGCTTAAAACTTTTTCGATCCAAGATTACAACGGACTAATCCCAGATAGCAAGCATGTTTGGGCCACTTGTGGGTATTATCTGGCACATATGGCCCAGATATGGCTTGGCTGAACAGATATGGGCAAGAATGTGACCATATTTGTTTTGCCATAACTTTAAATTCAGCGGGAAATGTTCTCTTGGTTCACAACTCATTTTGAGGTATATGGCCCAGATAACAATGTACACATAGGGGACCATATGTGTTTGAGCTATGGCACAAAGTAAGAAAGACTGACTTGTGGTAAACCTTTGGATTATATATGGAAAAACACAGGACACCTGAAATCAAGCACAGCTGACAACCGAGGTTTCACACCTCAGGTGCTTGCATCTCATTAGTGGAATGAATCTGACTGATACGGCACCATTTTCTCATCTGCACTCATGAGTTTTCGGTCACGCATATCTTCAGGTAAGTGAGGTTTTGGCACTTCAAAGTCTTTTAAGGTTATTTTGTGCAGCATTAGGTATTTGTTTGAGGAAGGTGTCGAATTAGCCTCAGTTGATGTATTTACCATTTCAATCCCATGTGCAATGCAGAACACAGCCACCGAACGAGTCATTGATTGATGATTTAAAACTCTGGACCAGTTTTAAATAGCCCATAAACACTCCGTGCCGCGCTCCACTTTATTCCTAAGGGTGACATCAAGCAACTTCAACGCTTCAGCACAGCATTCCGGGAAGGCAGCGCTGCATTTGAACGCAGAAATGACGGGAAACTTCATAACATCGCTTCAGTCGCATCGCAAAGTGGATTTCCACGGCCACTGCTGTCACAGGACTTCACCAAATCATACCAAAGAAGTGTGTTTTTGACGGAGCGGTAAAGGTTCGGTCCTGCTTTGGAAGCAGCCGTTGAGTAAAACTGCTTCAAATGTCTATGTTGTTGGCTATCGTCGCGTGAGTAAACATCAGTAAACGACACAATCGCGTGCTTCGTCATTCAAATGCGCTAACGTTACTCCATTGTTGTTCTATGTATAACGTTACACTAGTCTGACGTGCAAAACCGTTTTGCTTGCTACTGCTAAGGTTTAGTCGCATACAATAGTCCATAAACCGAATCATATCCTCATAAGCTGCGAGTGAACAAGCACAAATGTTAATAGGTCACTAAATACAGTACATACCACAGAGACAGACGTCCTGCTGTTGCATGTTTCTCCTGTTCAATTTATTTCAGCCTCAGATTTGATTCGGGATCATATATCTATTAGCTGAGATTGATAGACATGGGGTTTCTCCATACTTGAGGACGTCACCGCTTTGTTCGCTCTCGTCATTCTTTAGCTCCTCCCACACGATACGCCTCCAGGCGCTCGTTTTTTTTCCGGAAAGACTTGGTACAGGCTATATTTCTTTTATAAATTGTGGCACAATAAGAGGGCGTGTAGTAGAAGACAGACACATTGCTCTAAGATGGCTGGAGCGAGAGGGCGTCTTGTAAAAACTACCCTTCCAAGGTTACCTCACGTGGACACGAGGGGGCAAGATGGCTGCCTGGCTGCCTGAGAGAACAGGTGCAGCTAATGAGGTAATAATCGGGTGTGTGTGGCTGTGGAAGGGGAGGATCGGGAATCAAGGAAAGATTAAGTTGTCTTGTCGTGAGCTGATTTTTAAGTTGGCTTCTCTTTTGTTTGATCATTAAAAATTGCACACCTGCATACTAAAGAAACTGTTGAAGTGGTGTTTGTCCAGGGAACCTGCACAACGCTAAGATCCTGAACCTCTCATGGTGTCACATATGGTGGAGAATGTGGGCACTTGGATGAATGCTGATGTTCCAGAGTAAAGTGGAGGACCTCATAGGCCTGTTCCCTTTCGGGGAACTCGAGCTGCGTCGAAACGCTGTGAGAAAGCCTCTGCGTTAATGCGTTGTGAAGCACGTGTAGAACCATTCCATCGGAAGATCGATCGATCGTCGGCGTGATGACGTCATCGACCGGAAGCTATAAAGCGTCTGTGAAAACAAACAGGAACTAGCTTCTGTGCCTTCAGCAAGCGATCTGTGTGAACCTGTCTGTCTATTTGGTGTTTTTGTCTGTCTATTGCAAGATTTTTCCACCCTTTGTTAAATATATATCATTATATTAACAAAAAATAGAAAATAGTAGATCAAAAAAGGCGAGTGAAAGCAGTCAGTTCAAGAGGTGTGTTCATCCCTGCCCACGCTACATCACGGGTGGGGATACACACGCTCTTTGCGTTGCCTGCTTGGGAGCGCAGCATGCCCAGGCAGCCCTCGAGGGGGCTGCTTGCGAGCACTGTGAGAGACTACCGCTGAGAACGCTGCGCTCCCGCCGGGCACTCTTCGAGGAGGGTGCCTCGGCTCGTGTTCCCCGCGGCTCTGGTCCCGCTGCTGCCGAGGCAGAGCGGAGGCTGCAGTCGTGGGGTTCACAATTGGACGTTGCAGAGGGGTTTGAGACAGGCGCTGCCTTATCTCTGCCCTCACCTGCACCGTCCAGCGGCTCTTCTCGGGGCTTGGAAGCACGCATTGTGGTTTCTTCCCCCCCGAGAGAGTCGCCGGTGCTCCAACTATGTCGAAATTGGGGTTGAGGCTGAACGCCAAGAAGAGTGTGCTTTCTCCGGCTCAGAGAACCACTTTTCTAGGTGTGAACTGGGACTCCAACACGCATAACATCGATCCTGGCAACAGTCAAAGAACCGAAGCTAGACCGGGCCGTCACTGTGAAACAGTTCCAGAAACTGTTAGGTCTCATGGCAGCAGCGTCCAACGTAATACCTTTTGGCCTACTGAACATGAGGCCACTACAGTGGTGGCTCAGAACAAAAGGATTCTCCCCGAGGGGAAATCCGCTCCGCATGATCAAAGTCACGCGGCGATGCCTACGTGCTCTGGTCATGTGGAAAAACCCGGGGTTTCTGTCCCAGGGTCCCGTGTTGGGGGCGCATGTTCGTCGCGTAACGCTAACGACAGACGCCTCTCTCACGGGCTGGGGTGCGACCATGAGTGGCCGTTCATCCCAGGGTCTATGGCAGGAACACCAGCGACACTGGCACATAAATCGGCTAGAGATGCTCGCTGTGTTTCTTGCACTGAAACAGTTTCTGCCCGACCTCAGGGGCCATCATGTGTTAGTCAGGACAGACAACACATCGGTGGTCGCCTATATAAATCACCAGGGGGTCTGAGGTCCCGTCCATTGGACAAATTGGCACGTCGGATCCTCCTGTGGGCCCAGGGGAAATTGCTGTCCATCAGAGCAGTATATATCCCAGGGGTCCTAAATCAGGAAGCAGACAGCCTGTCGAGGCAGGGGCCGAGGCCCGGGGAGTGGAGACTCCTCCCCGAGGTGGTGGAGCTCCTATGGAAGGTTCTCCCTGTCCCATCCAGCCCCGCTGGGGTTGGATGCCATGGTACAGGAGTGGCCGAGGCTGCCCCTGTACGCCTTCCCCCCGATTATCTTGCTTCCAGGAGTTCTTGAGAGAGTACGCCGGGACGGGGCCCAAGTACTTATAGTGGCTCCGTACTGGCCGACCAGAATCTGGTTTTCGGACCTGATATCTCTCCATGAAGGCTCTCCGATGGAGATTCCGATCAGGAGGGATCTACTCTCTCAGGCGGGCGCGAGATTCCTGCACCCGCGACCAGAGTTGTGAAAACTGTGGGCCTGGCCTCTGAGGGGGCCAGGCTCATAGTTGAGACCATCCTTCACTCCAGAGCTCCGTCCACGATGAAGCTGTACGCTTTGAAATGGAAACTTTTCTCAGCATGGTGCAGAGACCGCGAGTGGGACCCAGTTAACTGCCCGGTTGGTACAGTGCTGGAGTTTCTGCAGGCAAGGTTCTCGGCAGGGTTGACCCCCTCCACAATAAAGGTGTACATGGCGGCCTTGAGTGCCTTCCACGTCCCTTTGGGTGGAGTGTCTTTGGGAAGACACCCTCTTATTACACGTTTCATTTGCAGCAGGTGCCGTGCGTTTTATTTTGTTTGCAGATTCTCCGCACCTGGCACTGTCTTCGGAAATATCCACCCCATACTTAGTGTTGTTGTAATAGGTCACAGACTCTGGCTTTGTTTTCGGGCCATCGGTGATACCCATGCTTGTGTGCACGGAGCTCAAAATGCACACATTCTTCCTCTGCTTTCCCTGGTATATCGTGAGCGTTGCATCCACACATTTTAGCACTTTTGTATTATACAACTCCCCTTGCTCTTTTGCGGAGGGGGGCAACTCACGCTTACTTTTTCCCATAGTGCCAACCAGGCTGGTCTTCTTGGCCTGTAAGGCGGTGGCAGATTCAGTTAAGTGAAGAAATTATCCATTGCAATATTTCTTCCCATGGCTCCGCCAGTTTCAGCACCACACTCTCTCCCACGAGCTGACCTCTGTTCCGTGCCTCTTTACCCAGAAACGGAGCCCCATTCAGCATGTATTTTGAACGGACATCAGTAGCCAGCCAAAATTTCAGGCCAAATTTATCAGGAAATAAATCTTGTAAATAAATATTGTCTGACAGAGACAATAAACCGTGGGAAAGAACAATAGAATTGCGAGAGATTTAGAACAGTCAGTATGACCGTTATGTATTTAATAGGTACACTGTAAAACCATTTGCTGCAATCGGTTTCCTAAAACCATTTAAGTAACCATGTATTTGTTAAGACTTAGTTAGATTTGTTACCTCAATTAAATTAACTTAAAATCTTTAAGTTCAGTTTACTCTTAATGATTGACTATTGTATATGCGTTTTCAGTAAACATACTTAATGGTTTTAAAACTTTATTGGTTTGAAGCAATCGGTTTCCTCAAATGGTTTGAGTTACCGTAACTTGTTGGGTTTTACAGTGCTCATTTTTTTTTTTTTTGTCTTTTATGTAATTTATATAAAATCTATTGTAAGTAAAAATATAAACACTTTTAGCAAAAGTCACAAATCAGCAAGATTGTATTTTTTTATTCAACAAAGTGAATTTATTTAAAATGGTCTATTGTTAAATGTGCACTTTGTAATATTTTTGCAGTAAAATATCCAAAAAACACTAGGCCAGTGTTATATTTGATAAGTTGAGTACCTACAATATCCCAAATGTTTCCAACTATTTGTAAATTGTGAGAAAATTGCTATTTAAACTAAGGACCGGGATTTTTCAGCATAGCATCTGAGGAAGTCACCTGTCAATTGCGTGTCAATAATAATAATAGTAATTAATTTGTTACATTTATATAGTGCTTTTCTAGGCACTCAAAGCGCTTTACATAAAGGGGGAATCTCCTCAACCACCACCAATGTGCAGCATCCACCTGGATGATGCGACGGCAGCCATATTGCGCCAGAACGCTCACCACACACCAGCTGATTGGTGGAGAGGAGTGATTAAGCCAATCATTATATGGGGATTATTAGGAGGCCATGATGGACTGGGGCCAGTGAGCAAATTTGGCCAGGATGCCGGGGTTACACCCCTACTCTTTATCGAAGGACATCCTGGGATTTTTAACGACCACAGAGAGTCAGGACCCGCGGTTTAACGTCTCATCCGAAAGACGGTGCTCTTTGCAGTATAGTGTCCCCATCACTATACTGGGGTGTTAGGACCATAGACATCATATAGATAGATGACCTATTGGCTACTGGGCACCGAGATTTGCCATTTTGAACCTGTCATATTCCTAGTTTCGTTGCATAGCAGCAGTTAAAATGCCAGAGCACTGTGCAGCATTTTCCTGTTCTAATCGGCGGGCATTGCAGTTAGGGCTTGGGGGATTACTTTTTACAAGTAAGATTTAACATTGCTATCGTACTATTGGTTGTATTTTGTCCTTAAATCTAGATAATTGAGAAGCATCAAGGATCTTTGATAGTACTGTACTGAAATCATAGCTAGCTAATGTTAGCTAAGCTATGTATCTCCCTCAACTCAAGTGTTTTCCACATAACTTAAGTTACTATTCAGATCAAAAAGATGTTAGAAAGCACTTGTTAGATGCACGAAACTTACTTTGAGGCGGTTGGTAATGTTAAGTGCCTATTAGTACCAACACAATCCAATCTTAAGTTATTACATGCATTGCTGACCGGGCATAATAAGTTAACTGTCGTTGTGTTGCAAATAAAGGCGAACAGAACAATCACAATCACAAAGGCTCATGCCGGAACTTTATCAGAATATTATATATTTAGTGTGTGTGTGTGTGTGTGTGTGTGTGTGTGTGTGTGTGTGTGTGTGTGTGAGAGAGAGAGAGAGAGAGAGAGAGAGAGAGAGAGAGAGAGAGAGAGAGAGAGAGAGAGAGAGAGAGAGAGAGAGAGAGAATATGTCACAAATCATTATGAATTGTTTCAACTTATTAAAAGATCTTATTTTACTTCAACTATCTGTTTGTGCTGCTGTATCATATTTATATTGTGTGGTTTTATAAATCACTGTATATCCTATATCAAATATTTTGATTTTGGACGTCTGGTCACTTTATATCTTTCACTTTTGTAAATTTTATTGTCTGCTGTAAAAATGTCATATGCTTGGAATAAAAATAATTTTAAAAAATCAAATTTAATATTAGGACATTATTAATTATTTAAATGTCTTGTTTAAAAATAAAAGTAATTTTAAAAATGAGCGGAAATAACGGCTCATTTCAAATGTTTACGTGTTTTTTTCTCTTTCTCTTTTGAGCGGTGATGAAAGATTATTCTTGTAAATACTTTCCAGCATTTTAGTAATAAAAGTGTAGGCTTTAGATCTTTAAAATGCATCTGAAAAATACCTTACGACCCAACGAGAAACAATTAGCGTCCGAATATGGCTTAAGAATATTAAAATACGCTGAACCATGTGTCCTGTATCATAGCTACATTAATGACCTTTGCAGCTAAAAAAACCTGCGTTAAAATTGATTAGGTATTCAATGAGATATGATTAATTAAATGCACTGACAGCTCACTGCACCTGGCAAACAAGTTACACTGAATGGAGCTGTCGACCGGTTCAAGATGGCGGCTCCACAGCTCGACCGTGCCAATAGGCAGTAGCGCTCGATAGGGCGTCTATCTATATGATGTCTATGGTTAGGACCCACACAGACCAGAGGGTGAGCACCCCCTGCTGGGTACACTAACACCTCTACCAGCAGCAATCTAGTTCCCTTTCGAAAGGGAACTCGACGCTGCGTCAGCTGACGCTACGGGGAACACCTTCAGCGTGACAGGTGTCTGAAATCGCTATCAAATCACAATCCTACTGACCGTCGGCAGCTGGTGATGTCATCACCGTGCGACCAGGAAGTATAAAAAGGCACCGTGCCAACATGACAACATCCTTTCGTCTTCAGGGACTGTTTTGTCTGGTTCACTGGAAAGTCAGAATGAAGTGCACACTCAAAGTAAAGGGAGCGTACAGGAAGTGCGCTGATCCATGTCCCAGGTTTCTCATGCCTGAGGACACACACACCCTTTGTGTGCTCTGCCTGGGGGAAGAGCACGCGCGGGAGGTCCTCGAGGGGGCTTCCTGTGCAAACTGCGAGCGGTTTCCGTTGAGGACGCTCCGCTCTCGCTTGGCCTTCTTCTCGAGGGAGGAAGAGCCAACATCTGGGAGCGGTCCCGCTCAAGCTGAGGCTGAGCGGCGCCGTCTGTCCTGGGGCTCCCAGATGGACCTGGCTCATCGTCTGGAGAGTACAGTTCTCGCGGACGATCAGCCAGGTCGCGAGAGCAGGCTGACGGAGGAGGAGTCGGATGGAGACTCCTCCTCGTCGTCAGTCCGTGCTTTTCCGGTCGATCAGAGGATGGCTGTGGATGAGGAGGAAAATGAAGCTGAGGCTGAATCCTCCCAGCCATCCTGCCCCGTGTATGGGGAGCTGATAGATGTGATGGGGCGCGCGGCGCTGAGACTTCAGCTGCCGTGGCAGAGAGCCAGGGGAGAGGCCGCCCGCCCTGACAGACTGGGCGATCGGTTTCTCCCCGACCATAGCCGCCCAGCTCCCGGGAGCCTTCCATTCCTCCCCGACCTTCACGAACAGGTCGTGGGGGCATGGAAGAAACCCTACTCGGCGCGAGTCCATCGACATCAGCGTTTTAACTTCGCTGATGTCGAGGGATTGGCCGAGGCAGGGTATGTGTCGATGTCGCCCATCGACGAGACGTTCGCGAACTATCTCGCGTCTGGGCGGCCATCGACACTAAGAGCTCCTGCCCTGCCGTCTAAACCATTGAAGACGACCTCGCGTCTTAACGGCTTACATCTTAAGGGCATACACGTCGGCAGGTCAGGCGGCGGCGGCCTTGCACACAATGGCAGTGTTGCAGGCCTATCAGGCCGATCTGCTGAGGGACCTCGATCAGAGGGAGGGCCTACCCCCTGATGCGATGGCTGAGTTGCGCCGCACCACGGATCTCTCTCTCCGGGCGGCCAAACACACAGCAGTCGCCATCGGACGATCGATGGCGGCTATGGTCGCCACGGAGAGGCATCTGTGGCTGAACCTGGCGGACATCGGGGGGAAAGAAAAGGCCTTTCTCCTTGATGCCCCGGTCTCGCCCTCTGAACTTTTCGGCACCTCCGTCGAGGCGGTGGTGGGAAAGTTCAGAGAGGCGAGGGCGCGCTCAGCGGCGTATAGAACATGTATTCCGCTGAGGTCCGGGGTGGTGCCCAGGCAGGAGGGTGTCCCTGGCTCTTCAGGATTCGAGGATCACCGACTGGGCCAACGCAGCAGCATGGCCTCTCGTGCGCCCCCTCCGTGGAGGAGTAGGACGCAGAAGAGGCGGGACACCTGCAACAGGAGGAGGGACATCGGGGAGAAGAACCACTTCCAGCGCCGGAAGCGAGGTGGTGAGTCTCCGCACCTGAGGGCGCGGAAGTGAGTTTAGTGTCCCCTCCTTTGTTTTTCTTTTCTTTTCTCTCCCCGGGCGCGCTTTACACCAGGCCGCGCGGGCCGATGATGAGCGGATGTGAGACTCTGACGGCCTGCCAGGCCGGTGTGTGAGAGCGCCCCACCCTCAGGTTAGTGCGACGAAGCATGCATGTTACATGAAGCGATGAGGCACTGAAGACAGCAGGTTTTAGGGCAAACATTCTTCTTTTCAATGCCGTATGTTTGGACTCTATGCTTCCCTGAGGGATATTTTGTCGAAGGAAAGTATTAACAGATGGAAATGTGGGCCTGTAGTTCCCCGGTAAAGGTGGCTAGAACGATGTTTGTATAAACACAGTGGGTGTTTGTAGGCTGATGTTTGCTAGTGTAGCAACAGTTGTTTATAAGGCTGCTTCTCTTCTGGATATGTGTAATATGAGCAGATGAGGCCACCGCACATGCCGCGGGCATGTAGCGGCGATATAAACTGACGTATGTTCTCCTGGCGAACGTTTTTAGCTGTAGCCACCTCTGGGTAGCGGTGTCACCTCTGCTAGTGAAATATCTAGATGAATTTGTGAGGTATGGCTAGCGCATGAACTACAGTAAGGTCTGTCCCAGTCCTTCTTAGGGCCGTTGTTGTGGGATTATCAGACCGATGCTAGTGCATCAAGTTGGCCTAGGCTGTTGATGGGATGACGGTGGCGTCTCGCGGTGGCATATCGCCTGGCAGTTGCCCCGGGCTCCTGTCGGTATCCCCGCAGGAGCTTTGTATCCCTACCTGGCCTCCCCGTAGTAGGGTTGTCCGGCCAATGCCCCCCCCCCCCTTCTGCATTTGGGTGTTGTTATTAATGCAAAAAGGTGTGTAGCAGAATGAATCGCGACTCAGCCAGTGGTCATGGGGACGGGGTAGGCGTCTCTTCGCGGTGCGCAGTCAGACTGGTTTTGCTAGCCCCGCCCCCCAGAGCTAGTGCGGCCACCACTTCTGGGCGGCCCCCCGGCTTGTTTCAGGAAATGGCCGGTTGTGTGTGTTCAATATATTTCACTTTTTGCTCTGTGTCTTCTGCTTCACCTTTTAGGCTCGGATCGAGCTGTACTTCGCAACCATCTGAAAGCATCGGTTGGTAGGATGCTCCCCTGGAGTCGAAACACTGTCACGGCTGATGCCCTTGCGCGGACGGCAGACCGCTGGACGACCAGACGGCCGCCCTGGAGGCAGGTGGCGTAAGTTGTACTCCCCTCGCTTTAGAGGGTACAAGGCGTTTTATGCTGAGTGCACTGCTGTGGGCATTGTGTTTTAGGTCCACGCTGGTAGGCACTGCCTGAGAGACTGCGCCGTCGCAGAAGGCTGCTATGGGCCGCTGGGGCGGACCGACTATAGAAGGCGGGCTGGCGGGAGACGCCAGCCGAGGCAGTCCGGGCAGTTAACTCTGGGTCAGGTAGTAGGCCTCAGTAGGCCTCCCTGCGGGTGAGTTCCGACATCGTGGCCCATGTGAGCGGGGAGGGTTCTCCCCAACGATGTCGGCTGCAGCAGAAACCTCGTCATAAGTAGGCCCCTAACGGCCTCCCTGTGGATGAGTCCCCAGGTAGTGACTGGATACCCAGTCCTCATCAGCCAGCAGACAGCCACTGTCAGCCCGACTTTAAGGGCTCGCTGAGTTTCAGCACGCCTCACATGGCGTCCCCTGAGGGGGTGACCTAGGGTTCCGACCATTGGTTGACAGGATCTAGGCCGCTTTAGGCCTCCTGTAGGGTGAGCCCCGGTTCCCAGGTCTTGCGACAGTGTGTGTGGGTGCTAGCCAGGCGGCTAGCATAGTCTGCTATCAGGGACGGGCCGCTTCAGGCCGTCCTATGGTCGTTTCCCGGCCCTGCGGGGTTTCCGGTGGGATTTGCCATCGGATAAGCACCGTATGTCACCAATCTAATAGGGAACTGCCATTCGGCAATAGGCCTCTCCAGGCCGCCCTAAAAGGACCGGACTGTACGTGGCGTCAAACAGGCCTCCCTGGAGGCGAGCCCCGGGAACACAATAGCTCCCGACAGTTTGCACGTTGGCTGGCAGGAAGTAGGCCGCTCTAGGCCGCCTGAGGGTGAGCCCCCGAGCTGAGACGCTCGGTAGGCCAGTGTATTATGCTGTCAGGCCTCTTCGGGCCTTTTTGGGAGGGGATTCCCGGACCAGGTCTCGGTGACAAGCTAGCCATTAGCATAGGGGGCTTCTGGCGTTATAGCCTCATGAGCCCCTGAGGAACCAGTAAAGCCACCTTCTTGTGGCTCTTAACAGCTAGCACTAACGGTGCCAGGTAGAGGCGCCTCCTGGCCTCCCTGGAGGGGAAACGGTTCCCCTAAGGGGGAACGTAGAACTGGCTTTGGGCTGACAGCTAGCGGCTGCCTGCCGTTGGGTCCCAGCCTGGGCCGGTATAACTCAGTGGCGGGCTCGTGCCCTAGCACAACGAGACTCCGTTTCTGCTGCGCAGTCCCTTCAGGACAGGGAACTGGCTAGCCTACAGCATGGTTTACCTACCAAGCTGGCTTAAGAGCTCCCCTCATTGAGGGTCGTCTGCGAGCTTACGGCCGCTTGAGTCTGATCAGACGGGCAGGCCCCCCTCGGGGCCTCCCGGGTAGATCAGTCCATAGGCCTTTTTAGGCCTCCTGAGCACCCCTGTAATAAATGTGCTCAGTAGATCCTAGGATCGGGCAGAAGAGACTACTCCCGAAGGCAAGGGTAAGAAGCACTAAGCTGAGTACTGCTCTCCAGGATTCCCGTCTCCGAGTTCCGGTCTGAGGAGGACATTGCCAATTTGCAGTCCCTCAGTCTGGATGCTCATAAGCAGAGCGATGTCTGGAGGCTCTGTTTTGACAGACAGGGTTGGCCAAGCTGGGGTGTCCCACAGAAGTGATGCCAGGTGAGGCCTCCCTGGTGGCATTCGGTGAAGGGTTTTCCCGAATTAGTGACGGCTGGTGGCGCCCTCGGGTCCCCTAGCCACATTCCCTTAAGGGACTCCTTCCTTCGAAAATAGTAGGTCCCAGGCCCTCGAGCAAGCCGAGAGTAGGAAACCTCAGTTAAAACTTGTTTAGGTTCTCTCTTAGGCATATGGCTTGGGCTATGACCGTAGGGAATGATGTCACTGGCAGCCTGTGTGGCTAGAGGGGGAGTGGTTCAGACTTTCCGCGAACACTCGTCCAGGCAGTTCTCACTGCCAGTAAGGGGCGTGCACTCCCCTCAGCATGGCGGCGTGGGTATATCGTTCCCCGTAGCGTCAGCTGACGCAGCGCGAGTTCCCTTTCGAAAGGGAACGTCCCCGGTTACGTATGTAATCTTAGTTCCCTGAGAACAGGGAACGAGACGCTGCGTCACATGGCCATGCTTCAAGGTGTGCCTGCCCACAGTCCCTTCAGACGAAGCGGATGTTGTCATGTTGGCACGGTGCCTTTTTATACTTCCTGGTCGCACGGTGATGACATCACCAGCTGCCCACGGTCAGTAGGATTGTGATTTGATAGCGATTTCAGACACCTGTCACGCTGAAGGCGTTCCCCGTAGCGTCAGCTGACGCAGCGTCTCGTTCCCTGTTCTCAGGGAACTAAGGTTACATACGTAAGCGGGGACGATTTCCCAGTTGGTACCACATCCAGGTACTGACCAGGCTCAGCCCTGCTTAGCTTCAGTGGGAAACCAGTCTACAGGGTGATATGGATCCTGGTGAAAAAACAAAACAAAAAAACTTTTAGGATTTTTTTTTTTTTTTTTGACAAAAAAAAAATAAAAAACATTTTTTTTTCTTCAGATTTTCCCATTCATTTCAATGTGGGGTTAAATTGACCCCAAAGGTCAAAGGAGTGTGACTTTTTTTTAACATGTCTTTAGAACCACCGAATCAAGCCTAGTTTTTTTTTTTTTTTTTTTTTTTGTGCATGTACAGATAGATAACTTAGAAAAAGTCACACAGTTTTATTCCACTGAGATAAAGGGAGCCATTTTTTAACTAAAGAAAAGTTGATTGGGGTCATATAGACCCCAAAGCACAAATGAGGCCACTTAAGTGTACTTTAGTGTACAAGTGTACAAATACACAATAGAATTGACTACAGTCAGTAATACAGAAACATACCTTTGTGTAAATACCCAGCTAACATAAATATACTCTAAGAACAGTTTGCTAACATTCCCATTAAGTTATGAAAACGTTAGCAAACTGTTCTTAGATTTTATATTATACAAAGGATATGTTTCTTTATTACTGACTGTAGTCAATTCTATTGCGTATCTGCAGGCTTGTCCACATGACATCTGATTGCAACTTTCAGGACAGTGAGTGTTCTTCCCTCAGAAACAGTGATCTTCCCTCAATCTTTGTGTGTCTGTCTTTCAACAGCTAAATCCAAATGGGATTCCATTCAGTCTATCCATCTCATCCTCACAATGAGGGCAAGACTGAGTGTGAGTGAGAGAAAGAGAAATGAGGAGAAAAGAAAAGGTTAGATTGAGAGAGAGAGATAGAGTGAAAGAGAGAGCAAGCTACTGACTGAATGAATCCCTAATCCTTGTTCTATGATCTGTGAGACGTCGAGCACATGCATATTTGTTTCTTATGTACAGAAATAGATTAAAAAATGGCATTTTAAAAACATTGAAATTTCACATCAAAAGGACCCAACATTAAATGTTAATTAATATGATTCCACTGGCCTTTCCTCATCTTTTACCTTGACATTTATTTCTCTTTTAGCATAGGTTATTCAGAAAATAATGTGACTAATTTATCTTGTGTGAATGTTAAATAATGTTTTGAAGAAAATGATCTACAATCAGCCCTGACGCTTAACCAGTAAACTATGATCCATTATTATAGTTAAAGAGTAAAGATTATACCAATATCAGCGCGGATCTTTATCCAGTCAACTATGATCTATTCTCATCAACCACCAAACATCCATAAACCTTAATTTTTAAACCCTAATCCACCATCATCCTAGATGTTTTACTCTAAACCACAATTATCACTATCATTTATGTTTAACATTAAATCATTCTTGGTCATTATACCCTAAACCCGTCATCAGAATCCTCATGTTTACCCCTCTAGGCGCCACATCGAGTTTACTCAACAAGATCCGGCACTGAATAAACCAACCGATTTTGTCAAATAGGGTGTCAAATTTCATTCAACCTCCCCTCCACTAGATGGCAGACATGTCGTACTTCATCCCAGACTCATAAAAATATAATTCTATGCAAAATCTTCGAGCTAGAGCACATTGAATCAGTGCAAACAAAAGCAGAGCTGGTGTGCGAGTGAGCCATTTTATCAGAGCATTGTCAATGTCAGCGCGTATTTGCATTACACTATTATTACTATTATTATTTTCTAATGGCATCAATAAAGCTTGCCCGCAATGAAGTGGGTCTTCTATTCGTGGACCTCAATTCTGAAGGGGAATATCAAATGACTGCAATTCTGAAAGTGAAACTAACCCTAACGTTACACTAAGCACAAACGCTGGATCCTTTGCCCAATGTACATGGTCATTTGCCCAATGTCAGTTGTGGGAACAATGTTTCCCCAGGGTCGGAGTGTTCATCGCGAAGTTAGCAGGTGTGTTAGCATTTTTACTGTGCTCGCCATAGGTGGTGTCATTCCTTTTCTTTGCGGCTCATCATGCCAAATCTGAAGAATTCTTTCATGAATAGCTGCATGAATTCTTGTGAATCGCTGCTTTGCTTGTGCCAGCGGTCATCTAGTTTTTGGGTCTGGCACTCACATGAGAGTCCTCTTCTCTGGTAAGAGGGGGTTCTCAGTGTGACAGTTCAATGCTGTTGTGATGTGGGGTGCCCTCAAGGGCCAGACTGCAGTGTTGCATGTTGAACTCACATACTGCTGGATGCTTGGTCCCCCTTTCTGAGTCCATCTTCTTTTTGCTATAGGCTTTGTGTACCAAGTCCCTCAACTGTTGTGTAGTCTTTGTGCAGGGACAGGCCAGACAGCCTAGGTCATGGCTTACTCCTGGAAGCAAGTTTCTTAGGAAAAGGGTCTTGAAGTGGAGGTCCTCCTCCATGTAAGGTTTATTACGTGTACTGAAGTATGCCTTTCTGAGTCGATTGTAATAGGCATGTGGGTTTTGTGGCGATCTGACCCAGATCGTTATGGGTGTGTGAGCTAAATGTGTGATGGGCAGTTAGGTGTTGCTTGCTGGGACAGCGAGCCTCTAGTGAAGTGTACTGCTAACTTGGAGTCTCTGTGGGAGAAGATTGAGGGACCCAGACTTGAGGGACCCAGCTGTGGAGGGAGAAGTAAAGGAGAGAGAGAGAGAGAGAGAGAGAGAGAGAGAGAGAGAGAGAGAGAGAGAGAGAGAGAGAGAGAGAGAGAGAGAGTGCAAGGGGGAAAGATCCAGGTAATAATGAGGAGAAAATAAAATAAAAAAAATAAAAAAAAACTTTAGGGGAGAGAATATTATTTATAGCTAACTACAATGTAATTAGAAAGTATTATTGTTGTTATCTTCCCCTTGATAGGAAGAAAATGCTAACAGTAATAATACAAGTGATTCTTTTCTCTTGTAGGATTGAGATCATACACCTGTTAATGCCCTTCATTCCTTTTTTTTGGAAAGAGTATTGACAGTTGCTTGTTGTTCCTCTTATCAATTTCTTTGGCTTAGGTTGGCTCAGATGCCAAGAATTTGAGGAGATCGTCTGGATGAACAGAGGGAGAATTCGCACACTTGGTTAAGAACCTGAAATTACATATGTGTAAAAAAAAAAAAAGATATGTGTACAAGATATGTTTATTTTTCTATAATCACTGGTTGATTTGAAAGAACAAATTTGATTTGAAATATCATTTGAAATGAAAAGTTTATTAAAAAAAATTGTGTAACACTTTAGATTACGGCCCGGAAAGTACTGCATAATTAAAGTGAATTTACAGCATAACTTTCGGTAATTATAGTGTTACTATAAAGTAGGTATATGGGAACAATATGTAATATTGGGGGAATAAAGGGGTAACTATCAGGAAAATTTACAAATAATTTATACTGTAAGTATTTTTTAATTAAGGGGTAATTATACTGTAAGTATTTTTTAATTAAGGGGTAATTACACAATAAGTATTTTTTAATTAAGGGGTAATTATACTGTAAGTATTTTTTAATTAAGGGGTAATTATCCATGTAGTTACGGGGTAAGTATGGATGTGCGGGCTGTAAATTAAAGTGGCTCTTGTTCTCCTCTTTTTTCATGTAATTACAGGGTAAGTACAATAAAACACAAATACAATCTTATATCATTCAGAAACTTTTATTTAAAAAATGAAAAATAAAAACTTAAAAAAAAAAAGATTTAGAACACATTAATTACCCCAGTAACAATAGGAAACTCCAAGCAGTATCAGTATGACAAATGTCAAAGTTAATATTATTTCTTGCTAGTGTTGTCATACAAATCTACAAAATACAACCGTAGATACATATGGCAATACCTTTTGTTGGATATAATTATAATTTAGCCTGTAGGCTATTTTCATTAACAACACACAACTCAGGAGCTAACTAGTAAAAGTTAGTTTAGTTGCTTACAGATCGCTCACTTGATCCTTCATCTCTGTCATCTCCACCACTTAAGTTAAAAACGGTAGTAATTTGACTAGGCATTGTCAATTTGTTTGAAAAAAAAAAACCCTGTAGGCTACTGTACTGTACAAACAATATATGTGTGCCTTTACGTTACCCAGTGCGCTGTTTAGTTTGTGATTCAAAGTGAAAAAGCTATCATTAAAATCAAACAGTAACGCATTAGATTTCGAAGTCAATGATGACGTAAGATCTTAGCTACAAATCAAGCTTGATTTTCTTGTTACTATTTCAGTCATACAAATTGTACAAACCTATGAAATATTGTTTGTCCTGATCAAACAGATTAATGTTTCTCTGTGTAGGGATTTTTACTTTTGTCCACCCAAGAACAGCAAGTAATGTAGTATTTGGTACTCACGTCACCGCTGACGATGTGATTTTGGATCACGCATCACTTAATGAGTACATCAGATGACCACCTTCCCCCCAGTGTTGCCAACTATTTTCCAAGGAAAGTAGCTAAAGCCTGCCCAAAAAGTCGCTTAATGTCGCTAGATGATGTCATGCGTCAATTAGCATACCTGTGACGTCATCACGCCATCCTTGCGTTCAGCCTGCATAACGTGTTTTCTCTCCTAATCCATGCTCATTTATTGTATTTTAAAATAATATAATACAGCCAACTGTCCAATAAATGTTTTCATTTCCTATACCCTTTTGGCATACAATTGGAGTATGGTGATATGGTGAATTACAAATATTTTATATGTGTAAAATAATACACATATAAAATATAAAGGTATAAATTCATTTTTAATTGATTATTAAATTGTTTGATTATGGTTTATACATGCTAGTTTCCACGGCAGAGTTCAAGATAAATCTTTTCATTATAACTGGAGCTGCCAGTTTGCTACATTTCAAATAAGCAGCAAGCAGAAACGGCAGACCTTCCGGCTCAGTCAGTGTCCGAATTCACTCACTCGTTTTCCTTCACTCCCTCAAGTGGACTATATTAGTGGACTAATGTAGGGAATAGTGAATGAGGGTATAGGGGGCGATTTAGAACACAGCCCTTGTCTCTGTTTCCGACCCATGCACTTTGCATGTTTTATCAGGTGTCGTAAAAGGTGTTGAGTTAATTAACAGTTTTACTCCCAAAGTTTGCTAAACATACCAATGATACATTTCATAATCCTATTCTGTGCATCGAGAGAGAGTAATATGTAGATATCAAACATTTTATGGCTGGGAGATATTAAAACAGAGATACATTCTTACACAGGGATTTAAGCATTTAAAATGAACTTGCATTGTTCATACATTATGACTATGTTGGCATGACATAGGGAGCATACATACACACAGGTATATGCATTCTGGAATAGTTTAATTGAAGGCTACACAAAGAAAGTGTCCCTCTCTGTCTGAGTGAGGGGGGTCATGGAACCAGATTAGAGTCTGATTGAAGTTGTCACAGTCCTCCAAAGATGTTGCCTGTTCTACTTCGGCTAGGTCACAAAACCGTTTACGATGTCAACTCCCCCAGACTCTTTGGTATCGGGACCCTAATTTATATGCGGCTAAAAGTCATCCACCATAAACGTCAGAATTGACTCATCTTTGATCCTGAAGAGAGAGACTTCAGACGCTACTATATATATATATATATATATATATATATATATATATATATATATATATATATATATATATATATATGTGTGTGTGTGTGTGTGTGTGTGTGTGTGTGTGTGTGTGTATATTAAGGAAAATAAGTATTTGAACACTCTGGTATTTTGCAAGTTCTCCCTCTTGGAAATCATTGAGGGGTCTGAAATTGTCCTTGTAGGTGCATGTCCACTTCGAGAGACATATTCTTAAAAAAAAATCCAGAAATCACAATATATGATTTTTTTTTAACTATTTATTTGTATGATACAGCTGGAAATAAGTATTTGAACACCTGTCTATTAGCTAAAATTCTGACACTCAAAGACCTGTTAGTCTGCCTTTAAAATGTCAACCTCCACTCCATTTATTATCCTAAATTAGATGCACCTGTTTGAGGTTTTAGCTACATTAAAGATTAAATTGTAATAAATGATGTAAGTATGGCCGTTTGGATTCAAAATTTTAATTGCAGATTGTCATGAGTTAACTCGCGATTAATCACAATTTAATCACACATTTTTATCAGTTCTAAATGTACTTTAAAATTAATATGTTTTTAAGTTTGTAATACTCTAATCAACATGGGTGTGGACAAATATGCATGCTTTATGCAAATTTATGTTTATTATAAGTGAAACCATACTCAGAGCATGAAGATTAGACATGTATCAAAAGTCACAGATGTTTTTCAAAGAAATTGTTCATGTCTCTTAAGCCTAAACTTAAAAAGTAAGAATAAGCAGTGATTTCTCTCATTTTAAGAATATAAATAAAGGTGGTTTTACACTGGCAGATTAATTCAGAACAGGGCACAGTTCGTTTAAAAAAATGGTAATGTGAAAGCTGTCATGCGGACCTGTGAGCACCAGTACCATACCATACCCACCAGTACCATACCATACCTGGAGGAGGTCCATATTCCACAAGTAGGAAAATAGCGCAACCCCTTTAAATAGATGCATGTTCCCTGTTGAACTGCTGGTATTTTGTGTGTGTGTGCACAAACTCATTAAAGTGAACAGTGTGAATAAGACGGACTCGGGAGCGCTCTTGTTCAGAAAAGTAACCTGTGTATTCCTTTTCGAATTTTGTGTATAACTGCACTTGTTTCAGAGTAATGTTATTGCTAACCCTTTTCTTTACCTACACTGTAAAAAAAAAATGGTTGTTTTTTTGTTGGTTTAACTTAAAAAAGTAAGTAACCTGGTTGCCTTAAAATTTTGAGTTTATTGAAATTAAAAATTTTAGTTGATACAATGAAGGAAATTTGTTTAATCAATAGAAACTCAAAATATTTTTGTATCTGAACCATATAAAAAATTGATAAATCATGAAAATAGCACTATTTGGCATGTTTCACTGCATCATCAGAAATAAAACACACAATTACCCAATATGCTTAAAAAATATTTTAATAACATTTTAATAAAGGTTGTCAAATCTCAAAAATGTTCATTGTATTAACTCAAAATTTCAATTTCAATGAACTCAAAATTTTAAGGCAACCAGGAAACTTTTTTTCTAAATAATTTTTTACAGTGTATTAATGTTTGCTGCTGCATCCTTTACGGCTGATCCCCATTTCTCCAACTACGGGCCATGGATCAATCAGAAAATGCACGCTGTGTTAACAAAATTATTGCTGTTAAAATTAATTTGCGTGAATTTGCATTAATTTTTAAAGCCCTAATATATATATATATATATATATATATATATATATATATATATATATATATATATATATATATATATATATATATATATATATGTTACTCAAGTGCATTCAGGTAATGTCCCAGCAAAGCATAGTGCTCTGTTTCAGTTGAATAAGCAACATATCAACATTTCAAAATCATACTCAATTCAGCACTGCAGAAAACAGATAAATAACTGTAACGAATGTTCGTGGGGATGTGAAGGAAGAAGACGGGGTCGGCTTTGACTGGGACTCGCTCTCTTTATTCAGTCTTGTTCAAAAACAAATAACAGTCACACATGTGTGTGTGTGTGCAAAACTCAGTTTCTCCACGATATGGATCGCTCCTTCTCTATTTAACTTTTTTTCTCAGTTTCTCTGCTGTGCACGCAAAGTCCCAGTCCAGGTCTCTCTCTCTCTCTCTCTCTCTCTCTCTCTGTACTGCTGGGGTTTAAATGCTGTCTCTCCACGCCAATTACTGCAAACAGACACAGGTGTTAGTGATCTGCACTTGACCTACTTACTCACCGCTTGGCTCCGCCTCCTCTCTCCTGCTACAGACCTCGCAAAACCACGCCCCTCCTGCCACATACCCCCACTGCGCCTGCAGCCCCCCCCCCACCCCCCTCCTCCTGGAGAGGAAGTCAGCCACAACCATCTGAACACCCGGCCTGTGGACCACCTTGAACTTAAACGGCTGTAAAGCGAGATACCAACGGGTGATCCGCGCGTTGGTATCTTTCATGCGGTGGAGCCACTGCAAGGGGGCGTGATCCGAGCAGAGGGTAAACTCCCGCCCCAGGAGGTAATAGCGAAGGGTGAGGACGGCCCATCTGATGGCCAAACACTCCTTCTCTATGGTGCTGTACATCGTCTCTCTCTTAGAGAGCTTACGACTGATGTACAGCACCGGCCGCTCCTCCCCCTCCACTTCCTGAGACAGGACTGCGCCCACGCCCCTGTCCGAGGCGTCGGTCTGTAGGGAAAAAGGGAGAGAAAAATTAGGAGCTTGTAAGAGCGGCCCACCACACAGAGCAGCCTTTATCTGGGTGAAAGCCTGCTGGCACCGCTCCGTCCACTGGACCGTATCTGGTACTTCCTTTTCAGTTAAATCAGTCAGCGGGCTAGCGAGGTCCGAATAGTTAGGCACAAACCTTCTGTAATATCCCGCTAGCCCCAGGAACTGTCTAACCTCCTTTTTGGTCTTGGGCCTTGGACAGGTTGCAATCGCTGCTGTCTTATCAATTTGGGGATGCACCTGTCCATGACCCAAGTGGAAGCCCAGATATCTTACTTCCACCCGCCCAATCGCACATTTCTTAGGGTTTGCCATGAGCCCCGCCCTTCTCAGCGACTTCAGGACAGCCCGCAAATGCTGCGTATGTCGCTGCCAGTCTGTACTGTAGATGATGATATCATCCAAGTACGCAGCGGCATATGCAGCATGCGGCCGGAGAATTCTGTCCATCAGACGCTGAAAGGTTGCGGGCGCCCCGCACAAGCCGAAAGGAAGGGTGATGAACTGCTAATAATCCGAACGGCATGGTGAAAGCGTTTTTTTCTTTAGACATTGGAGACAAGGGGATCTGCCAATAGCCCTTTGTTAAGTCCAGTGTCGAATAAAAGCGAGTGGTTCCTAGCCGATCAAGCAGTTTGTCAATCCTCGGCATTGGGTACGCATCAAATTTTGACACCGTGTTCACCTTTCTGTAGTCTACACAGAACCGGACCGAGCCGTCAGGCTTTGGAATCAAAACTATCAGGCTCGCCCAATCACTGCTAGATTCTTCTATTACGCCCATATCCAACATAGCCTCTAATTCTGCCTGAACTACTTTTTTTGTGTTCTGGCAAACGATACGGCCGGCTGCGAATGACCACGCCCAGCTCCGTCTCAACGTGGTGCTGAATGAGGTCGGTGCGACCCGGTAGGGGCGAGAACACGTCCGCAAAAGCTGCCTGTAACGTTCGTATGTCGGTGAGCTGCGAGGGTGAGAGGTGATCATCCCCCCCCGCCCCCCCCCCCCCCCCCCCGGGGCCTGAACGAAAGATTGAGGTTTTTTAACCGCTTCTGGCCCGAGATCCTCCTCTCCGCTCACTACCGTCGCTAGCATCACCGACTCCGCCTCTGACCACTTTTTTAACAAGTTGAGGTGGTAAATTTGACATGCCCCGTCCCTATCGGATCGTACACCTCATATTTGAGGTCTCCCACTCGCCGTGTAACCTCAAAAGGCCCTTGCCACTTCGCGAGTAATTTTTAACTGGAAGTGGGGAGTAATACCAACACTTTATCTCCCGGTGCGAATTGACGTAACCTAGCTCCCCTGTTGTACAGCTGCCTTTGTCTGTCCTGGGCCTGTAACAAATTCTCCATTGATAGCCACCCCAACGTATGGAGTTTTGTTCTCAGGTCCAGGACATACTGAATTTAATTTTTCGCCGCGGAAGGTCCGTCCTCCCAAGCCTCTCAAAGGACATCCAGCACCCCCCAAGGCTGGCGCCCATAAAGAAGCTCGAAGGGGGAAAACCCCGTGGAGGCTTGCGGGACCTCGCGTACAGCAAACAACAGAGGTTCTAGCCACTTATCCCAATTTTTTGCGTCCTCGTGAACGAACTTACGAATCATGGTCTTCAACGTGCGATTAAAACGTTCCACCAGACCATTTATTTGTGGGTGGTAGACGCTGGTGCGAATCGATTTAATGCCCAATAATTTGTATAGTTCGCGGACCGTCCGTGACATTAGCGCCGTGCCTTGGTCGGTGAGAATCTCTTTCGGGATTCCCACCCGGGAGATTAAAGAAATCAGTGCGCCCGCCACACTCTTCGCTGAAATAGTGTGGAGGGGAACTGGTTCCGGGTATCGCGTTGCATAGTCCACTAGGACCAATGCAAAGCGATGCCCTCGTGCAGAACACTCTAATGGCCCGATGAGGTCCAATACCAATTCTTTCGAAGGGGACCTGCACTAGTGGAAGGGGGCACAATGGTGCTTTTGTGGTGGCCGGTGGATTCACCAACTGACATTCACGAGAACGTGCGCAGGTGGTGCGCGTCTTGTCGTGAATGTCAGTTGGTGAATCCTGCCATCGGATTACAATGAGCCGCCTGGAATAGCATTTCCCGACGGCTTTTCGGTATTAACAACTGGGTTGTATCCATTTTTGTCTGGGTATCTTGGGTCACCGGATACAACCTATCTTTCAAAACTGCAAAATACGGATAGGTGAGCGGTTGTCCCGGTTGGAGGAGGTGGCCGTCGATGGAACGGACCTGCTCAAATGCATGTTTAAGCGATTCATCTTGGGACTGTTCCAGGGGACAGTCATCGCGATCTGTGAGAGGAGCCATTTCCAGACCTTTCGGTTCCCCTGAAACAGCTTCCACCGTAACCTTGCGGCTGTTACCCAATGCCTTGGGCTGTATCAGGCTTTGGTTGATGGAGGTCTGGTTACAACCTGAATCCACCAAAGCCTGATAAGTACCCCCCTTGATACTCACAGGTATTAGGTACAATCCAGCTTGATCGAGGGCAGCTTGCGGCGCGTCGGGGACCCGGACCAGCGCGCCCACCTCCATGATGGGGCACTGATCAATGAAATGTCCCGGATCCCCGCAGCACCAACAAGCTGGCCCAGGCCTCAACGCCGCCCTAGTGGCCGGAAGCAGGTCGACAGATTGGCATGGAGAGAGAGCGGGATTGGAGGGAGAAGAGACAGTGTCCGCTGCTGTCGCCCCTCCCCTCGGTGCCGGGCGGGGAGGTGGCCGAGGCCCCCCAGATCCGCCCGTCCGCCATCTTGGGGCTGGTTTGGGCAGCACTCCCCCGCGAGACCTGGGAAAAGGGATAGGGCGAGAGAGAGGGGGATTTTTAGCAGGAGAGAGAGAAAGAGAAGCAGATGGTAAGTGTTCGCCGACCCCGAGGCACGCCACCAGCTGATCCTCCGCCAATTGGATGGCCTGGTTCAGCGACGTCGGGCGGTGGCACTGGACCCATTGCGCGGTCTGTTTGGGAAGCCGCGTGACGAACATCTCCAGTACCACTCTATCTATGATGCCATCGACGTCGCTTCCACCTGCCATCAGCCACTTGCGGCAGGAGTCCCGGAGCTGGTGCGCGAAGGCGAAGGGCCGGCCGGATTCGTCGAGGGTCAGGGTCCGGAACCGCTGTCGATGTTGTTCCGGACTCTGGCCGACCCGCTGTAGAATGGCGCGTTTTAGGTCTTCATAGACCAGGAGATTCCAGACTGGCAGTTGGTGGGCGGCTACCTGCGCCTCCCCGGACAGCAATTGCAGGAGCCGCCTAGGCCAGTCCGAGCGGGGCCATCCCCTGGACTCGGTAGACCTCTCAAAGAGGTTGATGAATGCCTCCGGGTCATCCTCGGGCCCCATCTTTGAGAGCTGGAACAGGGTCGCCGAGTCGGATGTAGCGGGCGGGGTGGCCCGAATCTCCCGGTCGATCCAGCTCCGGAACAGCTCCCGGTCTTCATGCTGAGCGCAAAGGAGGACTGGTCCTCCCTCACGGCCAGCAGGTTTTGTGTTGCTCCTGGTGAAGACCGGCGAGCGACTGGACGATGTCCGCAAATGGCGTCTTCGGCGGGGCTGCATGGCGGCGGCGATCTTCTTCCTTCCCGGGTTTCGGCACCAGTGTAACGAATGTTCGTGGGGATGTGAAGGAAGAAGACGGGGTTGGCTTTGACTGGGACTCGCTCTCTTTATTCAGTCTTGTTCAAAAACAAATAACAGTCACACATATGTGTGTGTGTGTGTGTGTGTGTGTGTGTGTGTGTGTGTGTGTGCAAAACTCAGTTTCTCCACGATATGGATCGCTCCTTCTCTATTTAACTTTCTTTCTCAGTTTCTCTCAGTTTCTCTGCTGTGCACGCGAAGTCCCAGTCCAGGTCTCTCTCTCTCTCTCTCTCTCTCTCTCTCTCTCTCTCTGTACTGCTGGGGTTTAAATGCTGTCTCTCCACGCCAATAACTGCAAACAGACACAGGTGTTATTGATCTGCACTTGACCTACTTACTCACCGCTCGGCTCCGCCTCCTCTCTCCTGCTACAGACCTCGCAAAACCACGCCCCTCCTGCCACAATAACCAAATAGAGGAAATGCATCAAAGTCATTTTCCTGCCGAAACACACCCACTCAGCCGGGGCTGAGTGGCAGAAGAGCTGAAGCGTGACTGTAGTTGTTAGAGGAAACCGCGAGTTGAGCAAATGATTATCAGTTTAAACTAAAGGTTGGGCTTGATTTAGTGGTCCATACAACTTACCACAGATTCACTGGTCCATGCATAATGACATGCAGCCAGGAATCGTGTTTTACAGACATTTTTATGAGCCTGATTTCGACATGATTATTTATAACTGATCAGTCATCACATTTTGGTAACACTTTACAATAACAGGACATGAATAATCATGTATTAATACATGAATTAATAGTTAATTCAATATGAACTCATGATTAGTTAATATATGAGCTAATCATTAACAAATGAGGAACTATCCTGAACTAAGGCATGAGTCATGCATGAATACAGCAGCATTAATACATGCACATGTTTGGTAATTAATGGATTAATTAACATGTATGGGTAAACTAAATCAAACAGGTTCCTTAAAATAAATAAAAAGTACTCTGACTTTTAATTAAATGTGATTTAATGCTGTCATAATTAAACTGTAAACTGTATTAAAATCTGCCATCTGCAGCTTTGTGACAAATAACATCATTATTTAGCCATCCATTTCACAGATTTGTCTAATCAAACGTGGAAAATAAACTAATAACTACCACTAATAATTTTCATTTGATATAAACCATTTTCTGATTTTTATAGTTCAGTTACATTTAGTCATAGCTATAGTTTTCTTCCCGTAACTACAGTATGTTTTGTTTGTTTCGGGTGGGACATTCATCAGTGGCGCTCTCAGTGCTCCTAGCATGTTAGGCCCTGTCCCAAATAGCACACTTCATGTGCACTTTCGGTCTTGTGAACTTACAGTGGCCATTGCGTGCACGTGTCTGTGAAGTCCACAAGACCGTAGGGTGTCCCATTCGTCATTTAAGCTTAAAGAAGTGTGCTCGTGAGCGCCCCCTTTGCGGCTGCTATGCACCCTCGATGCGCACTTCAGCTGAGCTCACAAGTTTGCGAACTATGCAGAGGACTTCTACCCGGCAGTCAAAGCGGCATTACGTCATGAAAGTGCGGACACAGAGGAAGACCGTAAGGGTTTAGGGTGCAATTTGGGACAGGGCCTTAGTTGTGTTCCTTCGGTAATGCTGGCATTTTATCAAATAATAATGTTGACTACTTTGGTTAACCAAAATAATAATTTAAGACATGTTTGTAAGATTGTTGTATTGGGATATTTATGGAGGTGTGTACAGTAATTAACTGTATTTAATTTTTTAATTGTTTAAATGTACATGATTCGATTAGCATTAGCCGGTGGATGCGCTGCTTTACATGTAAACGTGCCTTGTGTGTGTTTTTACAGGTATGTTTGGGCTTTATTTTAAGTCCATGTAAGTTTAATTGTATAAATAAAATAACTAGCCTACAAATACTTTGTATATTTTAGTTTTTTTTGTACCAGGGGTGAAAAGGAATAAGGATCCTTTGTGTATATGTTAATTCATTTAGTAATTAATGAATTGTTAGTGCATCCTAGTGTCATGACTTTACTTCAGGGGGCACACCATTACTAACTCATGGTTAACTAACCATACACTAACATCAACTCATGGCTTGTTAATGCATCATTATGTCATGCCTTTACTTGAGAGGGCACATCATGATTAATTCATTATTAACTAACCATGCATTAACATCAACTCATAGCTTGTTAATGCATCATTGTGTCATGACTTCATGATTAATTCACTATAAAATAGTTACCAAATTCAGCTCATGATTTATCATAAACTTACTATAAAATTCACATGTAACTAGTATTCAGCCCAGTTAAGAGAACGGATTTACCGTATCATCATGACCTATGTCTGGGTGGAGAGAGAACTGTGCGGATCCCAGCAGACGTTCCCTCACTTCCAGACTTAACTGCTTGTTTCCTGTTTGGTTATTTTTTTGGGGACTGATTCCTCAGAAACTGTTATAAGTCACAGTAGGTTTAGTTTGATGGGAAAGAGATCCAAAAACAGACCGAGACCTATTGAGATCAAATATAGCATATTTAGATGATCAGTGAATGTAATGAAAAACTAATCTTGGCATTCAGTAATATTTATGATGAAGCTTCTGATAAAAATTGTTTAAATTATGACAATAATTCATTTGAAAATGTATTTCAAAATCAAAATGTTCTTTATTCCTTCTTAGAGAGCCTGTTTAATTTAGTTTACCCATACATGTTAATTAATGCATTAATTACCAAACATGTACTAACATGTATTAATGCTGCTGTATTCATGCATGAATCCTTATGACTCATGTCTTAATTCAGGATAGCTCCTCATTTGTTCATTTGTTAATTCATAATAGTTGAATTAACTATTAATTCATGTATTCATACATGCTTATTCATGTCCTGTTATTTTAAAGTGTTACCCACATTTTTTGAGTGAATTCGGCATGTATATGTGGATGGCTCAGTGTATTGAAGTGTGTATGTGGCTGCTTGTCACGAATGGAAAACAAATGTTTTATTCAAATTCTGAATATATTATAGACCTAGTCATAAAAAAATAAATAATAATGATATTGCCCAGACAGCACGCAAAGAGTGATCCCTATATAATCACTAAAATCACTCATTCAATAAAAGCAATCTCACAGATTTCCACAGTGAAGATGGTATACAATGAATCTTTTATTTTCACAATGTCTGCACTTACAGAGACGCGCTTGTTAACTGAACTCAGCGCCTGGACAAACACTCGAGCGGTGAGTGGATTCCAAGTTCAAAACCTGTGATTGGCCAAATCCCCATATCCTGATTGGCTTCATCATTCAGTCTCTTCTCCACCAATCAGCTGGTGTGTGGCTGCCGTCGCATCATCCAAGTGGATGCTGCACATTGGTGGTGGTTGAGGAGATTCTCTCTTCTATGTAAAGCGCTTTGAGTGCCTAGAAAAGCACTATGTAAATGTAATGAATTATTATTATTATTAACTGCATTGTAGATATCCACCAACATGTCTGTGATTGGCTACATTACTCAATGAAGCAAAAACATGTTAGAAATGTAATCATTTGACGAGTGCAAATACAGATACACACTGGATAATTTGCTAGCTCCTTACCGCTAATAATATGCTATTATGAATTCTTGCGGAGGATAACATCCTAGACAAGCAGTTATGGGCAGTGTTTCCCTCTTAAAGCAGAAGCAGCAGCAGGTTGGTTGTGGTTTGAGTGAGAACATTGCACGCTATTATCAAGTCCGTCTCAAGCTCGGAACAGCGATGTCCATTGGGTCCGTGGACAAGCCTCCCCCTATCCCTCCTCAGGCGCCAGGCCTGGTTTTGTGTGTTTTCGCTGCATTCACGCAGTAAACCTGTGCTGCCTCTCAGTCTTTTTGCCACTCAGTGAGGCCTAATCTCACACCAGCTGACCGTGACGTCACGTGCATTCCCTCTATACACAAACTCAAGAAACAAGTTGCAGCACTGAAACCGCAGTAAGAATTACCCAAACTCTGAGTTTCATTTACTATTTTTGAGTGTTTCCCATCAGAAACTTGAAGTATGTCAGACGTTCAAAAGCCGACAGAGCTCCCTGCTCGAGTATGTGTGTGCGTGTGTGTGTTAAAGCCTGCAGTAAGTCCATTGGCTCAAAGGGGATAATGACTAGAGCTCCATCTCTACAGATCACTAGCCAGAAAAAGAGTGTGTGTGTGTGTGTGTGTGAGTGAGTGAGAGAGAGAAAGAGAGAGAGAGAGAGAGAGAGAGAGAGAGAGAGAGAGAGAGAGAGAGAGAGAGAGAGAACTGGCTGCGAGATGTGTGTGTGTGCCACAGCCTGAGAGACAGCAGGTGAATGTGTGTTTAATGTGTGTATTGCATCTGACCTCAGTGTGTTTCCCTACTGTCCACCACAGTGACCCCCAGTATATGTGTGTTTGTGTGTGTGTGTGTATATATATATATATGAATGTGCATGGGGTGTCCGTGTATCATCTGATCATTTCATTTTTCTGTTTGGAATGGAACAAAGAGGTCAGATAAATCGCCGTGTTTGTTTTTTTTGTTTAGTTAAAAAAATTAAAATTTAGATTTTTAAAAATCGGTTTATTGGTTCCATATTTCATTTCCACACGTGGGCGGCGCTGAAACGCCTCTTTCATCTGATTGGTCAAATTACTCCGCCTTTAGTGTGAGCTTTTCATTCTGTCAGGCAGAACACTAGTGCGAGACTGACGAATGCAATTTAATTTAAAAAAAAAAACTGTCTGAAAACACCACACACTGCTAACTACACACAATATTTAAAGCAGAAATATATTGCTGGTCACATAATCCGCACTGTTGCAATTTGCAAGTGACCCCATTAATGTGAGCCAGTATTATTTGAGTAGGCTATGAGAGCCTATTTCTCATTGATAAATACAGTGTGCAAATAGTTCCGTCTCTTTGGATAAAAGGGAAATGGAAATAATAAATAACAGGCTAAACTGATAATATGTCTGATATTTACCATTCATCTTTTATTTACATCAGGTAGGCGTGTGTGACAAATAATTTTGAAAATTGAAATTTGGCCTATTCAGTTCACGTGAAAAGATCAAAAGAGACAGAATTATTTCTGACAGAGTATTTCTGTGTTAAAAATACTCCTTCCGGTTTCTCACAAGTTTCGGAGAGTTTTTTTCGAGTATGGCTCGGCTTGACGTTAATAGAGTGGAAGGTCCTTGTATGGGCCGTACGGGCTCTTCTCCCGGTAGGCTGCGCTCGCGCGTCTGACTAGAGCGAGAGAGGAAATGCACACCCATAAACACTCTCTCAGCTGCAGATCCAGTCATCCGTAAAAACTTTGTGAAAACGCTCCACTTTATTCCTATGGGTGACATCAAGCGACTTAAACGCTTCAGCACAGCATTCCGGGAAGGCAGTGCTGCATTTGAACCGATTTGAACGCAGAAATCACGGGAAGCTTCACAACATCGCTTCAGTCGCGTCTTAAAGTGGATCTCCACCGTTTATCAGGACTTAACCAAATCATACCAAAGAAGTGTGTTTTTGACAGAGCGGTCCCAGCGACAAAGGTTCGGTCCTGCTTTGGAAGCAGCCGGTGAGTAAAACTGCTTCAAATGTCTATGCTGTTGGCTATCGTCACGTGATTAAACATCAGTAAACGACACGATCGCGTGCTTCGAGATTTAAATGCGCTAACGGACTCTATTGATGTTCTATGTATAACGTTAACTAGTCTGACGTGCAAAACCGTTTTGCTTGCTACTGCTAAGGTTTAGCCGCATACAATAGTCCATAAACCGAATCATGTCCTCATAAACTGCGAGTAAAGACACACAAATGTTGACAGGCCACTAAATACAGTACATACCACAGAGACGGACGTCCTGCTGTTGCTGTTTCTCCTGTTCAATTTATTTCAGCCTCCGAATGATTCTGGATCATATATCTATTAGCTGAGATCGATAGCCATGGGCTTCTCCACGCTTTAGGATGTCACCGCTTTGCACGATCTTCATGCATACCTGCATACTCCGCCCACACAATACACCTCCAGGCGCTCGTTTTTTTTCCGGAAAGACTCGGTACAGCCCATATTTCTTTTATAAATATGATAAAACTAAAGACTTTTTGGAGATATGAAGGATGCAATACTACTCTATAGGTACTCATGACTGATAATTGACATGAGATTGACTGAAACTGAGTGTTTCACCCCCCTTTAATGCTTCACCAAACTCAACTCAGACCTTCAGACTAGTCTGACTCGCTTATATCTTTTCTAACTGTTCAGAATTACTTTCCCCAAAAAATCCAATTGACTTGTGTTATCTGAGCAATGAAGGCTGTAATTACTACTTTATTACACGGTAAATTCATCTGAGTAAAATTTACTCAAATTGAAGAGAATTTTACTCTATGTCAGATAACATTTGGTCCCTCTCTAAAAAGAGTATAATATATGTATTGATAGAGCTGTTTCTCCAGAGTTAATTATGCTCAATTTAGTGAAAATATTTTACTTGTTCCTGTGATATTTGACTCTAGTGTTTTTTAAAATCAACTCTCGTACTATTTTACGCAGTTCAGAGCCACCAGAAATTGACTCTTCTACATTTTAACTCTTTTCAGAGGAACTTCAAATTTACTCCACAATTTACTTACCCTCAAGAGTTGTTTATCATCAATTATGAGTGAACAATCAAGAATAACTAACTCTATTCAGAGTTACTCCATTCATGTTTTACCCTCAAAAACCCCTAAATATAAAATAAAAACTTGCTTTTTAGTCTGAAAATGAAACCAACAAACTGTATACTCATGTCTCACTATTTTAGTTTTCATGCACCCGTTTAAACAATGTTACATAAACACTTAATTCACTTATGATCGTAAAAAAAAAAAAAAAATAGAATATCCGATGACTCTTTAGGGTCGTGCAGCATCTTCTGGTGATAGGCCAGTTTTAACCTCATCTTTTCCTTTACCACTGCCTCGTCAGCTGTATGCTTCATCAGGGAAATTGCTTCTTAACACTGATATTCATTGTTCCACCAGCTATCTTCTTTGGAGGGATCCCGGTCAGCAGTTGGCCCACCTGAAAGTGTATAAGACAATATGAAAACCACATTTGTAGTTCCCTTTCTTTCCAAAGCACAACACATTCATACCAAAACTAGGGGGCTAGATTTGCTCTAGAAGTAGTCTGACAAAGAGCCCATTCAAACCCATTTCCAATCCGTCGAATTCGCAGCACCAATCAGAAACTTTGGGGCGAGCTTTACATGATGACAACAGCACAGTGACGGTGAAGGAAGCAGATTTTGTACATTACAAAGATCGATGCCGCCGTGGAACATTTGTTCTAATCAGCTATCGCATCTGTTTTAAGCGATTTAAACTTTTCCTTATTGTTAACCTGAGCAAAGAACAACACTCGGCTACCAGATGTGGATTAACATTACACCGGCTACATTGATGGGGAGGATGGGGAGGGTGATCATGTGCTAACACCACACAGCGGCTCTGGATCTGCCCTTTCTGTGCTTTTCCTCACAATGGCCCTCATTTATCAAAAGTGCGTACACCAAATTTCCAGCGTACACCTTGCGTACACCCAAACCCACGGTGACTTAGAGATTTATCAATATGGACGTTGGCGTACGGCACGCTCAAATCCAACGCCAGCTCAGGAGGTGGTGTATGCATGTTTGAGTTAGTGGGAAAATGTGCAGAAAAGCAATTCCTAACACCACAAAACGCACTGACAAGATATGCTATATGACCCACTGTTAAAAACCACAACAAAAACATTCGGTGTTTATTTTTGTGCAACATGAACGTCAATGTTTAATTTTTGTGACTTTACCAAAGCGTTTGATTTGTAGGCATATGTATTTCGCGAGCGAGCCTGTGCGCGCTTTATCTGACGTTTCAGGCCCGCCTGGCCCGGCAGCTGCGCACGGACTGGGACTAAAATAATTCAGACTGACAAAATAATAAAAATGACCTTCTTCTTTTAAATAATAATAAAATCAATAAAAACAACATTCTTCTTCTAAATAACAAGCGTCATTAAGAATAATAATCATAATAATAAGAATCTTACAAATTGTCATGTAATTATTAATGTGAATGAATCTTACTCCACATCACATCATCATCACTATTGTACACCCCAATACATGTGCCGTGATACGAAATTAAATGCTAATTTTTTCAAAACGTGCTGTAAAATAATGCTGTTATGGTAATTTATCATCCAAACAGCTTTAAACTGCTGGAGTGCGCTTTTCAACCTCCACACTATTAACAGTACTCGTTATTTGTGTCCATATTTTGTTTTTGTAGGTGCCTTTAATTCCATTCTTTAAACCCCCAAATAAAACAATTTCGGGTTTTTTTTCCACGTTGATCTCGATGGGCGCGTCTCAATCATCTCAATAGTTCAGTAGTCAGAGCACTGATCAGGGAGTCAGCCCATTGACTTATGTCCTAATCAGTGCCCTGACTAGTGGACTAGTAAGATGATTGAGCGCGCCCGATCTCCACGTCGGAGAAGTTTCGCTTCTTTGCCGTCTTCTGTTTGTCCATGGCGTAAAATGAGGGCGTGGGGGAGGCGGAGACTTGAATATATAGGGGCGTGTTATTCTAATGACGATCGTTTTCAGCCGCCGCATTTATCAAGGGCAAGTATTGCGTACACCTGGATTGCAGAGGTCCGCACAGCTTCATAAATCAGGCGGTGAGAGGATTGTAAGCATAATCTTACGCCAACATATACACAAGTTTCTACGCAAGATTGATAAATGAGGGCCACTAGATCTAGTAACCATGTAAAAATTAAATAAATAACTAGCGTAACTATGCTCAAGTTTGAAAATGTTCTAACACATCTGAAATAAAGTTTGTGAGACACAATTTTCTTAAGACTCAATATTATTTTATTTTCAAAATATTGCAAATCACTTTCTAATCGCAATTCAAAATGACTCACAACAGGGGCAAATGCTATCAGAGCTTGATGTTTTCCATTCGACTGTCAATCCGAGATGTTTCAGTTGGTCTGAGATGCTGTTAGGGTTTCCAAATTTTGCAAAAATGTTGATGGAGTGGCAGTGGACACTTATCAGCTATTAAAATATTTTTTACAACAACGGCAAAAGTCGTCAGAAGCCATTGCAACAACATCTTCAATGATCACAAACAGAGAATTGCTGTCAGAGTCTCAGATGTTTCTCCGCTCTGCATACGTCATCTTCATCGCTCTGATTGGTTTTAGGTCTATCCAATTGCGCCCAGAGGCATTTGAGCGACATCTGTTGGTGACGCCCCTTTGGAAATTATTTGTCTATGAAGCTTTGCCAGACCATAACTCAGTTACTACTGAGAATGGTCTAGTTTTAACCAGGCTATACATGACATGAAATAACATGGAAAACATGCATATGTCACAGGCGGGGGGAGCAACGCTAGTCGCCGGCCCACCTCCATCCTTTTACATCCCATCTGAGCAGTTACCCCGCAACTCGAGGAAGCAAGGAGAGACAGACACAGAAATTGGAAGGGACCTCAAGTTTTATTTAATATTTAAAGAAAGTCAATTGGGATAAAAAGCCTTCCATGTTTCCTCTCCAACGCAGGTCACTCTGTCCCTCCCTCTTTGCAGCCTCCAAAGCTGTCGGGTCCTGGCCCAAGGACTGGGCAACATGTGCTGTCCGAAGCTCTGACGAGCCAGCGCAAGCTCAATTCCATTGCAAGTATCACCTTGTGTTAGGGGCTCCTTGTGGGGCTGTTAACAAAAAAAGATGGAGAACAAAGGGGAGTATGACTGAATATTGGATAATACTCCAACCCACGTAACTTTCCCCTAGACTCGTAGGGTCAGGACAGAGGCAAATACACTTTGTCGATTTGACAATACATCCCTGGGTTCAAGGCAGAGGCACACACGGGTATAACACCACTTCAGCAGTATTCCTCAGCTGTAGTGGTCCTTTAGCACAATCAGCTCGATGCAGGGGGACGAGACAGGTAAGTCACTCAATCTTAGCGTTATGCAGTATGCAGGCAGAACATGGAGAGAATAAGTATGTAACTCAATCTACACTAATGCTGTTGCTAAGCTCATCAGTAGACGGAGATTTAGAACTTGATGCTAGCAATACTGTAGTTATCTCCAGTTCTTCATACTCCACAATGCTCCCAGAGCTCAATCAAAATGAAAACTGGTGACTTACAGTTGTTTAGTGATGTTGCACTGCAAATGCTTAGCCAGATGGAGCACCATTACACAAGAGATCGTTCCGTCGGCCACAGCCGATTCCACTAGGCTTCACCCCACTCGTGTATCTACGGCAAACACTTCCACAGCACAGGTGAACAATGATAAAAAGCACTGCAACCTCAAACAATCCCTCTTAATTCAGGCGGTGGTCTCAGTGGTCGAAATCTCTAACAGTTTACATACACAAGCACTACTTATCTTCTTGAGCCCGTGTTGTTCTTCACTGGAGGCCTTTTTACCGTTCTCTTCTAAACTTCCACTGTATCCAGCAGACTCCTGTTATCCATTTCCTTTCACGCTCTCTCTCTCTTTGTGTTGTGCCGGTCTCTCCCTGTGTGCTCATGTTGCAAACACTTTATATGTCCTTATCCCAATTGCCCGTTCCGAATTATTCCCGCCACGCAGCTGAATCTAATCATCTGATCAGTATTCTAGCATTGTTTCTCTCCTTTGCTTCTGCATCTTCCTCCTGGAAGCAGCTTGGCGTTACCTCCTGAACCGTCCCCTCCTGTCTCATCTTCCAACTAAAGTTCCGCCTCTTTCGTCCCCCTGTGACACATATCTCAGAGTGATATTTAAGTTTGCATTTAAAAAGAACAGTTATTATTTTGTATAGATTCTATGTAACACTATGTTGACCTCATTCACAATATGGAACAACCAATTTGGAACAAAATAATACTTCAAAAAAAGTCACAAATGTTAAGATGAGTACTATAAGCATGTTTTATGTTCCTAAAAAAAAAAAAAAAAAAAAAGTACATCAAGCCTTGTATCCAAGCTAATAAAAGCACTGACTAAGGCCAGCAACACACTGCAAGCATGGTGTTTGTTACGTGTCAGCCACAGGGCAGCTGCGTGATGTTTTCTATGCCTTTTCACACCAGAAGCGTGTCTGACACTGCGCTGCTGCTGCTGCTAGTTGACGCACAGGGAAGGCCTAGTGTTCATGTATACTTCAAGTTAAACAAACATATAGCATACTGATACAGCAAAGACAATGTTGGCAGTATTGACCATACTATGGTATTGATGGCAAAATAGGCTGCAGAATATTTCGTTCTGTATTGATGTGCAATATTTGAAAATAGATAATTAGTATTATTTATTTAAATCAGTTATTTCTGCATTTATGTCAAAAACTAAAGACTTTCAAACATCAAAATATCATTTATTAATATGTATTCATGTTAAAATGACAAACATCTTTTCCTATTGTATTTCGCCTGGAAACGCTTCCAACACTTGTGTCGCGTGAAAAATAGGCGGCGGTTCAATTTCTAGCATGCACGCGGCGTGGCTCGGGAGAGCAGTGTTCAAGCTCTAACCTGTTAACATGGCCGAAATAAAAACGGACACGCCACGCTTGCAGTGTGTTGCTGGCCTAAACATCAAATATTGTATCTGTTTACCTGCGTGGGTGTTTCATCCATCCCTCTGATGCTTCTTTCTGCAGAGATTTTGTTCTCCACGACAAATATCCACTTCCATCTTCTGCAATCTAATAATGCTCCTATGACCAGAACAATCCACAGACCTGGTAGTTATAGATTATACGACTAAGGAAATAAATGCCATATCAATTATAATGCAGATAATCTTTACAAAACACTTGAGTCAACAGCTACTTACATAACCAAGCTTGCTCCTGGGGTCAGCCAAGAATGGGAATAGGGAGATGATTCCCTTTAGATATTCTTCCTTCAAACGTCAGGAAGGACACACAAACCAATTACAACCCATAACATCATAAATATAATTTACAAATTACTGCATGAACAACCTACCCATGTTCCCTTGTCAAATGTGCTACTAATATTTTTACCATGTCATGTCTTTTGCAGTCTGACAGACTTTTACTGTAAGTGTATTTACATTAACTGTAACCTGTACACAGTAGTTCTTAGTAGTTGAAAAAAACTTAAAAACTTAAAAAAATTGTTGATTAGCTATCACGTTAAACTGAGAGCTGTTAAATCATTAATCATAGTTTATTTTGTTAGATAATACTAGCTTACTCAACTGTTAATAATGCTTTACTCGTTTGTTCCTGCGCAGAACATAAATGACGTGTGACGGTGGCAGTTTATCACCGCGGTGGTCTAGGGCTGTGCCGGTGAACATGCCAACCGCATCACCACGGTGGCTGAGTACCACCGGCAGTGGTAGGTGTAAATGTCGGATAAATTGTATTTATTTTTCCTACACAGTATTATATTATGTTAATATAAGACATTGTAGTTCTTCAGTGTCTCCTTGTTCGCTCCGCTTTTATTTTGAAAAACGGACCGTTTCTTCTTCTGATGTTTTCTGTGACGCTAACACTTCCGGCTGCTCTCTCTTCGCAATGCGGTGCTTGCGTGTCGTCGGAAGAACGGTAAACTTGTTAACACATTAGGTATTTATCATTTTCATCTGTTTTTTGAGATTTGTGACTGATTTGTGAGATTTAGATTGTGATTTACTTTATATTTTTTTGTATTGTCCGTGCATATTATTTCTAAGAGTTCTGAACTGTGAGAGTGTGTCGAGCTAGAGAGCATTACTAGAGGATGGTGGAAACACTTTGATTAGCACCCTTGGAGAGCGGAATGAGGTATGAAGAAAATGTGTATTAGTATTATCAGAAGGAATGTGTTTAGACAAAGAAAATGTCATTACTTCATTTGTTTATGGGTTAATTGTACATGTCTTCAATATAAAAACAATATACTTTTCTGTGATCAATTATGATGCATTGTATTGCATTTAAAAGAAACATGTGATATTTTATTTATCATAAATGCTTAAAATGTGAAATTTCATATTGGTCATTAGTTAATAGGATTTGTATTGGGTGTAAACATGATTAATATGTGAATTATTTGTGAAACTACATAGAAGCATTTTGTATTTATTCTGTTTTCTTGTGTAGTTTTCATCGTGTTCATGGTGATTGTGCTGCTGGATGCTCGTTGAGAGGAATAAATAAATTGACACCCGTTTGAAACTCTCTGCGTCTTGATCATTAAATCCAAGGGGCCGCTACAGTCAGCACCCAATTTTTTTTATGCGAATGCTGTTTTACATGAATATTATGACACGAGTGAAGCATGTCGCTTTATTTACAAAATATACAATTGGTTCGCAAATAAATGTTAGCTCCAGCCATGGAAACGTCTCGGTTACGTATGTTACCCTCGTTCCCTGAGGAGGGAACGGAGACGTAAATTCAGTGACTGACGAATGGGGGTATTCGCCTAGAAGCCAATCACCTTCGAGATCTAAGAAAACGCCCAATGGCAGTGCCAATGCCATGGGCATGCGAGATTTGCATGCGTAACTCCGCCTACCCACCTGGGTATATAAGGAAGTAGCTGGCATGAATCGCATTATGTTACCTGCTGAGGAGCCAAGTTGAACTCCGTTCCAGCGGTACAGCGGATGTGGCAACGGGACGTTACGTCTCCGTTCCCTCCTCAGGGAACGAGGGTTACATACGTAACCAAGACGTTCCTTTTCGTTCAGTCACTCCGACGTAACGTCAGTGACTGACGAATGGGGGTCCCAATGCAATAAAGCCACTCGGCTGTCTTCTAGTGCCCTGCGCAAGCGTGAGAACCCTGATGCAAGTTAGGACGGTCAAAGGCCTCTACTTAACGCAGGAATACCAAGGTACACTGGGAGGCATTTTCCAGGAGGAGATATGCGCCAAGATGCCTACCCGTAGGGAGGACTTAGGAATACACGTATGACCCCGGGGGGCTGCATACGGAAGATCACTGGGGTACCAGCCGCAGGTGGATTTTTAACCCCTGGGGGTGGCAAGTTTGCCAAGGGAATACACCCGCTCAGGGAGGCTTACGGTGGAAATACACATGTGGGGGTCGCCGGAGGGGAACCATGCACATGGGGCACCTGGCCGGACACGCGTGTCTGGGCTAAGGGCAGACTTACTGGCGTCGGCATCGTCAGTGCTGGAGGAGCTCAGGGCTCTCGGGGAACTCACCTGAGAAGAATATCGCACATATCCAGTCCGTGGAGTGGAATGGCGAGCAAGCGAAGACACCTGAGCCAATCCATTACCGGCCACTTGCAGAGGCGAGTACATAGTCGGATACAGGCTCCACTCGGAGGTTATAAAACCTGGTGAATGTGTTTGGTGTCGCCCAGCCTGCAGCTCTGCAGATGTCTGTCAGCGAAACGCCATGTGCTAAAGCCCAAGAGGAGGCCACACTCCGGGTGGAATGGGCCCTGACCCCAAGGGGACATGGGCGTCCCTGCTGCTGGTAAGCCAAAACAATGGTGTCCACTAACCAGTGAGACAGCCTTTGCTTTGAGAGAGCCTTCCCTTTCAGCTTCCCACCATAACAGAAAAAGAACTGGTCTGAGGTCCTGAAACACTGCGTTCTGTCTACGTAGGCGCGAAGGGCGCGTACTGGACAGAGCAATGCCAAGGCTGGGTCTGCCTCCTCCAAAGGCAGCGCTTGCAGATTCACCACCTGGTCTCTGAACGGAGTGGTGGGAACCTTGGGCACATATCCAGGCCGGGGTCTCAGGATCACGTGAGAGTCGGCCGGCCCGAATTCCAGGCACACTTCGTCAACCGAAAATGCCTGCAGGTCCTCTACCCTCTTGATGGAGGCCAGTGCGGTCAGGAGCACTGTCTTCATAGACAAGAACTTAACATCTACTGACCGCAAAGGCTCAAATGGGGCCCTCTGCAGAGCACTTAGAACTACTGAGAGGTCCCAAGAGGGTACGAGAGGAGCACGAGGAGGATGTAGTCTCCTCGCACCCCTCAGGAACCTGATGACCAGGTCGTGCCTACTTACCGTTTTCCCGTCCAGGAGGCCATGGTAGGCGGCGATAGCGGCCACATAAACCTTCAGGGTGGATGGAGACAGCCTTCGATCCAACCCTTCCTGGAGGAAAGAGAGCACAGACCCGATCGGGCATTTCCAGGGGTCTTCTTGCGAGAAGAGCACCAATTGATGAAGAGGTTCCATTTCAACGCATAGGCCTGTCTCGTGGACTCGGCCCAAGCGGAAGTGATGGTAGCCACCACTGGAGGTGGTAGGGTACTCAAACCTGCCGCGTCCCGTCCAGGAGCCACACGTGGAGGTTCCAAAGATCGGGATGCGGGTGCCACAGGGTGCCCCGTCTCTGAGAGAGTAGATCCTGTCTCAGAGGAATCGGCCGGGGGGGGGGGCTGTCGCAAGGAGCACTAGTTCTGGGAACCAGGTCCGGCCGTGCCAGTACGGGGCGACCAAGATGACCTGCTCCTTGTCCTCCCTGAACTTGCACAGAACACGTGCAAGAAGGCTCACTGGGGGAAACGCATACTTGCGTAGGCCCTGCGGCCAGCTGTGCGCCAGTGCATCCGTGCCGAGCGTGCCCTCGGTCAGGGAATAGTACAGGCTGCAGTGGGACGAGTCATGGGAGGCAACAGATCTACCTGTGCGTCCCCGATCTGATCCCAAATCAGCTGGACCGACTGGGGATGGAGTCTCCACTCCCCAGGGATTGGCTGAACCCGTGAGAGCTCGTCTGCTGCACGGTTCAGGATCCCCGGGATATGGATAGCACAAAGGGACCTCAGGCGCTTCTGACTCCATAAAACGAGATGGCGTGCGAGTTGAGACATGCGACGGGAGCGTAGACCGCCCTGGTGATTGATGTACGCTACTACGGCCGTGTTGTCCGATCTGACTAGTACGTGTTGACCCTTCAGCAACGCTCGGAAGCGGTGCAGGGCGAACCATACTGCCAGCAACTCGAGGCAATTGATATGCAGGCGGCTCTGGCTCTCTGACCAAGAGCCGGCGGCTGCATGTCCATTGCACATGGCACCCCAACCCGTGGTGGACGCATCTGTTGACACAACAACATGCCGGGAAACTCGTTCTAAGGGCACACCTGCCCGTAGAAAGCTGAGGTTCGACCACTGGGTGAGTGTCTGTCTGCAGGCCTGAGTCACTGGGACCCGGGGCATGCCAGACTGCCATGCCCATCTCGGGACTCGATCGCGAAGCCAGTGCTGAAAAGGTCTCATATGAAGCAATCCGAGCGGCGTCACCGCGGCTGCAGATGCCATATGCCCCAGGAGCCTCTGAAACAGTTTCAGTGGAACCGCACTCTTGCTCTCTATCTGCCTGAGGCAAGTCAGCAGTGACTGCGCGCGCACGCCGGTAAGCTGCGCACACATGGCGACCGAGTCGATCTCCATACCGAGAAAAGAGATCCTCTGCACTGGGCAGAGTTTGCTCTTCTCCCAGTTTACCCGAAGGCCCAAACGAGCTAAGTGGTGAAGAACCAGGTCTCTGTGTTCGCACACCTGGTCCCGAGAGAGTTCAGTATGCGAACCCCTTGTTGCCTGAGTGGTGCAAGGGCTACCTCAACAATCTTCGTGAAGATGCGAGGGGACAGAGCTAGCCCGAATGATATTACGGCATACTGATATGCCCGCCCTTCGAACACAAACCGTAGGAACGGTCTGTGTCGCGGAAGGATGGACACATGGAAGTACGCATCCTTCAGGTCGATCGCTGCAAACCAATCGCATGGACGAACGCATTCGAAAAGGCGTTTCGCAGTCAACATCCTGAACGGAAGCCTGTACAGGGATCGGTTCAGGACGCGAAGGTCCAGGATCGGTCGTAACCCACCGGATTTCTTCGGTACAATGAAGTAAGGGCTGTAGAAGCCGGACTTCATCTCGGCTGGAGGGACGAGCTCGACCGCGCCCCTCGCCAGTAGGGTCGCGATCTCCGCACGCATGACTGGGGCATTGGACCCCACCATGGTGTACCAGACACCCCGGAAGCGGGGAGGAGCTTGCGCGAACTGAATCGCATAGCCGAGCCGGATGGTCCGTGCGACCCAGCGGGTCAGTCCCGGCAGCTGTAGCCACGCTCCCAGGGAGTGTACCAACGGGGTCACGCGGAGCACCGGCGTACCCTCGGTGGGGCAGCGAGGCAGCGTTACCGGCCTGGACTCGGGTGGCGTAGCGGCCCGGTGTCGGAGCGGCGGTAACGGCTGCACCCTGACAGAGGAGACCAGGGAAGGACTCGCGTTCCACTGGGGTCTGCTCTGAGAGGGGGCTGGCGACAGAGAGGGACGAGAGCGGCATGGCCCGGGGGCGGCGCACACTGCCGTCACCAGTCTCTGGGTGCTCAGGGATGGGTTAATCAGTTCTTTCTTTACAAAGGGTGCTGCTGACCCATCGGCCAACAGCTGGAGAAAGGATTCTCCCATGGTCCTCCACCGGGAGAAGGGGCGGACCTGCCACCGTCCCCTGAAAAGAACTGCCCATCCCAGAGCTGTCCATGCCCGGAGCGCCACTAGCCTAGAGTTCTGCAGGCAGCGGGGCTGGCGCGGACTGGGACGGCTTCCTGCAGCGCGCTCCGCGGCGTGGCCAGGGTGAGGCTGCTGCTGTGGCCACGCGGGAGGGGGTCGCAGGAGGTCGCCCTGGCGGCGAGGAGGCTGAGGCAACTGTGCCGGCGGCGCTTTGGTGCAGCCGCGGGCGGGGCCGGGGCAGATGGCCTCAGTCTGCCTCTGGGGACGGCCAAGAACTGTTGGGCGCAGTCCTCGACCGTGCCGCCGATAAGGCCAGCCTGGGATATGGGCGAGCTGAGGAGGCGGGCTCACTCAGCCTTCCCACATCGACCAAGTAAGGCCTATTGTCTTTCCCGGACCACAGCTGTGGACATCTCCTGACCCAGGGGGCGTGTGGTCACCTACGCCACGCTGGGCGGGATCGGTGGCGGCACGCTAAGCCCTGTATCAGCTCTGTCCTCGTGCATACGCATCGGGGCGGCAGCTTACCCCATAGCACTGCTGGACTACGCCACCGAAGTAGACGAGCCAACAGGCTTGGGAGGGCGCTTAGGATAGCCTCACCGCGTCAGGTCAAAGCACTCAGTGGACACCGTAGTGCGCAACAGAGCACCTGACTGAAGGGGAGGGACCCCAGTGTACCCTTAGGCCGCGACCCCTCGAGGGCAGAGAAGGCAGAGGAGGCCACCGAACGGTCGCGGGAAGACCCGGAGATCTCCCGGACCGCGTGGACTCCTCATGCATCTCGGGAGCGAAATGGCATTGGGGGCGGGGCCCGCAGCTGTCGGGTGCCACCTCCAAAAACCAATCGCCCAACCGCGAGCACTCGTGACAGGGTGGAGATTCACACCAGCCCGAGGCTCGCGGCTGCCCGAGATAACATGGCTGTCAACTCTAGGTCAGATTCTACAGTGCTACCACACCCGGAGGCGGAGCATAGCCGAATCGTCATCCCCAAAGGACTCCAGCCCACCTTGAGATGCGGCAATCGACCTCTCGCCGCTATCTGGAGTATGAACTAAACGAACAGGGCGTCAGCAGACGGTCCCGCTGCTTCAGTCCAACACTCGCTGGAAGCGATGTGCAAGAGGACGGGAGTGGCCCGAGGAATGATCGTCGGGGTTCTTAATACCACAGCCCCGCCCTCAGGTCACCCTGGCCACCAGCCAAAGTACCACCTCTCTCGGAGATGGTAGATCGGGGTGTGGCAGAGGGGACTCTCTCTCTTTACAGAGATCATTGAGTCTTGACCACAACATCGCGATGGTCATGTTCCCGCAGAGGGAACATAGCACATCCACAAACACTGTCCGAACGTGCCGGGCCCAAACACGTCGAGCAGTGAATGCGTCCCAAAGACAGCAACAGATATCGACTGCACTCGGAAGTGCGCGGGCAAACCGTCTTGAAAAAGACGTGCCACACGCAAGCTCTTTTTGTGAGAGGAAGCTCTGCAGAGTGCCGAAGTGCCCAGGGAAAATACACACAGCTGTTGCAGATCACTGCACAGATCAGCAGGCAGGCAATGTGAGATCGTTGGAACGCGCCGTACACCAACACCCTGGAGAACCGCTCGTTTCGAAGACTGAAGAGAGGACTTCAGAATTCAGGCTTGCAGGAGTGAAGAGATGCTCTTGGCTCCGAAGCAGAAACAATGCGATTCATGCCAGCTACTTCCTTATATACCCAGGTGGGTAGGCGGAGTTACGCATGCAAATCTCGCATGCCCATGGCATTGGCACTGCCATTGGGCGTTTTCTTAGATCTCGAAGGTGATTGGCTTCTAGGCGAAACCCCCATTCGTCAGTCACTGACGTTACGTTAAGGGAACACAACATTCGGCATGAATGTTTCCATATCTGCGAGGTAACATTTAATTGCAAACTTATTTATTTTGTGAATAAAGCATTGTGCTTCACTCGTGTCATTGTATCACATAAAAAAGTAATAATTTTACCGCGGTGGCACTCTGGCTGGTGCGGTTCACGGTCACGCTAGACCTCTGCGATGCTTAAAAAAAAAAAAAAACCTGCCACTGTCACAGCCCTAGACAGAAAAGTACTCTTAAGTGTTACTGAACAGGAATTTGCACTACACAACATGAGTTATCTTTGTTCACTTTTTAAAGCATGGTGTGCCATGCTCATCCACATTATCAAAATGGCCTACCGTCAACTCTATACAGAGTCAAATACATGTGGTGCACAACTTCAGCGTTCATCACGAATTTGATAGGCAGCTAGCAAGTTTCAATGGTGTCAATTTATGTTTGTGTAATCTATATGTTAGTTATTTGCTTTTAACGATAACTTTCTAACTAAAGGAAAGTTTAGGCCAGAATATGATCGCTATAGGTTACGGCTGTGTTTGCCTCCACGGCGAAGTACATTAAATGAAGCTAAAAGGCTGGTAAGAAAACATTGTAACGTTAACATAAGTGATTAAGTTTGTGATGTTCCTTATTTAAGTTATCGTTAGCTAACAAAATGGTTCGGTCGAGCACCAAGCAACTTCGCATCAGCGTTAACTTGAGAACGTTATCTCTGTAATTCAACTTGACAAAATGATCTAAACAAAACAGAGGCGGATATTATGACTTTAGACTTTAAAACTTTACTTACTTTGTGTAAAGCTGTTTGTGGATGGAAGGAAGGAGGCGGGAACCGGCGAACGTTCAACAAACTTTATTCAAAAGAAATAAACAAAAAGTAAAATCGCGGGCAGCCCACACAAAATAAAAGGTGGGCAGCCCCTCACGAACGACTGCCCACAAACACATAAACAAAACTAAACATAAATTCCAGGCATGGTCCTCTCTCGTCTTCCGCAGCTCTTGTTCCTCCTTTTATGCTCCCATCACATGGCCGCGAGACGAGACTGGTGTGCCACGCAGCTGGCACTTGTCAACATTAATCACCGGCCCGCTCTCGCGGTCCCTCGCCCCGCTGCCTGTCACACCACATACCCCCATCGCCCCTCGCAGGCCGGGGGCACTCCCGAGACTGCGCTCTACTCCCCCCCCCCCCCCCTTACATTAGGCGATCACGGCGGCCGCGGCACCTGGGGGTAAGGACTGAGAGGCGAGAGAAATGTAGACGGGAGCACGAAGAGCCTGCGGACGAGAGAGGGGAGAGAGGGAAAAAAGAATGAAAGAGAAAAAAAATGGTCCGGTTCCCCGACACACTGCCTCACCAGCCGAGAGGCTCTTCCTCCTGGTGCTATGCGATGGTGCTGGACGCCCGGTGGACGGCCCGATCCTCCTCCGCCCCCTGGCAGCCGGCGGTGGCTCCTCCTATTGAGGGCAGTCGGCAGCGAGCTCCGCGTTCCCTGCTCCTCCCCGTTCCGGCGGATGGCAGCAGGCTCCGGCCCACGGCGAACGCCGGCAATTCCTCCGCTCCCTCCAGGACGGCCGCCACCCCACCTCGACCCAGGGGCACGGCAGCGAGCTCTCCGTCCCACCGGTCTTCACTCGCTCCAGCACCACCGCCTCGGGCAGTCACTTGCGGTCTTTCATCATCCGCGCTGCCCGAACTCCTCAGCACCGCGATCCCCCTCAGCAGCGAGGGCTCTCCGACAGCGCGTCCCTCCTTCCTCCCTGGTTTTCGGCACCAATGTAACGCTGTTCGTGGATGGAAGGAAGGAGGCGGGAACCGGCGAACGTTCAACAAACTTTATTCAAAAGAAATAAACAAAATGAAAGTAAAACCGCGGGCAGTCGTCCGTGAGGGGCTGCCCGCGGTTTTACTTTCATTTTGTTTACACAAAATAAAAGGTGGGCAGCCCCTCACGGACGACTGCCCACAAACACATAAACAAAACTAAACATAAATTCCAGGCCTGGTCCTCTCTCGTCTTCCGCAGCTCTTGTTCCTCCTTTTATGCTCCCGTCACATGGCCGCGAGACGAGACCGGTGTGCCACGCAGCTGGCACTTGTCAACATTAATCACCGGCCCGCTCTCGCGATCCCTCGCCCCGCTGCCTGTCACACCACACTTTGATATTCAGCTGAAGTGCACCTTCTCTTCGAAACCCGCAGCAGCGATGACCGTGACAAATCGTAATGGTGGATAACATTTCAATGAAACTTTAGGAGGAGGGACTTTTGGGGAGGAGTCACTGTTACTCTGTAATTTAGCTCCCACTCTGACACATTTTACTCTGTACACTCAAAACAGGGCAAAAACTATTTGAGGAAAAAAAAAAAAAAAAATTAACTCTGGAAAAACGACGCCACCATTTTTCCTGTGTACTCAATTTCCCTGAATTTTATTCCTAAATAGGCCATATCTGTCTATGAGAACAAGCTTTTACTTCAAGTTGTATAGCTACTTAAAACTTGAACCCTGCGTCAGAGTTTGCCACTCTTTAGTTTCTTTTAAGATATTCACTCTGGTTTTTGTATTTAATGTTTGTCCATCTGGAACTTGTATTTGTCATGAGCTTTATATTGACAGTGACAGACTATTTAGGAATGTTCAGGAAAGTGTGTTGGAACTGGTTGGATCTGAACTCTGCAGAACATGTTCCTCCTGGGTCAGAACTGGGTTTTAAATCTATAAATGAATGTGCAAAGTTGGATGTCTGCTAGATTTGTAGGTCAGTCAGTACAATGGAACAGACAAAAATGTACTCTGTTCTGCACATGCAAAAAAAAAAAAAAAAAACTGCAATGTTTTCGAACTTTTGAAGATGTCTATCACTTTTGTCTTTATATCAATCAATGTTTATTTATGGAGAACATTTAATCAACCAAGGTTTAAAATAAAACAAGAAAATAAAGTAGTAAAAGAACAAAAACATGCACACAAATTATCATCAATTCCATAGTATACCCTGCATGAACACATGATAACCTAACTGAACAAATGTTACTGCAGGAATTGGAGAAAAAAAAAAAACTGTTTTATGAAAACTAGTAGCGTCAAGCACATTGGCCTGCAGCTTCTGTGATATGCATTTTGGGCACTGCCCTGTGTTCCATCCGTTTGTCAATACAGACCTTACACCTCACCACACTCCTGCAGCATGAGGTGAACAAAGGTTCTTCAACGACAGCTTGAGAAATAAAATAGTCAACGTTAACTGCAGATGGTGCCAAAATAAACACGATTATGTGTAGGAAAACAGTAAGTCAAGTTACATAATTACAGCTGATATCATGGCTAAATATGATAAAACTTTGTTACTGCAAAAACCCAGTCTATAGGTGCCACACACTTGCAAATGATATCACGGAACAGATTGTACATGATTTCAGCAGAGCAATATCTATGCTACTAGCACCACATTAGTTCTTTAAAGTAATGGCGTAATCAACTTAAATGAATATAGTTCACCCAAACATTTTATTTAAAAAAAATCTATAATTTACTCACCCGCCAAACATGCATGACTTTCTTTCTTCTGCTGAACACACAATTATATTTTGAAGAATGTTTGTAGCAGTAACATAAGTCCACTGAAGCAGCAAAGGCTGATGAACCCAAGTGCAATGTTTATTAATTCAACTTAAATCCAAACATAAACATAAAACCTTGACCCCTCACCAACAGCAGATTTAAACATTCAATAACAGACAAAGACTACAGCAAACATGAGGGCTTAAATACACAAGGGCTAATGACAAGACAAGGGACACCTGTGAACAATGATCAACTCATAAACCAATTAGTGATGGGAAGTTCGGTTCTTTTCCACGAACTGGTTCTTTCGGACAGTTCGTTTCAATGATCCGGTTAAAAAAACTGGATCACCGGTTCTTTTACGTCTTTACGTAATGACGTCATTTCTATCATCCCGGCGGATGAAAATACATTCAAACACATCCATTTAAAGAATTTGTAATCAAAACTTAGTATAGTAATAATTATAATTGACTTCATCATCATCTTGGATACATTTTTTCATTTATGTTTTGCAACAGCACTCAATACAGTTCACCAAATAGAACTGAATCAATTGTTACAACATCTACTTCAAGATATTAGTTTTATTTCTAGTTTGAGAGACTGTCACTGTCACTGTCGTGTAAACACTGATGTTTTACACAGATTAAATAAACTTACATTGACATAATAGGCCTACTTACACAAATCCTCAGTGTTCACCCGTGCTCATGTATTATATCAGCATCAGCTCCCACTCCGAGAGAAACAGTTTGGTTACGACGCTCTCACGCATGCTCAGTATCTCAGCTCACCGGTTCTCAGAATCTAACATGTCCGAAAGATCGAACGTGTCCGATAGAAACGGTTCTCTATTCTGTACCGGTGATCCGTTGCAACTGGTCGATCTGACTCGAGAACCGCTGTATCAGTGTGTGTGTGTGCTGAACACAGGGTGCAGAGCTGCGAACTGCTGCAAGCTGAATAGTTTATTTCAAACCTACTGTTTTGATTACATTTTAAAATCTGTATTGACTTAGAAATTAAATAAGATAAAAGCTGTTCCTTAAAATATCATGCATTATTGATAAAACAAATAAATGTTTAATTTGACAGTTTTACAATCCATTGTTTCCAAAACTTTAAAATAATACAGTGATAAGACAGCTTTGTTATGATGTTTCCAAACGTGATTAGTTTTAAATACACTTAACCTGCATTTCGTTCCTATGAACAAATAACACGCATGCGCAGCTCATCGGTTCTCAGTATCGAACGTGTCCGACAGAAACGTTTTTTGATTCTGTACTGCTGAACCGAGGATCCGAGAACCGCTACGTTCAGTTACACGCGCATGCTCAGTATCAGCTGCTCGTGAGTTCATCAGATCTCTCAGCAAAACATGTCTCACTTCAGCTAACGATTGGAGTTACAGCATCTACTTCAAGATATTAGTTTTATTTCTAGTTTGAGAGACTGTCACTGATGTCAGAAAGTTAATAACTACAGTAACTTGTGGGATCAGCCCTGATTTGAGACGCGAACCGTTTAGAACAATTCAGTTCGATTTGGTGAACTGGTTCGACCGGTTCACTATAAAGATCCGGTTAAAAAGAACGATTCGTTCGCAAACCGGACATCACTAAAACCAATAGCTGTTCGACATCGGCTGCGGCTGGATGCATGCGATCGGCGAGAGTAGCCAAATGCAGGCGGGGAGGAGCTGCAAGTGTGAAGTCGAACACTTTCTGCTTCCTGTGGTGACTCTTGCGCTGTGTTTGCAAACTTGATCAGTTAAATTAAATAAATTATAATAATAAATTAGTTAAATAAATGTAATATTTCTCAAATACACAGATATCTCAAATGACATTTTCATTCAACTATTTATGTACTGCTTAATAAAGCATCTATTTGGACAAGATTAATGTTCAACATATAAACCTACACTATCAATGAAGTGTTGTCAACAGTTTTTATCAGTTTTAGTTTGATAAACATGACAGTATAACATTGCGACTACATGAAAAGAGGTTTTACTGTTATAAATAAATGATTTGTGAGCATTAGAGTAACATAAGGTTTTAGAATAAACACGAAACACACGTGATTGCTGTCATGTGGTGAATCCGGCCAATCGTGGATCCGCTGTGTCGTCATCAGAGCTTGAGCAGCCTCCTGCAGTCCCCCTTGAGAATCTGCACCGGCTGCATCAGCCGGCTACTTTCGAATCGCTCTCGCGGTACTTTGTTGACATACGTCACAATAATGTTGCTGTCTGCGCTGTCTCAAGTCGGACAAATTTTCTAATCGGCATGCAGTGCTTCAAGTCAGCCATCAATCGGTCTGCGCATTGACAATAGACCACATGACGAAACCAGGAAGTGCATGACAAAACATGACAGTGAACATGAAAAACTTAAAAACATGAAACCTACACCACCTACAGTCTGTACAGTCTGTATAGCCTACCACCTACCCTATGACAGTAACCAGACAGTTTCTGGTTGCCATTGACTTCTATAGTATTTATTTGTCTTACTATAGAAGTCAATGGGGTCCATCGACTGTCTGATTACCAACATTCTCCAAAGTATTTTCTTTAGTGTTCAGCAGAAGGTATATGGTACCCTTTTTCTTTTTTTAAATTGTCATGGAGATGCTGTAAAAGCTGTCCTTCATCGGAACCTTAAATTGCTAATTGAGTAGCTGTTGGAGGCCTCTCATGCTTACATTCATAAACATAAACTATATTTCTATTCATTTTTCAAAATGATTTACATCACACACTCCTACCTCCCTTATGAGTCAAATAAAAGACGAGAGTGGTTAATATCACGGACATATTATCATATTATCAGTTCAGCCTGTTATTCAGCCTTTTATCCAAAGAGACGGAACTATTTGCACTGTATTTATCAATGAGAAATAGGCTATCATAGCCTACTCAAATAATACTGGCTCATGTTAATGGGGTCGCTTGCAAATCGCAACAGCACTGATTATGTCACCAGCAATATATTTCTGCTTTAAATATTGTGTGTAGTTAGCATTGTGTGGTGTTTTCACACATTTTTTTTTATTATTAAATTGCATTCGTCAGTCCCGCACTCGTATTCTGCCTGACAGAATGAAAAGCTCACACTGAAGGAAATATCGAACCCATAAACCGATTTATTAACCACAAACGAAACATGAAAAATCAAGCCAAAATCTCATTTTTCGTTTTTTAAACTAAACAAAAAAATATATATACACGCCAGTTTATCTGTTCTCGTTATTCCATTCCGAACAGGAAATGAAATGATCAGAGGATACATGGACCAGAGCGAGATTCTCAGGTTGAAAAGTGATTAAACTACACCAACACACATACACACACAGCAAATAACATGCTGTAACGCAAACAACTCACAACAGCAGATAATGGCTGACATAACTACTTAAACATGTTTCTGACGTACTGATGAAGTTAGACATGCACTCAATCTGATACTAATACACCTTTATGCATACATATACATTCTATAGACATTCTAAAGTCAAATTGTATATTCCAACCCCTAACCCTACCTCTACACCTATCATCACGGAAAACTTTCTGCAGCTTTACAAATAAAATAAAAAATCATAATTTAGTATGATTTTGTTTAATCCAATTCCCTTGTTAAAACAATTAACACCCACTTAAACAAGTACGCGGACACACACACACACACACACACACACACACACACACACACACACACACACGGAGAGAGAGAGAGAGAGAGAGAGAGAGAGAGAGAGAGAGAGAGAGAGAGAGAGAGAGAGAGAGAGAGAGAGAGAGAGAGAGAGTAACAGTTTGTTTTCATGGACTTTTAGTTTGAATTATTGTTTTCCTTTGTTCAGTTTTTCCCCCAGTCTTTAGTTCTTATGGCTATAAATATGATAATTAATTTAATTTCAGCTGGGTATCATTAATTATCCTCAACTGTTTTAGTACTTAGGTCCCATGGCATGACATTTTTATTTTATGAGGTTTTTCAACATTAATATGAGTTCCTCTAGCGTGAATATTGTCTCCAAGTAGTAATCCATGGGCCCAGGCCACAATTTTCACGAATTGGTACCACCCAAGGTGGCAAATTCTAGTTAGATTTTTTGTTTTAATCCATATCTCTATATGATATTACAACATGATAACCTTTTGTTAGTGGTAGATTTGTCACAAAAAATAGCATTCAATGACACTAACCTTTGAGCCAAAGAATGCCAAAGAACTATTTGAACAGAACATGTCATACAAAGTAAAACCAAAATAATTCTACCTTGTTTATGAACTTATTTTGCCATTGCAAACTGTTCCTGTTTATTAATCTTCTTCTTCTTCATCCTCCCTCTGATTGCTGCAGGTTTGTAGCTTGTAGCTTTAATTTGTTGGCAAGACAGGAACAGTTGAGAAGCTTGCAGATCTGTGAACACTTGCAGGCCATAAACTCCAAAACAGCCGTTGGTGCTGGGGGTCCCCGCATCCAGTCTAACACCAGCTTACCTGTACAAACAAGTGGACCAGCGAGGTGTCCAAATGTCTAGAAATTACCTATACATATTTATTCTATTTTAGTATTAGTTAATAAAATAAAATAAAATAAAAGATTATTGTATGTAATAGAAGTTTGGGAAGGCTTTACACAGCAGACCTGTTCGACAAGTACATGGCCTCCTCCATTACCCTACAGCTCTATGATGGCCTTGAAAATATTGACCAAAGCTTGCTACCTGGCAAAATTAAGGTCTGGTGTAACCAGTTTACCTCGTACCAGTGCTTGATTTTGCCCCTCAACCTGTTGACATCGGCATATCAGCAGTCCAGAAGATGGACACAAAGGCTAACAACTATATCAGTAAGTGGTTGGGCCTTTCCCGATGTCTGTCAAATATAGCCCTGTTTGGAAGAAACTCCTTGAGGCTCCCAATGAAATCCACCAGCTTGGACTACAAGTAGGGCTGTTTCGAATGCCATTTTTTGAGCTTCGGAGCTTAGGTGATGTAACGCAGTTCGTGGATGGAAGGAAGGAGGCGGGAACCGGCGAACGTTCAACAACATTTATTAATTCAAAAGAAATAAACAAAACGAAAGTAAAACCGCAGGCAGCCCCTCACGGACGACTGCCCGCGAACACACAAAATAAAACGTGGGCAGCCCCTCACGGACGACTGCCCACAAACACATAAACATACCATAACATAAAATCCAGGCCTGGTCCTCTCTCGTCTTCCGCAGCTCTTGTTCCTCCTTTTATACTCCCGTCACATGGCCGCGAGACGAGACCGGTGTGCCACGCAGCTGGCACTTGTCAACATTAATCACCGGCCCGCTCTCGCGGTCCCTCGCCCCGCTACCTGTCACACCACATACCCCCATCGCCCCTCGCAGGCCGGGGGGCACTCCCGAGACTGCGCTCTACTCCCCCTCCCCCCCTCTCCCGGGATCGCGGCGGCCGCGGCACCTGGGGGTAAGGACAGAGAGGCGAGAGAAATGTAGACGGGAGCACGAGGAGCCCGCGGACGAGAGAGGGGAGAGAGGGAAAAAAGAAAGAAAGAGAAAAAAAATTCTGGTCCGGTTCCCCGACACACTGCCGCTCGGTCCTCACCAGCCGAGAGGCTCTTCCTCGCGGTGCTATGCGATGGTGCTGGATGCCCGGTGGACGGCCCGATCCTCCTCCGCCCCCTGGCGGCCGGCGGTGGCTCCTCCTATTGAGGGCAGTCGGCAGCGAGCTCCGCGTTCCCTGCTCCTCCCCGTTCCGGCGGATGGCAGCAGGCTCCGGCCCACGGCGAACGCCGGCAACTCCTCCGCTCCCTCCAGGACGGCCGCCACCCCACCTCGACCCAGGGGCACGGCAGCGAGCTCTCCGTCCCACCGGTCTTCACTCGCTCCAGCACCACCGCCTCGGGCAGTCACTCGCGGTCTTTCATCATCCGCGCTGCCCGAACTCCTCAGCACCGCGATCCCCCTCAGCAGCGAGGGCTCTCCAACAGCGCGTCCCTCCTTCCTCCCGGGTTTCGGCACCAATGTAACGCAGTTCGTGGATGGAAGGAAGGAGGCGGGAACCGGCGAACGTTCAAAAACATTTATTAATTCAAAAGAAATAAACAAAACGAAAGTAAAACCGCCCCTCACGGACGACTGCCCGCGAACACACAAAAAAAAACGTGGGCAGCCCCTCGCGGACGACTGCCCACAAACACATAAACAAACCATAACATAAAATCCAGGCCTGGTCCTCTCTCGTCTTCCGCAGCTCTTGTTCCTCCTTTTATACTCCCGTTACATGGCCGCGAGACGAGACCGGTGTGCCACGCAGCTGGCACTCGTCAACATTAATCACCGGCCCGCTCTCGCGGTCCCTCACCCCGCTGCCTGTCACACCACAGGTGGCAATCAATATCGAATATTCGAAGCTTCGGTGGGTGGGGCTAAATATATAATAATAGTGTCGGTTTGCATTTGTATCATCTTTCACGCCTTCACGTTTCACTCTTCGGCATCGTAAATGTGTTGCGGCAGACCCAGTGGAGTGCAGTGTTGCATTTGGTGCAATATGATCAGGTGGCACAAATTCTTTAAATATTAATAAACATTTAATAATCTTTTAAATAGAACAGTTTCTGGTACGCATTACACGGGCAGGTTTATGCTCCGAAAACGGACAGTGCACAAGTGATACAAAACACAAAGTCTGTTGAGAGCAAGAACTTTAATAAGGTATTAATAACGAACATTTCTTTAAAACAAATGAATGTGTTACTAATTTACTAATTAAATTAGTAACACACAGTGATTTAAACGAACTGTAATAAATAAAGAACACGGTAGCATGCTTATAAACAGTTGAATAAGAATTAAATGAATTGTTTTTAAAATGACACAAAATTTAATATCTATTACAATTAGTTTTATTCTATATAATGGATTTATTTTGTCTTATTCTGACTTTTTGTTAATTTAAATCTTTAAAATGCGCGATGCTTTTATTGAAAGCATGTTGCGGTGTTTTTTTAATTTATTATTATTAGCCTGCAGTTCGTTGAACTAGCCTACATTAATTTATTATTCGTAAATGTAATAATTACTGACACCGTAACGGGTTGGCTATTTAAATTTAAAGTAATTGTAATAAATTTTATTCATTCCCTTATATAGAGTAAACTGTAATAGGTTAAATAGAACAAGGTAATGTTAGCCTAGCTAGACAGCTCACATTTCAATGAATAAAATATTTAGGCTCTTTCAAACACTTAGCCTATATAAATCGCAACCCAGTGGTTGGAAACTATTGTGAACGTCTCAGGTTACGTATGTAACCCTAGTTCCCTGAGGGAACGAGACGCTGCGTCGAAACGCTGTGAGAACGCCTCTGCGTTAATGCGTCGTGAAGCGCCTGTAGAACCATTCCATCAGAAAAAAGATCGATCGTCGGCGTGATGACGTCATCGACCGGAAGCTATAAAGCGTCCGTGAAAACAAACAGGAACTAACTTCTGATAAAGCCTGAAGTAAGTGATCACGGACACGCCGGGAGTATGGCAAAGCGACGCAGCGTCTCGTTCCCTCAGGGAACTAGGGTTACATACGTAACCTGAGACGTTCCCTTTCGGGGAACTTGAGCTGCGTCGAAACGCTGTGAGAACGCTTATACCAACATCGCCATAGGACCAAGTGTCTCGTATGTGTGAAGCCGAAGCGCACACGGTTACGAGAGTACCTGCGCCCCAACAGTAGATGCCAGGTCTAGTTCGTAGAACCTGACGAAGGTTAATGGAGATGACCATCCGGCCGCGTTGCAAATATCATGGAGGGAAGCCCCCGACAAAAGTGCTTTCGAAGCAGCCATACCCCTGGTAGAATGCGCCCGGACAGCCAGTGGAGACGGCTGCCCGGCCGCCTCGTAAGCAAGTGAAATGGCCTCGACCACCCACTTGCTCATCCTCTGCTTAGATACAGGGGCCCCCTTCTTAGGGGGGCCGAAACAGACAAATAACTTATCAGTCTTTCTCCACAGGGCAGCTCTGTGGACATATGTATCCAACGCCCTAACAGGGCACAGCAGATTTAATCTTTCCTGGTCTGACGTCGAGAACGGAGGAGGACAGAAGGCTTGGAGAGTGATGGGGCCCCGTGGGCTCGTAGGAACCTTGGGGACATAACCCGGCCTGGGATGCAGAAAGGCTTTCACCATCCCAGGCGCAAACTCTAAACATGAGGGTGCTACAGACAGGGACTGAATATCTCCTATTCTTTTGAGAGATGAAATGGCCAAAAGAAAGATGGTTTTTAGGGTGAGGAACTTGTCCGAGACCTCCTCTAAAGGTTCGAACGGCGGCCCAGACAAGCCCCTCAAGACAATGGCCAAGTCCCATGCTGGGACCCTCGAGTGCATAGCCGGCCTCAACCTCAAAGTGCCACGGAGGAAGCGTGTAATTAGAGGGTGTCTTCCCAAAGACACTCCACCGAAAGGGACGTGGAAGGCACCCAAGGCCGCCACGTACACCTTTATTGTGGAGGGGGTCAACCCTGCCGAGAACCTTGCCTGCAGGAACTCCAGCACTGTACCAACCGGGCAGTTAACTGGGTCCCACTGGCGTTCTCTGCACCATGCTGAGAAAAGTTTCCATTTCAGAGCGTACAGCTTTCTCGTGGATGGAGCTCTGGAGTGAAGGATGGTCTCTACGACCTCGGCCGAGAGACCTTCCTCTATGAGCCTAGCCCCCTCAGAGGCCAGGCCCACAGTTTCCACATCTCCGGGCGTGGGTGCAGGAATCTCCCGCCCGCCTGAGAGAGTAGATCCCTCCTGGTCGGAATCTCCATCGGAGAGCCTTCCAGGAGAGATATCAGGTCCAAAAACCATACTCGGGTCGGCCAGTACGGAGCCACTAGAAGTACCTGGGCCCCGTCCCGGCGTACCCTCTCCAGAACTCCTGGAAGCAAGACAATCGGGGGGAAGGCGTACAGAGGTAGCCTCGGCCACTCCTGTACCATGGCATCCAACCCCAGCGGGGCTGGATGGGTCAGAGAAAACCACTGCGGGCAGTGAGAATTCTCCGCCGAAGCAAATAGGTCTATTTCTGCTCTCCCATATACCTTCCATAGGAGCTCCACCACCTCTGGGTGGAGTCTCCATTCCCCGGGCCTCGGCCCCTGCCTCGACAGGCTGTCTGCTTCCTGATTCAGGACCCCCGGGATATATACTGCTCTGATTGACAGCAATTTCCCTTGGGCCCACAGGAGGATCCGATGTGCCAATTTGTCCAACGGACGGGACCTCAGACCCCCCTGGTGATTTATATAGGCGACCACCGACGTTTTGTCTGACCTGACTAGCACATGGTGGCCCCTGAGGTCGGGCAGGAACTGCAATGCAAGAAACACTGTTTCAATGCAAGAAACACTGCGAGCATCTCTAGCCGATTTATGTGCCAGTGCCGCTGATGTTCCTGCCATAGACCCTGGGATGAGCGACCACTCATGGTCGCCCCCCAGCCCGTGAGAGAGGCATCTGTCGTTAGCGTTACGCAACGAACATGAGCCCCTAACACGGGACCCTGAGATAAAAACCCCGGGTTTTTCCACATGACCAGAGCACGTAGGCATCGCCGCGTGACTGTGATCGTGCGGAGCGGATTTCCCCTCGGGGAGAATCCCTTTGTTTTGAGCCACCACTGCAGTGGCCTCATGTACAGTAGGCCAAGAGGTATTACATTGGACGCTGCTGCCATGAGACCTAACAGTTTCTGGAACTGTTTCACAGTGACGGCCCGGTCTAGCTTCTGTTCTTTGACTGCTGCCAGGATCGATGCTATGCGTGTTGGCGATAATTGCGCCCGCATTATTACCGAATCCCAGTTCACACATAGAAAAGTGGTTCTCTGAGCCGGAGAAAGCACACTCTTCTTGGCGTTCAGCCTCAACCCCAACTTCGACATATGCGCGAGAACAGCATCTCGATGCTGAACCGCCATCTACTCTGTATTCGCTAGAATCAGCCAGTCGTCGATATAATTCAGTATGCGGATGCCCTGCAGACGCAACGGCGCCAGAGCTGCATCCACACACTTGGTGAATGTGCGGGGTGACAGTGCTAGACCGGAAGGAAGTACTCGATATTGGTATGCCTCTCCCCCGAAGGCAAACCTGAGGAACTTCCTGTGATGTGGAAGGATGGAGACATGAAAATACGCATCTTTGAGGTCTATGGTGACAAACCAATCCTCTCGTTTGATCTGCGACACAATCTGTCTGAGTGTGAGCATCTTGAACTTGAGCTTGGCCACCGAGCGATTTAGTAGACGCAGATCTAATATCGGGCGTAAGCCCCCATCCTTCTTCGGCACGATGAAGTAACGGCTGTAAAACCCAGACTCCCTGCTGGGAGGGGGAACCCTCTCTATAGCCCCATTTTGCAGGAGTGTCTGTACTTCCTGTGCCATAACCAGAGCCTGCTCCGGGCCCACCTCTGTAGGTAGGACACCGCTGAAAGGAGGTGGCCGACTTTTGAATTGAATGGCGTACCCCCTTTCTATTATCTGCTGGACCCAATGAGATATATTTGATAGACGTTTCCACTCGTCTAGAAAATCTACTAAGGGAACCAGCCTCTCGAGGCTGGCCTCTGGTGTACTTTGAGCAACAAGCACTGAAGCGGCGGACCGGCAGGGAACGACTGACTTGACTGCTCGGGGGCACCCCGGGGGGGGCGCGGACCACCCTCGGGTGGCCCGCGGAGACCGACTGCGCCCCGGCATTGCGGCGGGGTTGGCAGCGCGGCCCCCAGAGGGTGCCGCAGGGAAACGGGTACCGTTGGCAGGGGTAAACACCGTTTCCCTACGGGGGGAACCACCCTCAGCGTCCTGACGCTTCTGGCATCAGGAACGCTTCGACGAGGCCTTCTTGGCGATCAGGACTGTCCTCAGATCAGCCCTGCCCCTCGAAGGCCTCGTCTGAGAGCGCCGCCCCTCGTCCCCGCGCTGAGGGGGAGTTCGGGTAGCGACGCTCTGCTTTTGTTTTGCCCTGTGCGAGGCGCTCGTACTCGGTTTGGGCTGCTTGATGTCAGCAGCAGCCCCAGGGACCTGGACACGGAGAGGGAGGAACTGCTTGAGCGCCGCAGCTTGCTTTTTCGACTCCTGGAACCTCCTGGACAGTGTGAACTGCGTCACTGAAGAGGCCTCCAGGAGAAAGCGGTGCATCAAGCAGGAAAGCTTTCTCCCTCTCCTTGATGTCTGTGGGGTTTAGCCATAAATGCCTCTCCGTGGCCACCAATGCTGCCATAGAGCGGCCAACACATCTGGCCGTCTCTTTGGTGGCCCGGAGAGCTAAATCCGCAGATGTACATAATTCGGCTACTATATCTCCCCCCACGACATCACTACTGTCCAAATCCCTCAGCAGGTCAGCCTGATATGCCTGCACGATAGCCATAGTGTGCAGGCATGCAGCAGCTTGACCCGCTGCCGAGTACGCTTTACCCACCAGCGCCGACGTTGTTTTAAGGGGTCTGGTGGGCAAAGTCGGGGCCTTAAGGGACGACGCCGAGGAAGGCGAGAGATGGCTCGCGAGCGTCTCTTCAACCTTTGGCATCGCCCCATAACCATACTGTTTCAGCCCGGCGATGTTGCTGTAGACCGAAGTCTGCGGGCTGAAAACTCGATATGATGCCGGTCTCCTCCATGATCTCGCCACCTCAGTGTGCAGATCATGGAAGAACGGCAGGCCCCTTCGCTGAGGTTCTGAAGCTCGAGAAGGCAAGAATCTTTCCTCTAGCTTGCTTACACGCTTTCTTCCTGCCTCAAATCTCTCAGCTGGCCAGTCGATATTAAGCCTGGCCACAGTTCGCGTCAGAACCTCAACGAGCTCCTCGCATGCAGGGGACTGAAGTGGCGAGTCTTCAGTCTCGATGCTTTCAATGTCCACCTCCTCAGAGCTGGACAATTGAAGCACCGGCGACTCTCTCGGGGGGGAAGAAACCGCCATGCGTGCTTCCATGCCCCGAGAAGAGCCGCTGGATGGTGCAGGTGAGGGCAGAGATAAGGCAGCGCCCGTCTCTAACCCCTCTGCAACATCCAATTGTGATCCCCACGACTGCAGCCTCCGCTCCGCCTCGGCGGCAGCGGGACCAGAGCCGCGGGGAACACGAGCCGAGGCACCCTCCTCAAAGAGTGCCCGGCGGGAGCGCAGCGTTCTCAGCGGTAACTTTTCACAATGCTCGCAAGCAGCCCCCTTGAGGGCTGCCTGGGCATGCTGCGCTCCCAAGCAGGCTACACAAAGAGAGTGTGCATCCCCGCTCGTGATGTAACGTGGGCAGGGATGAACACACCTCTTAAAACTGCTTTCACTCGCCATATTATTCTATCTATTTTATTTTCGCTTTGGTTTGTTAATATATATGCAATATTTAACAAAAAGGGTGGAAAAACTCTTCAATAGACAGACAAAAACACCAAATAGACAGACAGGTTCAGACAGATCGCTTGCTGAAGGCTCAGAAGCTAGTTCCTGTTTGTTTTCACGGACGCTTTATAGCTTCCGGTCGATGACGTCATCACGCCGACGATCGATCTTTTTTCCGATGGAATGGTTCTACAGGCGCTTCACGACGCATTAACGGAGTGGCGTTCTCACAGCGTTTCGACGCAGCTCGAGTTCCCCAAAAGGGAAACTACCTATACTCGTTTCATGTTGTGTGCGAGGAAGATGAGTTTGTCCACATTTTCTGGTAAAAGGGAACTTCGGGTCTTGTTGACGATGTAGCCAGCTTTTGAGAAAATGCGCTCTAATGGAGTTGAAGTGGCCGGAACGCAAAGAAGGTTTTTGGCTGCAAATGCCAGTTTAGGGTAGTGGTCACTGTTTTGCTTCCACCATGCCAGTGGGCCCGACTGTAATTTAGTAGCATCTCTCAAATACTGCTCCATCTCTGTCTTTGCGCTGTCTCCGCGTTCTTCTTCCTCTTCGTCATCAGCCTGCATCAGCATTGAAATCTCCTGCTGTTTTTTTTTTCGCGGGTAGTGGTGGCGCTAGTCTGACAACCTAAACAAATAGCATTTTCTTAGTCTAATCTATGCGTAGCGCACACAATAATCTTAGTGGCATAATCACAATACATTTTAATTAGTTACTATTATATAGTAGTAATAAAAATATAAGTCTAACCTCAATGTATACCAGGTCCTTCTTCTCATCCTCAAGGAATTTAAGGTGCTTAAATCTCACGTCTAGTGCTGAAGAAAGGAGATAGATGCTGGTGGGTTCCAAATTTAACAGTTCCCATCTGCTGTCGATCTCCTTAAAGGGTCATGAAACCCTACAGCTAAATTTTTGAGATTTTAACAGAGGTATGTGTGTTGAACATCATTGAACATAATGTTAGCATCTGTTAGATTTAATTAAAAGGGGAATCTGGTCAATTTTTATGTTTTTCACCCTATTTTCGTCTTCCGGGTTTAAAAACTACATTGCGTCCACGTCACAGCTTGTGACGTACCATCGCTCTAATAGTGCTACGTGACGCATCGGTGTCTCATTATTATTAATGAGACTGAGTTTTCTTATCCTATGAGAAGACACCGTCTCTTAATTATTCATGACAGCACGTGGTTCTTTCAAATGACAGAAGTGACAGTCTGCGTGTTCACGGAGTAGATGAGAGGAGTTTATGATGGGTCGTAAGTGTTTGTTTCCCTGGTGTAAAGATTCGGGTGTGTTGCATGGCTTTCCCCGCGATGCTGCCAGGGCTAGTCTCTGGCTGCGGGCGGTTGGTTGGCCATCAACTAGCGACACCTCAAAGCTTTATGTGTGTAACAAACATTTTTCGAATGAAAGTTACGAGAACTGGAGACAGGTGGACTTCGGTTTTGCTCAGCAACGCAGTTTGCAGCTACCATTCTGAAACATCTCCCATCCGCGCTGTCTCCGGTTCGACCATATTTTCCTCCACAATCCCGGCAGGAGCTAACGGTTCAAATTGATAGGGCTGAGGACCTGCACCGCTATCTGAACCATCTTCCCCTGGGGTTTCAGGAGGAGAAAAGTCCTCCACCTAAGCAGAGCCCTCTGTACTGCTTTTACTGTTGTCTTCACTGTCGCTGTCCATCTTTATTATGGGTGTTCTGGGACGCGCGTAAGTTAGATCTCGGCTATATGTACATAACGGTTGTTGTTTTTTTCGATCATTTTTTTTTTTTTTTTTTTTAAATATGCATTTATACTGTGTATACAAACATAATTCTATATTTATAAATGACAATAATAATTGTGTATGCATTTCTATATTTTAAACAATTCCGATTAATCTAATATATGTAGCAAGGCATTTGGTTACTTTAAGTGGTCAAACAGACGGTTGTCAGTGTATTTTATTGGACTTTAATTTTGCCAGCTTTAAAAATCCTGCATTTCGTTACGTTTAACCCCATATTTTTGTTGAGATTTGGCATGGGCCACTGCTCTGCACTGATAGATGACAGTTGCTCGCCCCCCTCTTTCTTCCCCTGCCTCGCTCTGCCACACCCACCCCCTCCCCTCTTTTCACGGGCATGCACGCCCATTTAAGTAGCATTTTTCAAAAAGATTACGAGGTGGATTTGAGCTGAAATAGGGGGTTTCATGACCCTTTAACAAGGGTATTCTTCATTTCTCTGATGGCAGGGCTGTCATCCTCTTCTGGTGACAGGTGGCGTTTCTTCAGGTTAAAGAGCATTGGCACTGTTGCCGACAACGACAAGTTTGCCTCCTGTGATAGTAGTTCTGTGAGTGTGAGCACTGAGCAGGGGCCCAAGTAATTCTGATGTCTCTTGTGCCAGTTTCCACTGGTCTCCTGTCAAGTCAAGGGTGCGATTTCCTTTCTTAGTGATGCTGGGATCTGACAAAACAGCTGTCACTGGCCATCGCTGCTCCACCAGTCGGTTAAGCATTTCATACGTAGAGTTCCAACGAGTAGCAACATCTTGAATGAGTTTGTGTTGTACAACGTTCTGCTGCGTTTGTTTCTCTTTCAAAGCAGCTGTAGCCTTGGCCCTTTTTTTTGAAGTGCCCTACGAGATTCCTGGCAGCTGAAACTGTGCGACGGATTCGGTCCAGTTTCAGAGCTTCATTTATGCATAGTTGCAGCGTGTGTCCTGAGCAGCAGACCCCTTGAACGGTTCCCCATTTCTCCGGTTCTTTATTCAGCGTCTCGGTGCACAGCTTCATATTGCTGGCATTGTCGTGAACAACGGCTATTCGCTTGTAATTTGGAATTGCGAATGCATCTGCCGCGTCTCCAAGCTGTTGTGCAATGTTGACTCCTGTATGACTTGACTCAAATGCTTTGGTTTCCAAAACGAAGGCAGAGAGTTCCCACTCCTGAGTTATAAAGTGACAGGTGACAGCCATATACGCCTCCATACTCACGGAAGTCCAGATGTCCGTTGTGAAACTTAAGGCCGTAGCTTTTTCAACGAGAGCATGAATTTGGCCTCGCAGATCGCTGTATTTAAGAGACAGGGTGTTTGAAATACTGGAACGGTATGGGACAGTGTAGTCTGGCTCCATTATCTTCATTAATTTTCTGAAGCCTTCGCCTTCAACTACATTAACGGGCCTCATATTCATAGCGACAAACTCCACTATGGCATCTGTTATTTCTCTCTTTCTTTTCTCTGTTAATGGTTTTCGGAATTGCAGGATCTGCTGTGAAGTTTTGGGTTTTGTTGCGCATGTTGATGGCTGCAATACCTGTGGATGTACCTATAAACAAATTATTATTAGCCTGTGCTGCTTTATGTTTTTAAATAGTGTCGTATTTGCAATTAGCCTATTTATCATAGCAAATTAAGCACATAAAAGCAGAATTTTTTTTTTTTTTTTGCCGCGTGCTACTTACAGAACTCAGGTGATTTCTCAAACTTGTGGTGCTGTTGTGGTAGGCCAGTTTCAAATCGCATATTTGACACACTACCTTTGTCTTGTCATCCTCACTTAATTTAAAGTGCTCCCAAACAGCTGAGGTCTTGGGCATTTTGTACCTATTCAGTATGAGATGAAATAAATCCCTACGTTCACCAACGGGTGGTTAAAGCATGAGTGAGAATGAGTCCGCGACGGAAGTCACGTGTTGAAAAAAAAAAAAAAAGAATATTCGAATCTCAAAACTGAAAATCGAATGCCACCTCACCGAACGAATATTCGAATATTCGATTATTCTAGTACAGCCCTAACTACAAGCTGGAGAAGGTGCACCCGGCAGATCCGGCAGTTCAATACACCAAGGCCTAAAAGTAGACTGGAAGGAAATGGAAAGCATCACAAAGCCTCAAAAGTAGAGAGAAAAAAACCTGGTGATCTCCGAAGTTGTGAGGGAGGAACAAAATCAAAGTCATGAGCCAATGCCAACAAGGGAGATGGACAACCTGGGAGGTTGTCATCGACAGGGCTGTGACATGGGATGATTTGTGTAGGATGCCTCAGGCAAGGCTTAGCTTCCTAATCAGGGCCACGTATAATACCCTACCAAGCCCCCAGAATCTGTACCTTTGGCATGGCTCAAAGGAGACCTGCCAGCTTTGTGGACATCAGAATCCCAGCTTACAGCACATCCTATCCAGCAGCAAAACAGCACTGACCCAAGGATGTTACGGTTGGCGCCATGACCAGGTCCTGCGAAAAGTAGCTAAATTCATAGAGGCACGCAGATTAGAAACCAACAGGGCCAGCCCAACAGCAACTCACAGGCTGATCCAATTTGTAAAGCAAGGGGTTGAGGCATTAAGCAGCACCTCAAAGAAGAGGTCCTTACTGTCACCCAGAGGCAATTGGGAACTGAGAGCCGATCTTGATCACCAACTGAAGTTCCCACAGCGGATCACCGTAACCTCCGTCCGGCCAGACATTGTGCTCTGGTCTACCATCACAAGAACGGTTATTATGGTTGAATTGACTCTGCCATGGGAAGACAGCCTAGAGTCTGCTTTTGAGGGGAAAAAGGAGATGGATGCAGACCTATCAGCTGCATGCACAGAGGCAGGGTGGCACATTGTCACATACCCAGTGGAATTCGGCTGTCGAGACTTCACTAGGACCTCCATGCAACGGCTCCTGAAGTCCCTAGGTGTCAGAGGTGCCAAGTTATCACAGACACTAAAAAGGTTAGCATAGATGGCAGAGCAAGGGGGCTTCTGACTCTGGCTCTGAAGAAAGGACAAGATGTAGGGGAAAGAAGGATCCTAAGACTGGCGGCAGACGTCCCGGAGATGTTCCGGGATTAAAAGAGCGAAACATCAACTAAGGGTGGCTCCCGGCTGACGACTCTGCAGCCAGCCCAAATGGTACCGTTGGAGGTATGTCAGGAAGAAATGCCTTGCAGGTATACCTAACTGTGCTTACAACTAACTAAGCATACTTTTGTCATCAGTTATCCATCCATGTTCATTCTGCTGTCACCTTTCCTGACAGCTGCTCTCCTGATTGTATTTTCAGCTCTCAACTCTGTGTATTTTGTCAGGCTTTCTTATGTCCTTTGACCTTTCAATTACTTGCTACATTTGTCACAAAACACAAAATATACATTTGCCCTCAAATACACTTGGTGGACCTAGTTTAGTGGATTTTCTTAAAGATTGGAACATACTCTGCAAGAACAAAGAATTTTGTTTGTTTTCTCAAGGTGGCAAGAACAAAGTTCGTTCTGGCCAGTACCTTCCATACATTTCACACGAGAAAAGCAGGTGCCGATCATCTGTGTTTGTCTGCATTAACCCCGCCCACTTTAAATGTATGACCAATCACACAGTAGTTCTCAGACACCCGGCAGAAAAATTCTGCTCAGGCGATATGTCGAGAACAAGCTGTGAGAACTCCTAAACCAGGGCTGCGAGAACAAAATTACGTAATTTTGTTCTCGCAGCCTGGGGAGTGAAAACTTTTTTCTCTGTTCTTGCGGAGTATGTTGTAGCCTTTAGTCTTTTGTGAAAGATCTTTCTGAAGAACTTTCTTTTGCAAGGATGCTGTCAAGCAGTTTCTTCTTAGTGAAGATGCTACAGCATTTCCTGTGATACAATACTGATGGTATGCTACCTTCAGGTAGGTCTTTAGCAAGATCAAGGATGGGGCTGTAGCTTCTTATTTTAGCTGTTCTGAGTAGTGTGTTTCATTAATCTATATTTGTAGGTGCCACAAGGTAAGAGTCATCATCCGAACAGTGTATTAAATATTCCGGCTTTGCACTTTGTTCTGCTATACTTCTCTATTCTGTGATGTACTCTGAAAATAACAGAAATACTAGGATATCAATAGCAAGGGACATTTAAATATGTGGTGTTAAAATAGCACCAGGACTAGCAATTTCCAATTATGCTATGTGCTAGTCTGTGCAACAAAGTATTGTGAAGTAATCTCATTTTAAAATGTCAGCCATCTTAAAATACTCCCATCTCTGCATCTCCACACACTCATCAATATTAAAAAGAAAGACTTCCATCCCTGCATCTCCATATACTCAATATTAATATGACAAAATAATAATTGCTGATTATTCCCTTGAAATTGCAATTGTGATTATTAAATACGATTATCACAATTTACACTGAATTGTGTTTTGAATAGCTTTATACTAGGGGTGAAACGATACACTTGTGTCACGATTCAATATAAATCATGATACTTACCTTATCAATGAACTTATTGATATTTTAGAGACAAAATTAAAGTTTTTTATTTTATTTTTTGTATTACTAAACTACTAAACTATACTACTAAAACCAAAATGTGACCTGGTGATTTAAATGTTTGCACTTTGACTTTGAGGAGTGTAATTCCAGCAGCGCTCGCTCTTCATATGATCAATGCAAGACGTCACAGTCATTTTACATGCTTTCTTGCGAATAGAACCATTCCTAAACTGTAAATGTTTAGCTCTTCTAAAGATTTTAATTCTGTATATACTCACTCTCATGTTTTCGCATGTCTCACAATCATTTGAACATCTGTGTTTACTATAGTACGTGAGTCGTGGTAAATCTAGTCATCATATAAAGCCATTGTGTCTCTTCAGAATTACTTAGATTTGGATTAGACAGTCGATTAATTATTTTTTTACAATGCTTAATAACATGTATTGGATCTTTTTGATCCAAAGTTTGAGAGGAATAGACAGTCCCGCCACTGGCCGTCTTGATGGCCTAACCGTCAATACTTTATGATGCCCACGGTACCGAGAATAGACTTAAATGGAGGGAAAGAAATCACAGGTTTTATAACAAACATCTTCATTTCTGTTTAGAAGCTAAACGAAACAACGCGGCTTTGAACAATTACATAATTGTAGCATCCATGATCGTAAACGCAATTAAAAATTTGATTAATTGTGTAGCCCTATACCCATGTTGGTAACGCGTTATAATAACGTTCAGTTGTAAGTCATTTATAAGTGGTTAGTTAATGATGAACTAATCATTTACAAAACATTCATAAATCATAATCAAGTGATATGCTAACTCTTTTTTAATGTTTCGTAAATTCCGTTACAAGTCATTTACAAGTGTCTCACTCCACAAACAACTGATATTTTTAAAACGGGACTAAAAACTTACCTGTTTAGAAAGTCTTTCAATGTTTAAATTAATTAATTATTGTTATTGTTATTTTATTTATTAGTTTATTTTCCTCTATCTGTACACTTTAACAAATTTCTGTAGTTTTCACAGAATTATAACTGTAAAATGAGCAAATACTTACTGTTGAACCTGTATACAGCATGTTGCTTGTAGATCTGCAAAGCATCATGGTCTTTTTTCAACGGCGGGGAAATGCTACAGTATTTTTTTTCTCCTGTGAATCACAATACAGCAATTTCTAGAAGATTTTTTTTCAGCCAAGGAAAACGTCTCGGTTACGTATGTAACCTTAGTTCCCTGAGGGGAAAGAGACGCTGCATCGAAACGCTGTGAGAACGCCTCTGCGTGATTGCGTCGTGAAGCGCGTGTAGAATCAGTCCAATCGGAAGACAGAACGTCATAGGCGGGTGACGTCATAGACCAGAAACTATAAAGCATCCGCGCATACAAACAGAAACTAGCTTCTGAAAAGCCTGAAATAAGTGATCACGGGCATGCCGGGTGACGCAGTGTCTCATTCCCCTTAGGGAACTAAGGTTACATATGTAACCGAGACATTCCCTATCTGGGAACTCAAGCTGCGTCGAAACGCTGTGAGAACGCTTATACCCACATCGCCATAGGACAAAGTGCTCGTATGTGTGAAACCGTAGCGCACACGGCTATGACAACACCTGCGCCCCAACTGTAGATGCTACATCCAATTCGTAGAATCGAAAGTAAGCGGCGAAGACCAGCCTGCCGCATTACATACGTCTTGAAGGGAAGCTCCCGACAGAAGTCATATGTAATACTCCTAATAGAATACGCCTCATAAGCAAGCGAGATGGCCTCGACCAGCCACTTGCTCATTCTCTGCTTAGATACTGGAGCCCCCCTCTTAGGGGCTCCGAAACAGACAAACAACTGGTCAGTCTTTCTCCACAGGGCAGCTCTGTGGACGTAAGCATCAAGTGCCTTAACTGGGCACAGCAGATTTAATCTTTCCTGGTCTGACGTCAAGAAAGACGGAGGACAGAAGGCTTGAAGAGTAATTGGGCCCCTAGGGCCATAGGGACCTTAGGGATGTAACCCGGTCTGGACTGTAGAAAGGCCTTCACCATGCCAGGTGCAAACTCTAAACATGAGGGCCCTACCGACAGTGACTGAATGTCTCCAATTCTTTTTAGAGACGAAATAGCCAGCAAAAAGATAGCTTTAAGTGTCAGGAACTTGTCTAACACTTCCTCAATAGCTCGAAGGGGGCCACAGATAGGCCCTGAAGAACAATAGCCAAGTCCCAGGTCGGGACCCTCGAATGAACCACTGGCCTTAACCTCAAAGTACCACGGAAGAAACGAGTAATTAGCGGGTGTCTTCCCAAAGACACTCCTCCCAAAGGAGTGTGGAAAGCAGCTAAGGCCGCCACATAAACCTATATTGTGCAACCCTGCTGAGAACCTTGCCTGCAGGAACTCCAGCACTGTACCAACAGGGCAGTTAACTGGGTCCAACTGGCATTCTCTACACCATATTGAGAACAATCTCCATTTTAGTGCATATAATTTATCTTAGCTTATTAACTACCTCGATGACTTCAGCCCGGGTGATGGACGAGTCCCCCTCCGAGCCCTCAGCCTCTGCTTCCTCAAAGGAAGACGTGTCGGTGGGATTGAGGAGATCCTCGAAGTATTCCTTCCACCGTTCAACAATATCCCCAGTTGAGGTCAGCAGCTGCCCATCTCCACTGTAGACAGTGTTGGTAGGGCACTGCTTCCCCCTCCTGAGGCGTCGAACGGTTTGCCAGAATCTCTTCTAGGCCAACCGATAGTCTTTCTCCATGGCCTCACCGAACTCCTCCCAGGCCCGAGTTTTTGCCTCCACAACCGCCCGGGCTGCCATCCGCTTGGCCTGCCGGTACCTGTCCGCTGCCTCAGGAGCCCCACAAGCCAGCCAGGCCTGATAGGACTCCTTCTTCAGCTTGACGGCATTCCTTACTTCCGGTGTCCACCACCGGGTTCGGGGATTACCGCCTCGACAGGCACCGGAGACCTTACGGCCACAGCTCCGAACGGCCGCGTCGACAATGGAGGTGGAGAACATGGTCTGTCACAGGTTAACCTGTTGACCATATAAAGTTGGACTTGCAAACATTCACCCATTTCACTTGTACTATGCATTTCCGGCAATATTTACATCTGTGTACACATCAGGAAGGTGTTATGGAGTTTTTGTTTTGTTCAGTCTAAAATTTGTTTCTGCTGTGTTTTGTTCTAGTTTTCAATTTGTATAGTTTCTTAAGTTTTTCATTATGTATCTACATAACAAAATGCCAGAACACAATAACTCATGTTATAATTACCTTTTATTTACCCTACAATATTTTTACAAACCTTGTTGCAGTTAAACTTTCCGGTTCACCAATACACTCTGTACAATCAAACCTTTTGTTTAGGTCAAACTGTCTTTTAAAGCTGCAGCCACATCACTTCCTGTGGAAGCTACCATTTTGGTGTGATGTCAGAGGGGTAGGATTTGGGAATAGATGTTTTGCCCTTTAATTGGATGTTAAACTCCTTAATGGCTGCTGTATAAGCTGTTTGGTAGATTGTCTTGGTAAAATGGGTAACTACAGTATTTAATTGTATTGTTACAAACATTTAAATTTGTTTCTATTACTTGGTATGCTCTGTAGGTGGGGCTTCAGCCTATAAATAGGCTTGCTGATTGAGAGGATTTCAGTTCTGATTATGGACTCAGTGGAAGCACATACTGAGCAGTGGTGCAAAATTGGGCCTTTTGGTGTAGCCAGATTAGCACATTGTTGCTGTTTTGTTTTCTTTTTGTACAGTTTTTATTTATTCTTGTTTTCTCCTGCACTGTAAATATTTTTGCACCTTCCAATAAAACACCCTTTTTGGATTTTGCAACTTTTTGTACAGCACGTAATTTCCTTTTCCACTCCAACTGGTTGGCCTCCCTACATGGTCCATTCGGACTCATTGGCCCTCATTTATCAATCTTGCGTAGAAACGGGTGTATATGTTGGCGTAAGATTATGCTTACACTCCTCTCACCGCCTGATTTATGAAACTGTGCGCACCTCTGCAATCCAGGTGTACGCAATACCTGCCCTTGATAAATGCGGCGGCTGAAAACGATCGTCATTAGAATTACACGCCCCTATATATTCAAGTCTCCGCCTCCCCCACGCCCTCATTTTACGCCATGGACAAACAGAAGACGGCAAAGAAGCGAAACTTCTCCGACGTGGAGATCGGGCGCGCTCAATCATCTCACTAGTCCACTAGTCAGGGCACTGATTAGGACATAAGTCAATGGGCTGACTCCCTGATCAGTGCCCTGACTACTGAACTAGTGAGATGATTGAGACGCGCCCATCGAGACCGTCACCAGGGAAGTAAAAAAAAAAAAACGAAATTGTTTTATTTGGGAGTTTAAAGAGTGGGATTAAAGGCACCTACAAAAACAAAATATGGACCCAAATTACGAGTACTCTTAATAGTGTGGAGGTTGATAAGTGTACTCCAGCAGTTTAAATAGCTGTTTGGATGATAAATTACCATCACAATGTATTATTTTACAGCACGTTTTGAAACAATTAGCATTTAATTTCGTATCACGGCACATGTATTGGGGTGTACAATAGTGATGATGATGTGATGTGGAGTACTACCATTCATTCACATTAATAATTACATTACAATTTGTAAGATTCTTATTATTATTATTAAGATTATTATTCTTAATGACGCTTGTAATTCAGAAGAAGAATGTCGTTTTTATTGATTTTATTATTATTTAAAAGAAGAAGGTCATTTTTATTATTTTGTCAGTCTGAATTATTTTAGTCCCAGTCCGTGCGCAGCTGCCGGGCCAGGCGGGCCTGAAACGTCAGATGAAGCGCACAGGCTCGCGACTGGAGGAATACATATGCCTACAAATCAAACGCTTTGGTAAAGTCACACAAATTAAACATTGACGTTCATGTTGCACAAAAATAAACACTGAATGTTGTCGTTGTGGTTTTTAACAGTGGGTCATAATATAGCATATCTTTGTCAGTGCGTTTTGTGGTGTTAGGAATTGTTTTTCTGTGCATTTTCTCACTAACTCAAATGTGCGTACACCACCTCCTGAGCTGGCGTAGGATTTGAGCGTGCCATACGCCAACGTCCATATTGATAAATCTCAAAGTCACCGTGGGTTTGGATGTACGCAAGGTGTACGCTGGAAATTTGGTGTACGCACTTTTGATAAATGAGGACCAATATCTCCAGACTCCCTCGGGATCTGGTCGAAGCTCTGCCGGAGGTGGGAGTTGAAGATCTCTCTGACAGGGGGTTCAGCCAAACGTTCCCAACAGACCCTCACAGTACGTTTGGGTCTGTCGAGTCTGTCCAGCTTCCTCCCCCGCCATCGGATCCAACTCACCACCAGGTAGTGATCGGTTGACAGCTTCGCCCCTCTCTTCATCCGAGTGTCCAAGACATACGGCCGGAGGTCAGATGAGACGACCACAAAGTCGATCATCGACCTTCGGCCTAGGGTGTCCTGGTGCCAAGTGCACTGATGGACACCCTTATGCTTGAACATGGTGTTCGTTATGGACAAGCCATGGTTAGCACAGAAGTCCAATAACAGAACACCGCTCGGGTTCATATCAGGGGGGCCGTTCCTCCCAATCACACCCCTCCAGGTGTCTCTGTCACTGCCCACATGGGCGTTGAAGTCCCCCAGTAGGATGATGGAGTCTCCAGTCGGAGCACTTTCTAGCACCCCTCCCATAGACCCCAGGAGGGCCGGGTACTCTGCACTGCCATTCGGCCCGTAGGCACAAATGACAGTGAGAGACCTATCCCCAACTCGAAGGCGCAGGGAAGCGACCGCTCGCCGGGGTGAACTCCAACACATGGCGACTGAGCTGGGGGGCTATAAGCAAACCCACTCCAGCCCGCCGCCTCTCACCATGGGCAACTCCAGAGTGGTAGAGAGTCCAGCCTCTCTCGAGAAGTGTGGTTCCAGAGCCCAAGCTGTGCGTGGAGGTGAGCCCGACTATTTCTAGTCGGTATCTCTCGACCTCCCGCACAAGCTCAGGCTCCTTCCCCGCCAACGAGGTGACGTCCCTAGAGCCAGTTTCTGTGTCCAGAGATCGGGTCGTCGGGGGCCTCGCCTTCGACTGTCGCCCGATCCACTATGCACCGGCCCCTTATGATCCCTCCTGCAGGTGGTGAGCCCACAGGAGGGCGGCCCCACGTCGCTCTTTCGGGCTGAGCCCGGCCGGGCCCCGGAGGGTGGGGCCCCGGCTGCGCCATGCCGGGCGACGTCTCGGCCCTTGTTTTTAATTTCATCATAATGGGCTTGTGAACTGCTCTTAGTCTGGCCCGTCACCAAGGACCTGTTTGCCTTGGGAGGCCCTACCAGGGGCATAAAGCCCCGGACAACATAGCTCCTAGGATCATTCAGGTACTCAAACCCCTCCACCACGATAAGGTAACAGTTTATAGTTTATACAGTTTATATAGGCTAAACTAAACAGCAGACTAAACAGCACATTACCCTTTCATGCATTCCTTACACAACACACTGATTCCTGACTGTTACACTTAATACTGTTTCTTTTCTGTATAGTTCTATTTTGTTAATACATTTCATATTTTATTTCGGCTTTCGTGTGTGTCCCAATCTTTGTTGCATCCCTTTGAGCCACGGGGCATAACAGACGTGCCAACTTGCACAAGGGGCGAGACCTCAGACCCCCCTAATGGTTTATATAGGCGACCACCGAAGTGTTGTCTGATCTGACCAACACATGGTGGCCCCTGAGGTCGGGCAGGAAATGTTTCAATGCAAGAAACACAACCAGCATCTCTAGCCGATTTATGTGCCATAGCAACTGATGTTCCTGCCATAGACCTTGGGACAAGCCCACTCATGGTCACCCCCCCACCCCGTGAGAGATGCATCAGTCGTTAGCGTGACACAACGAACATGAGCCCCTAACACAGGTCCCTGGGACAGAAACCCAGGATCTTTCCACATGACCAGAGAACGAAGGCATCGCCGCGTGACTTTGATCGTGCGGAGTGGATTCCCCCTCGGGGAGAACCCCTTGGTTCTGAGCCACCACTGCAGCGGCCTCATGTTCAGCAGGCCAAAAGGTATTACGTTGGACGCAGCTGCCATGAGGCCTAACACTTTCTGGAACTGCTTCACAGTGACAGGTCGGTCTAGCTTCGGTTATTTCACCGCCAATAGGATCGATGCTATGCGTGTCGGCGATAATTGCGCCCGCATAATTCCCGAATCCCATATCACGCCTAGAAAGGTGTTCCTCTGAGCTGGAGAAAGCACACTTTTCTTTGCATTTAGTCACAATTAGTCACAGAATTGTTTGAAATCCTGCTGTTTTTAAATCATTGCATTTTTATACATTTGTAATTTTATCCAAACATTTTAATAAATATTGTTTTGTTTGTTCAGAAAAGTGTTTTTTATGTTCAGAAAAGTGATGAAATTAGATGTTTACAGAAAAATTGTAACATTGAAAAAAATGATGCTCTATATTTTTATTTGATTATTTTTTTTAATTAAAAGTGAAAAAAATAAATAGCATTTGTGACAGTGTCTTCATTTTTACAGTACACAAAATTAATGCAGTAATCCCCATTACAGTAGTAGTTATGAAATACATTACTGTGATTATTACTGTAAAAATGCAGTAATTTAAAAGTTGCGATTACATTTACAGTAAGAATACTATGAAATGAAATACAGCCACTTACTAGCTAATTGCTGCCAGCAAGTTACTGTATTTTTCACAGTATTCTTTTTAGAGTGTAGCACTTTGATATTTTCTTTAAAATGTAAAGTGCTTTATAAATAAAATGTATTATTATTATTATTATTATATTTTAAAAAATTGCATTTCATAAAATAATCAAACAGATCCTTAGTAAATGGTTAAGTTACTAGTTAATGTTATTAATCACTGAAATGTCAAAATACCATTATCTCAAGAAATTGTTAATCATGAACAAATGATGAACAAACCATAGTAGATGATGAGTAGCCTATATAATGTATTGATGCATATGCTGCATTCCATGTTGCATTCCAAGTTTTCTGAAGTCATACGATATCTTTATGTGAAGAACAGAGTTGACCTTAATGTTTTAATCATTGAAATGATGATCCCTTTATGAACGCATATTTCATATATTTATAATTCTAATAATGCTCCTGTCATGACTCTTTAGATGAAACATGAGAACATGAGAGCCAATGGCATTTTACAATCAAAGCTGATGTAATGACACAATTGGTCACGAGACACACAACAACCAATGCTGTCAAAGCTGACGTGACGTTTCTTCCGGGCAACTTTTGAAATGTGTTAATCATTAACCCATTTAGATAACTAGGGTAATCTAGCGCTCGGAAAGTGTTCCACCCATAGGGGCTGCCATTGCTAACCAAGCCATTACCTGCTGTTAGCATCCCATTGACTCCCATTCATTTTTGAGTCACTTTGACAGTGAATAACTTTACATCAGAGGCGTTTAAAGACTCCATTTGTCCACTGTTTATTTCTTAAGAAACAGGACAATGCATAAAAGGCTCCATTACCTTGTATCTTACACTATCGCCCCGCAGAAGCTGTTTTTGTAAAAATAGGCTAACTATTGCGTCATAACCAACGCGACTCTGTCGCACAGTTGAGAAATTATCGTATAGACCTCAGGAGACGCTCGCAGGCAATCTTTTACTGTCTATGAGACAGTCGGGGGGACGTGGAGACATAAAGTCTGATAAAGTCAAGGGAGAAGAATGGGGAGAAGCCCATAGTGAGCCAAAAGCAACGGGAGAAAATATTTAAACAACGTGATTCAGATTTCCCTTTCCACAACTACTAGAAGACCTACAGCTGTCAGACAGGTTGCTGACGTCACATCTACGGCCTCAAGCTCAGTCTGAGCCTGCGCAGTTCGCTCAGCCATCAGGAAATGAGTGCTCCTTTACTGACCTCACTTTCCGCCGTAGAAGTCAATGGGATAGCTCTGTCCATTTCTTTTACTGTCTATGCTTTAACCATCAGCCGGTGGATGAACTCGATGCTGCTGATCGCTTCTGGGGATTTAATTCACACAAACCAATCGTTTGGCCTCGTGACACATGGAATATTTGTACTTTTTGAATAAATTGTTCCTGCAGTCGTATCTGCCTGTTTTTTTAATTTTTATATATACAGTCCCTGACAAAAGTCTTGTCGCTTATCTATTTTCTAGAAAAACCTGATATTAACCTGACTTTTAATTAATTAATTGGTGTTAGAAATAGTTCATGTGAAAAGCTAAAACCCTCCCAAATGATGTTTAATGCACTGAAATAAATAATTTTCACAGAAAAATATGTATCATTTAATCAAGACAGAAAGGTCAAATTTTGGCAAGACAAAAGTTTTGTCGCCTATACAGAAATTGAACAAATTTACTGCAAATACAAAAATATGTCAGCAAATTAAGTTGTGGTGCTGTGAGATCCAAATTTAATATCTTGTATGACTTCCATGAGCTTGAAGGACTGCATCCATGCGGTTTGGCAACGATTCATACAATTTATTGATGAAGTCATCAGGAATAGCTAAGAAAGCAGTCTTGCATGCCTCCCAGAGTTCATCAATATTCTTTAGTTTCGTCTTCCATGTGCCTCTTTCATCCTACCCCACATATGCTCAATGATGTTCATGTCTGGTGACTGGGCTGGCCAATCCTGGAGCATCTTGATCTTCTTCGCCTTGAGGAACTTTGATGTGGAGATGGAAGTATGCGATGGAGCACCGTCCTGCTGCAGAATTTGGCCTCTTTTATGGTTGGGAATATAAGAGGTAGCTAAGATTTCTTGGTATTTTAGACTATTGATGTTGCCTTCCACCCTGCAGATCTCTCGCACACCCCCTTACTGGATGTAACCACAGACTATGATTTTTCCGCCACCAAACTTCACTGTTTTCTGGGTAAATCTCGGATCCATTCGGGCACCAATAGGTCTCCTGCAATATTCGCGGTGACTGTGGTGTAATTCAACAGAAGATTCATCTGAAAACTCCACCTTTTTTTAATTGTCTTTTGTTTAGTGCTGGCTTCTGGGCACTGATTCAACCATGGAGGCCATTTCGAGACAGAATCCGACAAACTGTTCTGGTTGACACAGGTACTTCAGGTGCCCAGGTCTTGTGGAGCTCTGTTGCAGTGGAAAATGGGCTGGCCTTGGATTTTCGAGACAACAAACGGTCCTCTCAAACAGTTCTGGGGTCTGCCTGACCTGGGCTTGTCAAAAACGTCTCCAGTCTCTTCAAATCTTTTTTTTTATCCTCTGTACTTGAAGCTGAGACACATTGAAGATGTCTGCCACATCAGCAGTGGATCTGGTCTTCAGCCTCTTGATAATCAAAACTTTAGTCTCAGGGTGAATCTTAGGCATGTTTGCAGAGGTCTAGTTGCAGTTGTTTCAGTTCACTGAAACATTATCACAAAAGCTGGTGGGATTAAAATAAGCCATTTCTTCTAAAACAATCTTGATTAGAAATATATTTCAGCGGCACTTTAGGTCAATTTGTACACAAGCGACAAGACTTTTGTCAAGGACTATATATATATAAAACACAAACGGGTAGGTCTAGGGAAGGGATTGGTTATGCGACGAATAGGAGTTAAATGCTTACAGTAATTAGATGAATTACCTATTTACTAGGGGTGTAACGATACGCGTATTCGTATTGAACCGTTCGGTACGAGGCTTTCGGTTCGGTACGCGGTACGCATTATGTACCGAACGGTTCTTGGACTATATAATTAATTAGATTTGGAAAATAAAAAAGTGTGTGAAATATAATAATATGCGTTCAACAAGGTAGCCCAATAACCAAAACGACATAACAGCCAATGCCCCTGACACCGCCGAAGTGAAAGAAAAAAAAAACACCAAATATGTTTTAGGCTGCTCAGTCAGGTGCTCGCTTACTCAGTAGGCTACACGCTGAATGCTCGTGGCAAAATGGCTATTGCATTTAACAAACTAGAAATAGAAGATCCTCCAATAACCAACAGGTCTGGTGTTTGGGTGAACTTTGGATTCTTTGTAAGCTTTGATGGTGTTGGCAAGAGTGATGGATTCAAAAACAACGGTTTGTCGCATTTGCTGATGGTACAGCAGCGGGAATAATTCATGTCATGTCAATCAACTCATTTACGCCGACAACAAGACGATAAAAAGAAGAAACAGCCACAAACTATCCCACTAAACTATCCCCGCAGCATTTAGACAGACATTTCCAACTTATTCAAATGGCAAAAGACATCACCGCGGCGAGTGGTCCACACACACTCCGTCTGCAGTGCGTGTGCGTATTTTTTCCCGTAATCCATGTTAACGGATTACAGGTTTCACACTGCACGCGGATGCGGTCCGTCAGTCCGTTCCAGGAGCGTTGCGTCTGCAGCAGTGCACGGATCGTTTTCGTACCGAGTCTATTTTTTGCTGCGCTGCACTGCTGCATTAAAGTGATAGAACATTGTTCGCATTAAAATAAACATGTACTGACGCGAAATCTAGTAATTTCACCACAGATGCATATCATTTAAAATATACTCTTGTTTTAAAGTCAACACATGGCTTTTTTTCTCTCAAGTAAAGCAAAAAAACGACACCTTACCTGGCATTTAGGTTAAAAAAAAGTGCCATAATGGAGAGCACTCGTACTTTCTTGGAGGTGAAAAGCAAAGTTCTTTTTGACCTGCAGGATTTCTTTTAAAAGGGTGTAAAAACGAAAGATAAGACGAGAGTCGGCTGTTTTTGTATAGACTATTGTAAGTTTCTAATTTAAAATGTTTGTGATTTAAGGCTATAAACTATGTTTAAATGTTTTGCCACTTGTGTGAGCTAAATCTAAAGTATATAAATATGAATAAATGAATTTAATAAAATGTTGTTTAAATGTAGTAGCCTAGGCTACGTAACCTGACTTCTATTAAAGAGTAAACAAAGATAATTGGAATTCTGACGAGGCATGTGAACAGTAAAAACTTTTGGATTTTAAATAAAAAATAATGAATCAATGCTGTGTTTGTGGTATGCAACAGCGGATCAGTTGCGGACTGCAAACGCAGCATATGTGGAAGGACTACAGGGTGTGGGGCTCCTGCAACGCACACCGCACACGCTAATGTAAAGAGCTAATGTCTTATTCCTGTAACTACACAGAAGATGGGTAAAGTATAGCTCCATCATTGTTCAATGTAAAAAAAAAATAATAATAATAATAATAAAAAAAGGTAATTTATCTGCCATTTTTTTCTTTTTGCTGTATCTAAAACATACCGAACCGTACCGAACCGAACCGGGACACCAGTGTATCGTATCGAACCGAACCGTGAATTTTGTGAACCGTTACACCCCTACTATTTACACATTTCTATTGCAATAGGTGAGGAATAGCATAATTTAATTTTCACATTTAATGTTACATTTGTTGTAGCAATCAATGGACGCATTTGTAACGGGTGAGAAGTATCTACAAATGATGTGTAAAACATTTACAAGTGATGAATAGTCTACACTTTAGATTAGGGGACGCAGAAAGCTTTGTAAATGCCTTGTATACGTGTACAGATCATTTGTAACGGGTAAGAAAGATCTGCGAATGATGTGTAAAATATTTACAAGTGATGAATAGTCTACACTTTAGATTAGGGGACGCAGAAAGCATTGTAAATGCTTTGGATACGTGTACAGATCATTTGTAACGGGTGATAAAGATTTGTAAATTATTTATTCATGCGTTTACAACATCCTCTCTAACAGGTGATGAACACTTTGTAGTGTGTACTTTAATGTAAATGCTGACTGGTGAGGGTAGAGACAGCTGTCTTCTCTCACACGTGCACCTGATGCTTCACTGGAGGGTAAAACCAGTTCACATTATCACTAGACAACTCACAGAACACAAGTCTGCACCATAGAGTAAAAGGATTTAACTTAACACTGCAATCCCCTGACTTTATGTCATTCTAAAAAATTTATTAATTTGACAGCTAGTAATTTATCATTCTTTAAAATATAAATGCATACATTTATAAATGCATTTTGTGGGTTTTAACAGACCAGCTTTAAATGTAATGAATGCATCAATAAATTATATATTCATTATTTACTAATGGTTTGATCATCATTTGTTCATGATTAACAATTGTTTATTGATATAATGGTACACTGACATTTCAGTGATTAATAATATATTAACTAGTAACTTAATAACCATTTACTAAGGATCTGCTTGATTATATTATGATATTCATAAAATATCAAATAGCTATTTTTTAAAGATAACCCTCCATGGATTTGCAAATGTTTAGCATATTATACTAAATCATTTATGAATGTATAATCATGATTTGTAAATGGTTTGTTTATCATTATCTAATAACTTGTAAATAATTTATAACTGAATCTACAAAATACACAAAAAAGCAACAATTTAGTAACATTTAGGAAATTCATTGTCATGTTTTGTAAATCATTAGTTCATCATTAACCAATCAATTGTAAATTACTCATAACTGAATCTTCTAAATATATGTAAAATAATTAACAAATCACTCATTAAACATTAAAGGTAGAATAGGTAGGAATTGGTTAAAAAAACGTTTTTTTCAAATTTGTTTAAACTTTCTTTATATATCAATACATAATTAAAATGTAAGTACTCTGAAAAAGAAAGTGTAAAAATTGAGTGTCTGTAGACCTCTCACGACTGTTTTAAAGACAGCTCATTATTTCCATTCACTCCACCTTCTCCCTTCTACTTTATTAGTATGAATATAAACAAATAAGATCCCTTTTAGTACTCACTATCAAGCTAGAATACCGATACAGTTTAAAGTTTAAAATATTTTTTAGTTTGATTTGGTAACGAGCTAGTTATATTTAAAAGGCAAAGAAAACGGGTAGCATCATGTTTTTCCAATAACATCAGTTATACTGTAATAATGAAGATTAATTTTGTGTAAGATTCATAACATATACTGTGTTTTGCATGTAAGAGTTTCCATGATGAAAGCATTGTTGATTAGTAGTAGCTAAAGCTAACTTAGTTCTAAAAAAAAAGTTCCTGGATGCGGTGTACTAGCTTTTACACATGCATTTTGTTATCTAAAGTTAAATTTTGCGAAATTCAACACAACAGCGATCAACTTGAGCTAAGCATATTGAGCATTTATCATCTCTACTAATGGCTAAGTGTATAACATTGTAACTTTATGCCAAGTAATGATATGTTAGCTATATTAGGCAAGTTTCATGTGCTCTTGATACATGCTTCATGAAAACATAAACCAAAAAAAATGTATAATCAAAATGAAAGATTACCTGTCCAGTAGAAATACAGCCAGCAATGAGTCGTTTTTTCAGGTCCCTCAGTTCTCAGCATCGTTGAAAAGCCACGCAGATATTTAATTGCGTTTGATTTCTTTGTTTATCCAAAGCCTTTCTGTGCATTACCTTTACTCTTACTGTCTTCCTTTTTTGCATTGTTTGCCTTCGCTGACTGCAAAACCCTGCACTGTGAATTTTGAATGCTCTTTCTCTGCCATTATTTTGCCTAGGTTTCTTGCCTCTTGAACTGCTATAATCAAAGGAGCGCACACATGTGGGCAGAACCTGTAGCGAAAGAGGTGGTCGCCATGAAAGCGAGAGAGAGTGACAGTCGCTCAATCCAATCATTTGTTTCATCCCAAACGAAAATAATGAGCGGTGTTAATTTCAGATTAAAAAGTCTAGAGTCACTCAATTTTTATACTCTCCTATTCAGAGTACTTACATTTTAATTATGTATTGACAAATTCAGACAAAGGTGTTTTAGATCAGTCCTACCTATCCTACCTTTAAAGGTCCCGTTCTTCGCAATTCCATCTTTCGAACTTTAGTCAGTGTGTAATGTTGCTGTTAGAGCATAAATAATACCTGTAAAATTCTAAAGCTCAAAGTTCAATGCCAAGCGAGATATTTTATTTAACAGAAGTTCCCTTTCAAAGCCTACAGCGAAAGGCCGGTTTTGACTACAGCAGGAAGTGCAGGGATGTAATGACATCACTAGAACCGTTTGTTGACTAACCCTCTGCCCACAAGAACACGCAAAATAGCGGGCGTGGTCTCGTTGCTCTCCCACGTGGAGAAGAGCGTGCATTCAGCGCTTGCATCTCCCCGTTATGGTAAGAGGTGGGACCTTTCCGGGCAAAGTGCGCTAAGCTGCTGTCCAATCACAACACGGGAAGCGCTGGCCTAATCAGAACTCGTTAAGTGTTAGCTGTCAAGCCAGCTTTACTCCAGGTAATTTCACCTGTAGTAAGTCAGTCTGGCCAGTAGGAATGTACTACAAACTTTGGATCGTAAAATGCCTTTTGGTGGGTTATTATGAATTTGCGGATGGACCCTAAAGCAGCCTAAGCGTCTACTTTACCTCGCTAAATAAGGTACTGCTCCTTTAAGGCGGAACGTACTCCCTTCTCACTCGCTGTCACTGATGAGTAGGCAGTCCGTAGATGGAGCGCGAGCTTTGAACATCGCATGGATGCGTTCTATATTTCTGTTTCTCTTTGCTGTTTATTTTTCTGTTTAGTAACGCAGTTGTCAGTGGAGTGTTTGCAAACTGCCCCAATGTATGCATGGGATCTACGGTGATAATAAACCCCCTTTGAAATGTCTGATAGGTAAGTTTGCTAATGCTTGGCTGCAACCATTCCTGCCAGCTATCCGTCCTCTCTGTGTGAAGCGTAAACAACATACCATATTAATCACAATAAAGAAAACATTGTCATTGTTGATAAGATTTCGCTTTGGCATAGATGTGAGCTATTCATTGTGAACTGCTCTGAACTGAAGCATTGGTGTGCGAGCCAGTAGAACGCTCAGAATCTAAACTGTGAAGCTCACATTATCAGCTGATTCTAACTGGCTGATCGTTTGGCGTAACATGCACTTTTGTAATGGCATCTTTTTAATGATTTAGCTTTACCATCAAGTAAACGTTATATTTATATTTCATCATCAGAGCAACCTTGTGTGGGTCCATGATAAACGCAATTCTCGTGTGTGAAAAGTATCTGTCACTCTGTAGTACATAGAGGCGGCAAGATCACAAGAAAGATTGATGTGCCTGTTACAAATTATTTAAGATTGTTTTTTATTTATTTTGTAGATTCCCCTGTTGCAAGTCTGCGGTGTGCACTTTTAACACTGTCTGAGCACTTTTGTAGTTGACAACCTGCTGTTACCATACCTTAGAACAAGGATTAGACTTTAGAAGACAGAATCGCATTTGTGAATGCAGTGCTACTGTGATTATAGCAGTTGTCAGGAATTTCCTGTAATTTCACAGGAAAATTACAATTTAATATTGTAATTCAATATACTGTATATATCCTGTTATTTGTAAATATTACAATAAAAAAACAATGTTATATTTTCTTAATCTTTTATTAACACTATGCAACACATATTACAAACTTGTATTTTTTCATACAAAAGTATCCACTTTTTTAAAAAAATGACATTTTCACTGAAGAATAGCTCACTTCCAGAAACCCAGACAGCCTATCATCAGGGGTGTTCCCCCTGATATGCAACAAAGGTGCCCAGCTAGACTTGAACTGAGGGAAGTTGTTCATGGTCAATGCCATTGTACTCCTAAATCACCATCTGGGGCCAGGAAGTGTCATTGAGGGTGGGGGCTCAACACAACCTAGCCCATTAACTCAAAGTCCAGGAGTTTTCTCAAGAGAGTGCAGACAGGTGCGTTGAGCCCATGTCTCTTCTCTGCTTTGCTGCCCGTCTGGGAGTTGATTCCACAAAAAGCTCTGAAAACAGAGAGAGAAGAAAAAAGAATTTAAAAATTAAGCCTTTAAGAGCAGTTTAAACTTTTAAGAGCAAGACGCAAAATACACACAGAAAATCACAGAAATCTTCTCTCAGTGTACACAAGATAATATGCAATGCTATTTCATATTTGATTACTTTATTAAATGTCTGTGTCTAAAAACTACTGTTAGATTCCTGAAAATCCTCAAAACACTCTATTGTATGTATGTTAGGTTTTTTGCCCCTTATTCGTTTCTCATCCCAGGTTTCTGAAGTGGCAGTTGAATGAACAAAGACTCAGTGCTGAGGGAGAGTATCCAAAATCTCTCTCTCTGCTTTAGCCTCTAAAGCAGAGGTTATATACATTGAATATGAAGGGTGTAACATGATTTGAACCAATGAGAGAGAGAGTACATCATATATCTTAGGGTATAGGAATGTGATAAACAATGTAAAACAAATCTAAATATGGTCATCTCTTTGTCAGATATCCAGGCTTTCCTTGAGCTCCTGAAGATCTTGTAATAGAAAATATAGCAGGGACCATTTTCTAACTCCCAGTCACTCCACCAACACCTGTTCCTTATATGGAGTGGTTCCAGAAGATGTAAACCATACATTCCAATGTAAAACATTCAAACATAGAATACATCTTCCTCAGAGAGAGGGACAAGCGCAAAAGACCAACATAAAATCTATCACTGCCCCTTTTGGCAATAAAATTCCCACACTCAAATCTCAACATTACTTTTCTTCTACACAAATGCAATTAACCATATACTCATAATATTCTTCATCAGACATTTCTGTTTTTTTTTTTTTTTATGCACTCAAGTTTCATTACCCGTAATAACAACAGCTTGTATAGAAATAAATACATTTGTTAGCACAACCAGGTGAAATATCAATTTAGCAATCATGGCTTGGGAGCTTCAGTGATAATTATGGCTGGTTCTAGATCTCGAACAATTTCTTCCTTCGTCTCCTTTTCGAACGTCTTGGTTCTCCTTCCGTTGGGTCTTTCCTTGGTTCACTGGCTTCCCCCTCCTCATTGATCAGAAAATTTCCTTGGGATGGAGGTACCTTCAGTCGACTGGCATGGATCCACTGTGGCTGGAAGTCAGTCAGCACTCCTGTTCTCGTTACAGTAATCACTGTGGCAGGACCCAGATATTTTGGCTCTCCCAGGTTTGTGGGCTTCAGACTCTTTATCAACACCTGTTGTCCTGGAACGAAAGGATGAGAGGCCTTTTCTGCAGGAAGAGGGAGAGAAAGAGAAACATCACCATTGATGCTATTCAAAGTTTCGACTAGGGAATCCACATAATCCGTGATGATCACCTCCATGTCACCTGTGGAAAAATCGCCAGCGCGACCTTTGACCCATGGGGTCGGGAAAGGTCTACCCATAAGAATTTCAAACGGAGACATCTTTGTTGTTGCTGATGGTGACATTCTAATTTCTGTCAATACAACAGGCAGCAGATCAACCCAATTTCTGCCTGTTTTAATACATGCTTTTTTCAGCCTATCTTTGATAATCCTGTTCAAATTTTCAACTTGTCCACTTGATTGTGGCGAATATGGTATATGAAAGCCACACACACACACACACATATATATATATTTATATATAGCCTATGTTAGTAGTAGGCTAGTGTTAGGGAAAGCTTTTCCCATCCCTGCAGTTTGCTGTTCCACAATTCCAGTCCCATAAGCACTGCACTCACAATAATTTATTTACAATCATTCTGGGCATTCACTGTCATCACTAACCCAAAGAACTACTGAATAGTTGAACACAAAGTTGTGTTTGTGTGAGTTGTGTGTACATAGGTTAATACAAGCAGAGTAAAGTACTTTATTAATACACAGGCAATTGAAAAAGGGTGTTCCCACATTATGACTATTTGGTTGCTCAGGATGAATAGATTTGTGTGCGATGCATTGCTTTGCACAGCAGGTGTCACTAGGGAGCACACTGCACACTTCAGGTAAATGAACCTTTTGGTGAACCAATGGGCTGGAAAGCCTCAGTGGTTCAGGAAGCCTCATTTGGCTATCACTAACTATCGTTCTAAAATGTGTAATAACTTTTAAACCGCTAATCCAAACTGTATGCTGTAAACTGCACCATAAAGAGGAGAATCTCCGCTTTCCATAGGTATAATATGTCTCGCGATTGATCATTCAGAGGCTCCATAGTCAGCGTGGATGCGTCATCAAAATATGCAGCATTGATTTGTACAGGAAACACTAGGGATGGGTACCGAAACCCGGTATTAAACGGGCCCCGGGGCTGAATTTTGAAAGACCGTTGTATCGATAAGCTTGGCCGTTATCGGTTCTGCTTTCGGTACTTTTGAAAATACACGTGACGAGAGAGAGAGAGAGAGAGAGAGAGAGAGAGAGAGAGAGAGAGAGAGAGAGAGAGAGAGAGAGAGAGAGAGCAGCAGTAGCCTACGCTGTCATTTCTCCCTATAACTCAAACGTAATAATGACAGAATCAGCACGATCGGTGATTCTTGTAAAATACAGTCTAGCAACTGCTGGTAAATTGTGGGATGCGTTTTATAATAAAAAGAGCGATTAAAAGAACAAACATGTGCGCAAGAGATTGTTCCCAAGTCGGCGCGCGCTCCGAAACAGCCGCAATGAGACGAGCTAATTACACTTTCGGTTTCACACTCGCGTCTAAACGATCAAATGAACACAAACATCTGTGTCAAAATGACCGGCTTGGAGAGTCTCTTAAACACAGTTTGTGTCTAAAATGGACGTTGTTATTATGGATAGTCGGGAGAAAATTTAGTGCATCTCCCTATTATCAGTTGCCTATAGATCTGCACATCTGTCTTAAAGAGGCAGCGGTGTAAATAAACATGCTGATGAATTATTGCGAATTAAACAACCAAATGCAAAGAGAAAATCCCTCACAGCTCTTGAATGAATAACTTCAGCTTTAATAAGCATTAATTTATCCTATTATCCTATTAGCGTCTCGTTCCCTCTCAGGGAACCATGGTTACATACGTAACCTGAGACGTTCCCTATCTCGAGGGAACTTCGAGCTGCGTCGAAACGCTAGGGGACCTCAATACCCACGCCGCCAGAGTCCCAAATGTCTGTATGTGTGAATCAACCCAGAAACACCCGGGACCCCGGTGTAGAGGCTACATCTAGATTGTAAAACCTCACAAATGTATGCGGAGAGGACCACCCAGCCGCATCACATACCTCTGACAATGAAACTCCCGAAATAAGAGCCATAGAGGCAGCCATACTCCTAGTGGAGTGGGCGCGGACCCTCATTGGTGAAGGATGTCCGGCCGACTCATAAGCGAGCGAAATAGCCTCGACTATCCACTTGCTAAGCATCTGCTTTGAAGCCGGTTTTCCCTTGCTCGGGGACCCAAAAACACACAAACAACTGTTCTGAGTTTGGCCACAGGGCAGCCCTGTGGACTTATGCATCTAGGGCCCTGACCGGACATAGCAGATTTAGCTTCTCTTGGTCTTGACTAGTGAACGGAGGCAGACAGAAAGCCTGCAGCATTACTGGTCCCGGCACATTAGTCGGGACCTTGGGAGCATATCCTTCCCTCGGGAAGAGAAATGCTTTTACCATTCCTGGTGCAAACTCCAGACAAGAGGGTGCCACTGCCTAAGTAGGCACCCTCGAGCGTGCCGCAGGTCTGCGCCTCAAAGTACCACGAAGGAAACGCATGACCCAATGGTGTTTCCCCAATGATGCATTATCTAATGGAATATGATAAGCAGATATCGCCGACACATATACTTTCAGTGTTGACGGAGATAACCCTGCGGAGAATTTTTCTTGTAGGAACTCAAGAACTGAACCGAACGGGCAGTTAACAGGGTCCAAAGCCTGGTGCGTACACCAGGCGACAAAAACTCTCCATTTGAGTGCGTAAAGTCTCCTTGTGGATGGTGCTCTGGAGTGCAACATGGTCTCTATCACCTCAGTAGATAGACCCGTGTTTATGAACTGGGCCCCCTCAGGGGCCAAGCCCACCGTTTCCACAGTTCCGGGCGTGGGTGCAGTACTGACCCCCCCCCGGCCTGCGAAAGAAGATCTCTCCTGACTGGGATTTCCCAGGGAGGACCTTCTAGGAGAGACATAATGTCGGCGAGCCATACTTGGCCCGGCCAGAGCGGGGCTACCAATTAAAGCTGAACCCCGTCCCGGCGGACGCTCTCCAGCACTCCTGGGAGCAATGCCAGAGGGGGGAAGGCGTACAGACGCAGCCTCGGCCACGTCTGTACCATTGCGTCCAGCCCCAGCAGGGCTGGATGCGTGAGGGAGAAATATGCTGGACAGTGTGTCGTCTCTCGAGACGCAAACAGATCCACCTGGGCTCGCCCAAAGCGGATCCACAGCTCCTCCACCACCTCGGGTGGAGTCTCCATTCTCCCGGCATCACTCCCTGCCTCGACAGGGAGTCTGCCGCTACATTCAGGACCCCCGGGATGTACATCGCCCTGAGCGAGAACATCTTGCCTTGGGCCCATGTTAGCATATGATGCGTCAGCTTCCACACCCGATGCGATCTCAACCCCCCCTGGTGATTTATATACAAGACCACCGAAGTGTTGTCTGACCGAACTAACACATGGCGGCCCCGCAGGTCTGAGAGGAAGTGTTTGATCTTATATGATTGAAACACAGCCATCAGCTCCAGCTGGTTTATGTGCCAGGAGAGCTGACGGCCGTTCAGACCTTGGGCCGAGCGGCCACTCATGACCGCTCCCCAGCCAGTTAGGGAGGCATCCGTCGTTAGCGTTACGCGACGACAAGGAGCCCCCAGAACTGGACCTTGGGACAGGAACCAAGGATCTTTTCACTTCACTAAGGCACGTAGGCAGCGCCGCGTGACCTTGATCAAGCGAAAAAGGGTTTCCCCTCAGGGAGAACCCCTTGGTCCTGAGCCACCACTGTAAGGGTCTCATGTACCGCAGGCCAAAAGGTACCCCGTTGGACGCTGCTGTCATCAGCCCTAACACTCTCTGAAAGTGTTTCACAGTGAGTGACTGACCTAGCTTTATCTGGTTCACGGTATCCAGGATCGTTTTTATCCTGGGAGGGGATAGCCGAGCCGACATTATTTTCGTGTCCCAGACTACCGCCAGTAAAGTAGTGCTCTGCAGCTTATAGGTGCCAGCACACATTTCTTTCCGTTCAACCTTAGCCCCAACACTCTCTTATATGGGCGAGAACAGCATCTCGATGCTGAACGCCCACTGTTTCGACTATGCTAACACCAGTTCCAATCGTCGATATAGTTGAGTACGCGAATGCCCTGGAGTCGCACCTGAGCCAGAGCTGCATTCACGCACTTGGTGAAAGTGTGGGGTGATTAAGCTAGGCCGAATGGCAGCACTCAATACTGGTAAGCTTCGCCCCCGAAAGCAAACCTGAAGACCTGTCTGTGCTGTGGAAGGATGGAGATGTGGAAGTATACATTTTTTAGGTCTATTGTGACACACCAGTCCTCGGACCTGATGTGACACACGATCTGTTTTATCGTGAGCATTTTGTTTAGCTGATGCAGATCTAAAAATAGGCCTTAACCCTCCATCCTTCTTTGGAACTATGAAGTACCGGCTGTAAAAGCCCGACTCTCTGCAGAGGGGAGGGACCCGTGTATAGCCTCTTTTCGCAGAAGAGTCTGTACCTCTCGTTCCATGACCAGAGGCTGCTCGGGGGTTACTACCGTAGGAGTAACCCTGCTGAACACGGGTGGGTGTGACCCGAACCCTTTTTATAATGTGAGCAGGACCCATTCTGAGATATTCGGCAGAATTTTCCACGCTGCCAGAAAATCTACTAAGGGAACCAGCCTCTCGAGGCTGGTCTCTGGATTTTCCTGGGTGGTCAGCCCGGTGTCCTGTAACGGATAACCGGCAGGTAGCAACCGAACTGACCGCCCCGGGGCCCTCACGAGAGGGCGCGAACATCCCCAAGCCGCTACGTTTCCGGGCGGACAAGGAGATATATGTTCGCCGGGGACCGCCGTGCCCTGAAGCACCAACGGTGGCAGGGTTGGCAGACCGGCCCCCCCCGATGGCACCGGGAATGAGCGGGCGCCTCGGCGAGCCGCACTCTCCCGGAGGGGACTGCCATCGGAAGTCCTGCGCCTCTGACGTCAGGACTTCTTAGCCGAGGCCTTCCTAGCAGTAAGGACGGCCCTCAGATCCGCCCTACCACGGGAAGGTCCCGGCTGAGCGCGTCGCCCGGACCCCCGATCTCTCTGCGGGGGGGGGGGGGGGGGGGCAGCTTTATAGCTTCCTGGTCGATGACGTCACCCGCCCGTGACGTATCGTCCCGCTATTGGACTGATTACACAAGTGCTTCATGACATGGCACGCAGAGGCGTCCCCTAGCGTTTCGACGCAGCTCTATATATATACATCATATATATATATATGTAGCCTATGTTAGTAGTAGGCTAGTGTTAGGGAAAGCTTTTCCCATCCCTGCAGCTGGCTGTTCCACAATTCCAGTCCCATAAGCACTGCACTCACAATAATTTATTTACAATCATTCTGGGCATTCACTGTCATCACTAACCCAAAGAACTACTGAATAGTTGAACACAAAGTTGTGTTTGTGTGAGTTGTGTGTACATAGGTTAATACAAGCAAATAAGTAAATAAATCTCGTAAATCTCAAAAAGTACCGATAAGAATACCGTTAAAGTACTGGACCGATAAGCAGTATCGTTAAGAGTAGTAATACCGTTAAAACCTTAACGATACCCATCCCTAGGAAACACACGTGGGTTGTTCCCCTGAGCCAAACAGAAATTATTATTTTTTATTAGTCCCACCCCCCTGTGCCCAGATTTGTTGAAACTTTCATCAACTCAACCAATAAACACAGTGTTTGTTCTTTTGAACCTCGAATCACGTTTCTCTGAAAAATGAACGTGGGTGTGAATTTGCCTGCATCATGAAACCAAACAGAAATAAACGCGTGCAAAGCGCTCTCTCTCTCTCAGAGCACAGCCAGTATATTTCTCTATTTGTATGTAGTTTGTGTTTTACACAATTTTCACTATTATATTTTCCTCAATTTGTGTTTGAGAAGATTATGTACAGAGAAGTTGAAATGTCCGTTTATTAAAATAGCCGCCCACATGTAAAAGTAGCCTCAGTATATTTTATTCCACGGTTTGTTGTCACAACTTGATGTATTGTTTGCGTTTGTTTTTCATGTTCAAATTAAAATATATTTCTCTGAAGAAAAATGTTTATTTCAGTGTTGTTATTATATAACAATCTTTCTATTTACTTTATTACTTGAACTTTTTAGGACACATTATCAGTAAATAAAATACACCTGTTTTCACTCAAAAACCTAGAAACGCCTAGAATGTATGTAGTAAGTTCGTTGATAAGGAAGGAAGAGGACAAGGGGGTCGGCTGGACTGCTGACGTCTCTTTTATTACAACAAACTCAAAATACAGCATGCACACGATCATGTGTGACTTTCATTCAAACTCTTGTTAACTTCCGGGTCTTTTCACTTCCGGGTCTCGCTCAATGTCTCTGTGGTGTGTGTGGAGCGTCAGCAGTCCGTCTCTCTCTTCCCTGCTTCCATTTCTCCAGGCGTTTTGTACTCTCTCCGCGCCCATTACTGAAACGAGATACAGGTGTTAACAATCTGCGTCCACTTACCGCTCATCCCGCGGCTCTCTCTCCCACTGCAGACCTCACTGAACCACGCCCCCCTTGCCACATACCCCCACCGCCTGACTCAGGCCGGGGAGCGAAAAAGCGAGCCGTGCAATGCGAGCCGTGCCCAGCTGATCAAGCAACTCGTCAACCAGCGGCATTGGATACGCGTCGAATTTCGACACAACGTTCACCTTGCGATAATCCACGCAAAACCGGACAGAGCCGTCGGTTTTCAGAACTAAAACTATCGGGCTCGCCCAGTCACTGCTGGATTCTTCTATTACCCCCATGCCGAGCATCGCACCTAATTCATCCTGAACCACCTTTTTTTTGTGTTCAGGCAAGCGATACGGCCGGCTGCGAACTACCACGCCCGGGTCGGTCTCGATATGGTGCTGAATTAGATTAGTACGACCCGGTAGGGGCGAGAACACATCGGCAAACTCAGCCTGTAATTTTGATAAATCAGTGAGTTGGGACGGCGAGAGATGATCTCCCCCGGGGGCCAGCGCGAAAGATTGTGGTTTGATGTTCGCCTCCGGCCCGAGATCATCCTCCCCCCCGATCACCGTTGCCAACATCACTGATTCGACCTCATTCCATTTTTTTAGGAGGTTGAGGTGATAAATCTGACGAGCCCCGCTCCTATCGGACCGTATTACTTCATAATCGAGATCCCTGACTTGTCGTGCGACCTCAAACGGTCCCTGCCACTTAGCCATCAATTTCGAGCTTGACGTTGGGAGTAATACAAGTACCTTCTCTCCCGGTGTGAATTTGCACAGTTTAGTTCCCCTGTTATACAGCCGGCTCTGGCGGTCCTGGGCTTGCAACAAACTCTCTCTGGATAGCTGCCCCAATGTGTGGAGTTTTGTTCGCTAGTCCAGCACATACTGAATTTAATTTTTAGCCGAAGACGGTCCCTCCTCCCAAGTTTCTCGCAGGACATCCAGCACTCCCCGAGGCTGGCGTCCGTAGAGAAGCAACAACTTCACAAGAGAAATAAAGTCTCTAATTGTAAAGAACCGTTCTGAGACAGAAGGTGTGAGATCCAAATGCAGTATTTATTAAGAGGGTAATCCACAATCATAGTCAAAAGCAGGCAAAAGGTCATACACAAGCAAACAGTCCAAAAAGGCAAACACGACAGGAGAGACGGGTAATCTGGGAAACAGGCAATAACTCCAACAAACCAAGAGCCATGAAACTGAGGAAAATGTTCAGAAATGCAGCGTGCACAAAACAAGACTGCAGTGAATAACAGAGATAACCAGGCGGAAAACAGAATAATAAGACACAGGTGTAAACAGTGAGTGCTAATGAGTCTGGGCAAAGTATAATGGGTAATGTAGTTTATGATAGAATGACAGTCCGGATTGGAGTTCCCTCTGGTGGTGAGCACGGGCACTCACACTGGTGAATTGTGACTAATCAGTGTTGGAAGTGTGCTGCTGGGACTGCCGTTGTTTCAACCAACTGCACCTGCAATAAAAAGTTACATTTAAATAATTTTAACAGCAATACAACCTGGAAGCTAGGTCTGCATAATTATGATTAATATAAATGTTAAACTAAAAGGATAGTTCAACCAAAAATTTATTTCTCTCATCATTTATTGTCACTTTTTTTTAATCAATGTAATGCATCACTAGCCAGGTTAAGATTTGAATTTATTGATTTATTAATTAATTATTTGCACAAAACACACACACACACACACACACACACACACACACACACACACACACACACACACACACATGTTGGTCTATGTGGTTTACAGGGACTCTCCATAGGCGTAATGGTTTTTATACTGTACAAACCGTATTTTCTATCCCCTACACTGCCCCTGCCCCTAAACCTACCCATCACAGGAAACATTCTGCAATTTTACTTTCTCAAAAAAACATCATTTAGTATGTTTTTAAGGCCGTTTGAATTATGAGGACATTTGATATGTCCTCATAAACCACATTTATAGTGTAATACCACTGTAATACCCATGTAGTTATACAAATTTGTGTCCTCATAAACAGGCTCACACACACACACACACACACACACACACACACACACACACACACACACACACATTCAATAAATCCTTAGGAACAACATGAGGGCGAGTAAATAACAGACTATTAATTTTTGGTTTAACCATCGCTTTAAGCTCATAGACGTGAACAAAAAGATGTCATTCCCCTCAAAAGATCTCATGGCCACAACATACTCGCGTTCCCAAAAGTTACTATATTATGTCGCCGCTGCAACAAAACTTAACCCGGGTGCACACTTTTAGATTTATTATAGTCCTTCACGATTGTTCCATGTCAGGCTGTACAAACATAATCAGTGCTGTAAGTAGGGTTGCCACCTTCAATACAGAAAAATAAGGGACGCCTGCCGGTGGCCACACCCCTCGGGGCCACGATGACCACAGTCCCGATGGTGTGCCAGTGCAGTGGTCGTATATCATAACTTAAAACCTAATTTGTATATATATATATATATATATATATATATATATATATATATATATATATATATATATATATATATATATATATATATATATATATATCTCTTAAGATTGATACCAGTGGACATTATAATAGGATATCTGCTATTGAAATCAGTGTGAACAGATGCACTCAGTAATACACAGCTATGACAATGAAAAACAAACTCAGCTGCTGTAACCTAGAGGGGAGTAGGATAAGAAATTGCAAATTAACTCGAGTAATTTTATAGTGTTGTGAACAAAGATTTTGAATAAAATATTTGTCATTGTTTGCAGTAACACCATCCAAACAGTGAAACCACACCTAAATAACTGAAAATGATATAATATCTACAATCATTTCTTATTTTAATAAAACACTACACAACATTTTTATTTTTGGTAAGTTAAGTAAATATATTTATGTATTATTCCGTTTTTATAGTCTATTGTTAATTCTATAGTATTGGATGATGCAATTATAATTTGTTAAGCATAACAAATAGTTGTTTATTTTATTCCTAAAAGGTCCTATTTTGATTATATATATATATATATATATATATATATATATATATATATATATATATATATATATATATATATATATATCATCTCTTATTAAAGTAATGCTTGTGTCTGACTATAGCCTACAACTTAACCTTAATAAACAAATCATACCATAATATCATTAATGTAGCCTACATTATTAACATTATATCTTAATAGGCAACATTTATGAAATCTAACGTTATCAATCAAAAAATTGAGGTTATAAAAAAAAAAAAAACATAACACTGTCTGCCTCAGGAGATGCTTGAGGTATGAAGAACTCTGCGACAGTGCTTTGATTTCGGTGAGCTCTTGCATTTAGTGAATGTTGCTCTCCCGATGCATGCTGTCTCACATCTGACAGGCCAGCATGCGCCACTGAAAACACTGGCCGACAAATAATTATTGCGCAATTGGCTTGGTATTCATTGCCGCGGACACTTTCCAGCCAAATATTTATTTCTTCCCACTCTCGTTTGTACCTCTGCATCCGCTTGCGTTTCTGCTCTGAAACTTTTACAGCTGGATGCGGAGGTATTTGGACCTGCCTCCGCCATCGTTTCAAATGGATTCTGCCCATATAGAAAAGAACCTATACCTCCTCTGGCTCTGATTGGCCGTGATTCACGACCCGTGAACCTGAAACAAACCAATCAAACAAACCAACGACGGCAGCGACCCAATTAGGGGCAGAATAGGACGTGTCTTCACACAATGCGGGTGGACCTATGTAAAATACGGGACAAATCGCGTCCCGTATTGCTTTGATACGGGATGCGTCATTTTTCCTGAAAATACGGGACGATTCCGTATTTCAAGGGACGGGTGGCAACCCTAGCTGTAAGCCATGTCACACTCTAAGATCAAAACTGTCATAAATGTCTGACTATACGATAGTCGAGGCGTGTTAAAAATGGACGCACGCAAGAAAACTAGTCCGGAGTTTTAAATCATCAATCAATGACTTGTTTGGTAACTGTGTGCTACATTACACATGGGATTGAAATGGTAAATACACTCAACTGAGGCTAATTCGACACTGTCCTCAAACAAATACATAATGCTGCACAAAATAACCTTAAAAAGACTTTGAAATGCCAAAACTTCACTTACCTGAAGATATGCGTGACCGAAAACTCATGAGAGCAGATGAGAAAATTATGCCGTATCAGTCAGATTCATTCTACTAATGAGATGCAACCACCTGCGGTGTGGAACCTCGGAGGTCAGCTGAGCTTGATTTCAGGTGTCCTGTGTTTTTCCATATATAATCCAAAGGTTTACCACAAGTCAGCCTTTCTCACTTTGTTCATAGCTCAATCACATATGGCCCTTATGTGTACATTGTTATCTGGGCCATATATCTCAAAATGAGTTGTGAACCAATACAATGTTTCCTGCCGATTTTAAAGTTATGGCAAAACAAATATGGTCACATTCTGGCCCATATCTGTTCAGCAATGCCATATCTGGGCCATATGTGCCAGATAATACCCACATGTGGCCCAAACATGCAATCTTAAGTAAAGACAGTCTGCAGCATGCCACAGGTCAAATTGCTAGATATCAAACTTCACATAACTATTGAATCAGTCTACAGTTTACAGAAAACATTTTGTTTACTTACCATGGCTTAACTCTACCATCATTGTCACAATGTTGGCGCTAGCCTGCGGCTAACTACTAACGTTAAATTACCATTTTTTTTTTGTTGTTTTTTTTTTTAACCTAGACTTAAGTCAGCCAATGGACCAGCTTAGCTTCACTACAAAGGGCAAGTATTTATAAGGCACATATAAAACACAGACAATTACTATAAACGTACCAATTTATATTGTTTGTGCAAAATTAGGCTAAATGAATATATAAAAGCATCATTAGCCAAAAGCATTATTAGTTTCATTGTTATCAACATAGTTCGAGTCTGTGTTTCCCAAAATCATCGTTCGAACGAACATCCATAAACATCATCGCAAACTTGTGTGGTTGCAACGATAGATCTCGACGTGCAGCAGATTGTTTGCATGACGTGGACTTAATCTTATCTTGAGCAAAATAAAGCAAGCTGACATTCAGTACGATCATATATTTTATTTTGAATACATACAAATGTCATTTATGTCTTACCTCCTACCTTAGGTCAGAAAAAATATAGCGCTATGCCCAGTCAACATTCTTTCACTTCACTTCGGAAATCCGTGCGTTAACATCTTCACAATACAATGAAACTTCACAAGACCGGCGAGATGCTTCCACAGGGTGGGAGATACGCGGCGTTATTGACAGCTTTGACACCAAATGGATATACGTGAAAATCAGATGACATGATTTCACAACTTTTCAAACTACATTTCCCAAACACACGTGCGATGTGACAAGTAAACAACGCGAGATCACACGTGCGTCAGATTTCTCGCGCGCGTGACTTGGAATTGTTATTAAAAAAGATAAACTGCACAAAGTTTGCTTCAAATTGTATGTGCGCTGATTTGTGGAGAAAAAGAAAAAAGATTATGGCAGAAGAAATTGTTGGAGAGACAGAGGGAGTCAGGATTTTGTTCTGCAAAAACAGTTTGAGGTAAATAAATAATTTTGTAATGTGCTGCTGCTGTGGCTGGATGTGCAAATGTTTGCCCTTTGTTTCTGTTTGATAGAATTGTAAATATATCTATTAAAATACAGAAATTATGCTCTATAACTCCTCCCTGAACCTCCTGCTGCCCTGTATCTCACTCTCTCATTGGCTGTCGGTGTAATTTTCAGTCAGAACGCAGTTCACACAGCAGGAGTTTGAATCGCTGACAGGTCCAGATATTAAGCATGCCAAATATCTCACCGGCGTCGGCGACTCGTCGGCGATTCTCTCTGATCGCGTCTTTGATTATTCACTCTGCGTGATTGTCACTCGCGTCCACGAGCACCGATTTGCCTGTGATCTCGGGCATTTGTCGGCGATTCCACAAAACCTGTCGGCGACTCAAAATCGGGGCAAAAATCGGGCAGTATGAACTAGGCTTAAGCAGAGTAATGTGAGTCGCGCTCTCCCTTGTAGGATTGGGGACAGGCTCGTTGCCCTCAGCAACCTCCCAGGGTGGACCTCAGGAATATCATTAATGAAAGATGTCCTGATGGTCTGGTGCCCCCTCCGGGACGTGACGCGGCAAACATTTTTTCACCTCGCCCGTTACCCTCTCAAGACCACTCCATCCCTGCCACCTCTGGTGATTCCGGGGGGCAGCGGTTTTTAGTGAAATGTTAGATATTCTGTTTAATCCTGCTATTAATCCAGGACATAGAACCTCTAACATCCCCTCAATAGGAAGTGTTAAAATGGGCATCACTCTCAGAGTCTGGCAGCATGAAAACTTCTGCCAGTCGCTTCTGCATGGGTGTTAAGCATAGTAAAATTAGTACATTGATTTAATTGTCATCCTCCGTGTTTTAACGGCATGGTCTCCACATCCGTGAAGCCGGAGTTGGTGCTCGTACTGTCACAAGAGCTACAAACTATACTCAACAAAGAGGCCAAAGATCATGTTCCACTTCTGGGGAGAAAGTTGGGCTATTACAGCAGTTACTTCCTGATTGCTAAGAAATCTTATCTTTTAAGAAAATCTTAGATCTTAGAGGCTTAAACCGCACTGTTAAAGCACTCAAGTTCAAGATGTTAACCGTAAAGACGGTCGTGTTGCAGATTCAACATCGCGATTGGTTCAGGGCGATCGATCTGAAGGACACGTGTTCACATCTAAATGTTGCCACAACACAGGAAGTTCCTGAGGGTTGCTCTTGGGGGCAAACGCTTACCAATTTCGGGTTCTTCCATTAGGCTAGCCTTGTAAACGCACATATACAAAATGCATGGATGCAGTACTGGCTCCATTAGGATTCCGGGGCAATAATTTTTGAATTACAGAGACGATTGCTAGTATTGGCACAAGGGTTGAGACTCAACACCAAGAAAAGTGTTATTTCATCTGCCCAGAGAATGACTTATCTAGGGTTTTTTTGATTTTCGGTCACGAAGTGGGCACATCTGTTTCCTGCTCGAACGGAGACCATTTAGCATACCTAAGTGAAGTCAGGCTAAGCCGAGGTCTCATTGGTCGTCATCACCAAGTGTTGGGTCTTATGTCATCAGCATTCACGGGTTTCCCTTTGGGGTTGTTGCACATAAGACCATTTCAGTTGTGGCTCAAAGCCCAGAGGATGAAGGGCAAATCCTCAAAGGCAAATAAAAGTGGCGCGCCGCATGGCTTCGTACACTGACTATGTGGTTCAGATCCCGGTTCCTTGCCTTGGGTCCCACTCTAGTGGCGTCTTGTCGTCGCAGATTGTTGTCGGCAGATGTCTCCCTGTCGGGCTGGGTTGCGGTCTTAAGTGGTCGTCCAGCCCAAGGGGAATGGGGGGGTCATCAGCTCGATTGGCACATAAACTGCCTCGAGTTGATGGCTGTATTTCTGGCCCTGAAATACTTACTTCCACAGTTGATGGGTGCCGAGTGCGGGCGGACAACACAGCGACAGTCTCTTACATAAGTTACCTAGTCAAGAGGTGGACCAGGTTTTACAAAGCAGAAGTGGACCTCTTCGCCTCTTATCAGACAGCGCAATGTCCTCTCTACTTCTGTTACCCAGCCCCGCTGGGCCTGGATGTGATGGCTCATACATGGCCCAGAATGTGCCTGTATGCCTTCCCTCCAGTCGCTCTGCTCCCGGGAGTTCTAGCCGGGGTTCGCCAACAAGGGTCTTGCCTCTTATCAATAGCGCTTTGTTGGTCGAACAGAATATGGTTCTCGGAGATAGTGTCTCTCCTCAACGGCTCGCCATGGGCGATGCCGGCGAGGAAGGACCTTCTTTCTCAGGCAGAGGGCACGATATTCCATCCCAGGCCGGACCTGTGAAACCTCTATGCTTGGCCCCTGAGTGGCTCAGTGGTTCATGTAGCTTGTCTATAAACCGAAAGGTTGGAGATTCAATCCCCGGTTCCACCTGACCAAGTGTCGAGGTGTCCATGAGCAAGACACCCAACCCCAGCTGCTCCCGACGAGCTGGATGGCGCCTTACATGGCTGACATTGCCGTCGGTGTATGAATGGGTGAATGCGAGGCAAAATGTAAAGCGCTTTGGATGGCCATAGGGTCTGTTAAAAGCGCTATATAAATGCAGTCCATTTACCATTTACGATTTCAATGGCTGGTTGAGACCCCATTTGAACCTTTACAATTATTGTCTGACAGACTTTTGACCCTAAAGATGTTTTTTTTTTTTTTTCTCAAGGCAATAAGCTCTCTAAAGAGAATTGGGGATATGCAGGCTCTGTCAATATCGCCATCCTGCATAGACTTTGCCCCAGGAATGGTGAAAGTGATTTTGCATCCTCATCCTGACTACCTTCCAAAGGTTCCGTTTTTTTGACTGTACTTCCTCTCACTCTTGAAACCTTCTGCCTTCCGCCGTTCACAACGCCGGTTCAGGAGAGACTTCATAGACTGTGTCCATTCCATGCTCCTCTGGCCTACGTCCACTGCACTAGCCAGTGGCGTAAGTCAAAGCAATTGTTTGTTTGCCATGGGCCGTACAGAGGTTCTGCCACCACCAAACAAACAATGTCACATTGTGTCAGAGATTCTATTGCCCTTGCCTATGAGGCGCGAGGTCAAGCTTCGCCTATAGGATAAAGGGCTCCCTCCACCAGGGGATTTGACTCTTCTAATGCGTTAGCAAGGGGGGCTCCCTTACAAAGTGTTTGTAATGCGGCAGGCTGGTTCTTTCCGCACACATTCATAAGATTTTAAAGCTTGGATGCTCATGCCACTCCAGGCTCTCATGTCCTTGAGTCGATATCAGAAGCTAATGTCTGACGCCTCTTGCATCCTTGTGTACACCTACACAACCGTAAGGGGTCCGGACACCATCAAGCACGGCGGCGTGGGTGTTCTCGTTCCCATTTGCATAAGTTTATGCAGCATTGAGTGTAGCTTTTGAAAGGGAACGCTTGGGGTTACTTGACTGTAACCCTGTTCCCTGATAAAGCGGAAAGAGATGCTGCATCGCTAGGCCGTGCTGATGATGCACCAGGATTGGTCTTCAAACAAAAGAGACCTGATGACTACAGCTGGAGCTCATCTATTTATAGCCTTGTGTAGCAGGTGTGCTGATGACGTCACCGACCGAGGCTATGATACTTCCAGGTCAATTTCATTTGAAGTTTCACAAACTAATTTCAGGAGAAGCACGCACAGACAATTAAATCTAACTAAACACAGTGGAGCAGGCTCAGATAATTAACCCAATTGGAACACAAGAGGAGCTCATTAAACTAATCAGTTAATCGATGATAGGAGGTGTATATAGACAGCTGATTTACCTTCCTGTCATTGACAGTTTCTCAGCATTGTGGTTTTGACCGTCTGCTAAGATGTCCGAACTCCAAGATTCTCCTATCAGTGATACCAGCTCTCCCCGGGACTCTCTGCTGCAATCTGCCAGGCCTAGGACCACTCCTCCGCCGCCGGACATTGCACCTGAATCCCAGGCTTCTCAGCATGGTCGCCGGCCTACTCGTCTAGCCCCACGTTCACCGAGGCCAGCCCTCGCCTCCACCAGCGAGATGGCCAACTTCCTCCCAGTCGTCTTCTTACAGCTCGGCTGTCCCGACGATCCCAGCCATCGGGAAGTGGAGGGGGGCAGGCCTAAGGCAAGCGCTGGCAAACTCTGAAGTGCAGTTTTCGCGGAAGCTAACGAAAGCAGAACTGTACAACCTCTATGTCAGCTTGCAGCCAGTCAGCCGCTCCAAAAAATCAACTCCGGCTCCCAAAACAGCCAACAGGCATAACCGAGCACGCAGGGCTCCGGAATCGCCTCCCTCGACACCTTCTCCTCGCCGCACAAGATCCAACTCGATTCAAAGGACAAGCCGCAACAACAGGCCATCAGCAAGCCTAGGACGTGCCCCCGACTTCACGGCAGCAAGGCCCCACCTCCTTCCAAACGAGGGCCTACCTCACACCGTGGCTTCTCCAGCTGCAGCGGCACTGGTTGCTGGGTCCACCGGCCCACCTCCAGCCTCTCATTTTGTTCCTCCTACAGCTACTAACCCTTTCTTGCAGTGGCCTCCAGCTCCCTATGCAGATGCTAGCGCGAGCTCGCTAGCAGCTCAAGCGCAAGGTTACCATCAGTCCAAGCCACCTTTCGCTAACTCTTCTTCTTCCTTCCAGTGGCCTACAGCATCAGCAAACACAATACCGCCCCTACCGACAGCGCAAGCATATAATCCCCAAATGCATTCTTCTGTTCCTCATGCTCTCAATAACTTTTCTCTCCAAGCTCCAGAAACAGTCCAGGCTCTTCAATCTTGTAACTCCCTTCTGCAGACTAAATCCTCATTCTCTCTCCTCACAGCAACACAGATGTCCGTCCCAGCAAACGCTGTTGCCTCGGAGCCGCCTCCAGTAGCTCAAAACATCCGGGTACAGATTCTGGCAGGTGCGGACGTTGATTTATCTTCCCTCCTCTCCATGTTTCCCGTGTCAAACACCAGCCTTCAATTGGATTGCGGGGATTTTTCAGTCACTCTAAAAAAACCCAACCCACGCTCTTCCCGCTTACTTTCTTTCCCTGAATTTTCAATTGCTTTTTCCCGTTTCACAGACATTATTTGCTCAGTTTTCCCCCACAGGCGCCGCGAGCTGAATGATTATCTTGCAATAATAGCAGAGCTCGCGCTGTCCTTCGGGGGAAGTCATTTTTATACCTATCACAAACTTTTTTCAGCGAAGTGTGCCGTCCGGCTCGCACAGTGGAATCAGTGTGCTTACTGGGGCGCTCTTGACACGGATCTCCACATCAGGGTGTTCCTAGCCTGCAGGAATATCTCGTGCGCAGTTTGCAGGTCAGTGGCACATTCCACGCGGTCATGCCCCCAGATTAACCCCCCCCCCCCCCCCCCCCGCCCAGATACAACACAAACGAAATCAACCAGTTATGTGCCACGACCTGCAACCACCTCAGTGAATCAAGATTCTAAAAGAAATCCCCCTCGTTTTGCAGATAATCAAACGTGCAACCATTTCAACATAGGGAAATGCCTCAGATCTGCAATTTCTGTGGTGGAGCACATGCTCGATATGTATGCCCAATGTACAAATCTATCAATAAAAACTCAAAACAGTACTTATCGACTCCTGTGAAAATTTCTTGCCTCGCCGTCGAATTAGAGCACCACCTGGACGCCAATTTCAGAAATGATTTACTGACCGGGCTCAAACATGGCTTCATACCCGGTACCGAAAGCCCGCTTTCCCAGAACTTGATTTGTAAAAATCTACAATCTGCTCTCGCCGGAACCGAAGTCGTAGATGACCTGATTAAAAAAGAAGTTGACTCAGGATTCATGATTGGTCCTTACGACGATCCTCCTTTCGAAATTTTTCGTGTTAGCCCCATTGGAGTGGCCACGAGAACATTTTCAGGTAAAAAACGCCTTCGATCTCTCAGCTCCACATAATTCTCAGTTTCCTAGCATAAACAGCTTGATCTCTCTTGACGAATTTTCTCTCAAATACCACGACATAGAGCACGCGATCGAATTAATTAAAATCGCAGGACGAGGTGCTTGGCTCGCAAAAAACGACATCACTTCTGCTTTCAAAGTGATGCCCATTCATCCAGACTTCTGGCATTTATTCGGGGTTCGTTGGCATAAAAAAATATATTTCGCGTTACGGCAAACATTTGGATGCAAAAGCAGCCCCAAGATTTTTGACATGCTATCAGAAGCCGTCTGTTGGATCCTGTCGAACAATTATGGCATCCCTCACCTCATCCACCTGCTAGATGATTTTCTTATTATCTCGCCACCCGACGCAATCCCAGATGCACACATTCTCACCGTTCAAAACGTTTTTTCCAAACTCGGAAATCCCCATTGCTCAGGTAAAAACCATGGGTCCTGCCACTTGCATCGAGTTTCTTGGCATTAATTTAGATTCTGTAAATTTCCAAGCTTCACTACCAAAAGAAAAAATCGATAGGATAATTCTCGTCTCGTCAACCTTTTTAGAAAACTCCCACAGTTCCAAACGTGAATTCCTATCACTGCTAGGTCATCTAAACTTCGCAATGCGTATCATTCCGCAAGGCTGCCCTTTCATCTCACATCTCCTCTCACTTGCATCTTTGGTTCACTCGCTGGAGGACCAAATTCAAATAAACACGGCTTGTCGCGATGAACTTAAGCTATGGATAACATTCCTAAACCAATGGAACGGCCTGTCTTTTTTCTAAAACAATCTCGTTTCTTCCCCTGTTGACATCCAACTTTTCACAGATGCAGCCCCTTCAATCGGCTTTGGGGGATTTCATCAAGGACGCTGGTTTTCGTCTCCATGGCCACCGCAGCTGCAGGACATGCTGCAGTCCTCAGCACTGTGCGAGCTTTACCCTCTCGTAGTCGCAGCTTTCCTGTGGGGGAAAGAATGGACGGCTCTTAGCATATTAGTGCATTGTGACAATGAAGCAACAGTCCAGTGCATTAACAAAGGCCGCTCTCATTCACCTGCTCTTATGCCTTTTCTAAGACGTCTCACCTGGATCTCAGCTTGCGATCAATTTATCATTACTGCAAAACATGTCCCAGGGTCTGAAAACTTGATTGCTGACTCTCTGTCTCATTTTTTGTTTCAGAAATTCAGGACATTGGCTCCAGAAGCGGATCTTTTCCCAACTCCAGTTCCTCATTATTCAGAACTGATATTTCCATAAACCATCCACTAAAACCCCTTCTCGACGCATCGCTCAACAGTATCCTTCAAGCAGTTTCCCCCAGAACAATCCAATCCTATGTGACAGCTTGGAGATGTTTCAAGTCTTTCCACTCCTTGTATAGCTTACAGTTCCCCGATTTTTCTCTCCTCTCAATCACCTCTTTTGTCTCCTATCTCAATAATATTAAGGCCTTACAAGTGGGGTCCATCAAAGGCTACCTGAGCGGTATTCAATTCTTCCACAAATTAATTTATGGCACTCCATCTCCAGAGATAAATAACTCCCAAACCTCCCTATTGATCAAAGGGATTCAGCGATCCCAGCCCACTCGTCCTGACAGTAGACAACCCATAACACTAGATATACTCACAAAATGCATTCACACCCTTCGTACAAACTACCAGCCCCCTAATATAGCCCGCACACTCGATACCATGTTCATCTTAGCTTTCTTCGGCTTCCTTAAAATTCTCAGAAATCACAATTACCTCCAAATTCGACCCTCAAGCCCACCCCACCATCTCAGACCTTTCAGTTCTCGATGGTGAAACTATATCATACCGAATCAAACAATGCAAGACAGACCAAGCAAAAAAAAGGCCATCTAATCTACATTTTCAACATCTCCTCCCCAATTCAACCATTCCAAACTGTCCTTGCATACCTCCAAATGAGGAAGTTTCAGGCCAAATCTCTTTCTGAACCTCTTTTCATAGACGCCTCTAACAAACCCATTACACACTTCTGGTTCCAAAAACAGCTCAAATCTGTTCTCCAGCTATCAGGCACTTCAGCGCAAAACTTCTCAAGCCACTCCTTCCGCATAGGGGCAGCAACAACAGCAGCGCAAAAAGGCCTCTCCCAGCAGCAGATCCAAGCTCTCGGCAGATGGTCTTCTCAAGCTTTCCAAAGCTACATCAGGACCGACTGGTATCACATCAAGAGAGCTCACCAAACCCTTATAAATTAACAACCCTCATTGGGGAAAAAAAAAAACCCTCTTTATATTCTCTTTTTCCATCCAGCGAAGCTCACCCATCCAATACAGCGAGTTCAATCTCCTGTTGAATTTTGCAAGAGCTCTCCTGGACAATGGCTAACGCCCCCTTTTTTCCCCTCCTCCTTCGTCTGGTGAGGCTCACTCATCCGGCGCCTTAAGCTTGCTCTCCCGTCGGATGCTGTGAAACCCTCTAGGCCAGCACTCTTCCTTCTCTTTCTCTGACTGGTAAAGGATTCCCTTTCCGATGCCTTGAGAATTGTTATCCCATCGGATGCCGCGAGGGCCCTCTAGGTTGCTGTCAATCTTTTTCTTTTTCCATCCGGCGAGGCTCGCTCGTCCGATACAGTGAGTCTTGATCTCCCTTTGGACACCACAGAACTCTCCAGATCTATGCCTATCCCTTTTCTTTTCATCGTCCAGCGAGGCTTACCCGATACCGTGAGTATTGATCTCCTTTCGGATGCTTGCAAAACCTCTCCTGGACGATCATTTAAGCTTTACCTTCCACCTGTCTGCCAGCGAAGCTTACCCATCAGATACAGCGAGTATTGACCTCCCATCAGATGTCGGCGAGAGCTTCCTGGCCGGGTGTTCCACACCTCCTCTGCCGTACCGTTGGCCGATAGGACCCAATCACCCACTCCTCTCTTCCTGGCAGAGGCTGGGTGGGCCCCCTCGGTCAGTCGTTTCTTTTAATTGCGTCGTCCCGTCTATCGGTCGGTAGGACTCACCCACCTGACATCACGAGTTTTGATCTCCTCTCAGATGAGCCTTCCCGATCGGCCGTCCCAAACAGCGCGCCCCCTGTCCACCAGCCGGGACGCTCCCGGCTGAGCTGGACAGACTAAATCATTTGCTCCCCTTTCTTTCGACCGGTAGAGTTTTTTCCATCTGATACAGTGAGCACTGGCCTCCCATCAGATGTTGAAAAAAACCTTACCCGTCGGTCACCCTAAATTCTGACCGCTCCATATTTACCAGCCAGTAGGGCCCATCCCGCCAGGTGCTGTGAACTCCCGCCAGAGGCAACACGGGTCCTCCCGGCCAGCTAGTTCCAAACCACTGGCCTCCCATCGGATGTTGGAAGAGCCCTCCCGGCCCGGCGTGCAAAACCATCTTGCTTCCCAGTTACTGGCTGGTAGGATATTTCCATCTGATACAGTGACCATTGGCCTCCCATCGGATGTTGAAAGAGCCCTCCCGGCCAGGTGTTCTAAACTAAGACTGCTTCCAATTTTTCAGCCAGTAGGCTTTGTCCGCCGATGCCATGAGCGGCTCCCATCAAAGGCAACATGGGCCCTCCTGGCTAGGTAACCAGACAGCCCACCATTTCTATGCGTATTTGGGGGGTCTCGGTGGCTGTCCTTGTCTCTTTACTTTTTGGGGGGATACTCTGGGTTCGGGCAAAATTTTCGAGCCCGGAGCCCTCCCTGGACAGCACGCCAAATACGCATAATCTTTACTCTATTTAATTGATGTAAGTGTGAACTCGTGAATGACAAGTTTAAACACACTTTCATAGCCGGTCGTGATAAGAAACTTACCATTTGCATAACCGTATGCAATCTCGTTCTGCTTTATCAGGGAACAGGGTTACAGTCAAGTAACCCCAAGCGTTTTGTGTACACTGCATTTCTCAGCATTTTCCCCGGTTGCATGGCTCTTGTTTTGTTGGATTTCTTGCCTGTTTCCCAGATTACCCGTTTGCCTGCCTATCCTGTCTTGTTTGCCTTTTTGGACTGTTTGCTTGTGTATGACCTTTTGTCTGCTTTTGACTACGATTGTGGCTTACCCTCTTAATAAATACTGCATTTGGATCTCCTACCTTCTGTCTCAGAGCGGTGTGTGACAATTAGAGACTTTGAAATTTGGTGTAAAATTAAGAAGTCTAGACTCTTTGAATGTTATTTAAATTAATATAAATGGTTTCTGAGTAACTGTAAACATTTGTCAAAAGTAAATTATTGAATACATTTTTGTTGGGTGTTTTATTTACCCTGGAGTTAATAAGACTTTTATATAATGCTCAAAGTTGCATGTGGGCCACATAAGGGCCATTAGATTTTAACAAAATGAAATCAAATGCCATATTTTATGTGGCCAACATTAGCGCCACATAAAATTGTATTGTTTGGCTCACGTTTGGTGGAGTTATGGCACTGCTTTGGCTGAGCTGTGGTAAAGAAAAAGTGGGCCAGATCTGGACTGGCAAAAACAATCTAATCAGGGCAACATCTAAGCTGTTTATCTGGGCCAGATCTGGGCCAAAGGAAATTTGTTACAGATCGATTTGATTATTTGTAAGTGTCTAACAGAACATACCGTAGCATGCTGTCACAGGCTGGAGAAGACTTTATTTGTTGGTTCATTGCAATTTGGGGTCAGACTCGGACATGTAAGGGCCAGGACTCGCAAAGCCCCATGTTCCGTGCTATCCAGGCGGGTTACCAACTCGTAAGCCCGTCGGCAGACCAGTGAATCTCAAATGGTGAAATAATATTCCTTTCTTGATCCGTGCTGTTCACTCTATTGAATTGATATTTGAAGGTTGCCCGCTAGGGCTGTCAAAATTGCTCAAAAATGACGTTTGAATATTCCCTCTAAAACAAACACGAATATTCGAACTATTCGAACATGTGGGCGCGCATTTTGTCAATGAAGCGCATTACGTCAATAACAGGACATATTAATACAAAGAGACACAACTACTTGTATAGGTAGTCTATTTAAGTTTATACATATTTGACAAAGTATTACTTACACAAAAACAAGTAGATTGTTATTATAAATTATTAAATTATTATTATATATTAATATTATATATAAATTAAATAATGGCCAAGACCGCAGACCTCTCTCTCTCTCTCTCTCTCTCTCTCTCTCACCCTCACTGTGGATAACGGTTTAAATGAACAAACTTTGAGTGCTGATCAAAAGTTTTCTGCAAGTAATTTAAGGTCGCGAGACTCGTGGCTCTTGTCCCAAATATAGCAGGCTTCATTCAGTGATTGAAACAAATATTATTAATTTTTAATTGAAGTTTTACAGCATATTGAGCGCTCCGAGCGAGCTGTGGTGTGGTAAACATGGAGCTTTTCACTGACATGTTAAATAATCACACCAGTGAAAGCAGTGCATTTATCCTTTATTCCTGCAATATCTCTTCAGTCAGTACAGTAGCCTACATTTTAGTAATGTTTCTGTTTAACGTTAAATAAAATGAGGCATGGTATGCTAACTGTATCTTAAATAGCTTGCATATAACTTTATCTCGTGGCTCAACAATTTTACCTCCTACCATACAAAATCCAACGTACTTCCAGACATGGCTTTTTAGATTTTGGAGTTAAAATCTCTTTCTCTGCTGTGGGAAAGTTGGGCTCTGCACTTTCTGCCATCTTCCCTGCAAGACGCGTCAACTTTCAGCAGTGACAGTGCGACATCTGTGACCTGTCCCTGAACCCTCAGGCGCACGGTTCGCGCTTATATTCACCAAGAGAGCGGGCCAAGTATTACAAAAATAATATTCCAATCAATCGCGACTGGATGAGAAAAACATCATTGTATTTGTTTGATAAAGACGTTCACAAGCCCTGTGATCGAGAAAAACATTCTGGTTACTGCTTTTAAAACAATCCCTCCCTTGTGTCAACAGAGAGGGGAGATGAAGCTAATTAAATATGCAAATCTTATCCAATAACAATAATAGTTTTGTTACATTTATATAGCGCTTTTCTAGGCACTCAAAGCACTTTACATACTAGGGGGAATCTCCTCAACCACCAAAAATGTGCAGCACACACCTGGATGAAGCGACGGAAGCGATATTGCGCCAGAACGCTCACCACACACCAGCTGATTGGTGGAGAGGAGACAGAGTGATTAAGCCAATCATTATATGGGGATTATTAAGAGGCCATGATGGACAGGGACCAAATGAGCAAAGTTACTCTTCTACCTCTACTCTTTATCGAAGGACATCCTGGAATTTTAAACGACCTCAGTTTAACGTCTCATCCGAAAGACGGTGCTCTTTGACAGTACAGTGTCCCCATCACTATACTGGGGAATTAGGACCCACACAGACCACAGGGTGAGCACCCCCTGCTGGCCTTACTAACAACTCTAACAGCAGCTACCTGATTTTCCCAGTTGCTCTCCCATCCAGGTACTGACCAGGCTCAGCCCTGCTTAGCTTCAGTGGGAAACCAGTCTTGGGCTACAGGGTGATATGGCTGCTGGTTAATCCTAACCATGGGCGCTTACTTCCAAGTCTACAGTGCGGCACACCCATTAGAACTGAGCGTTCAGGAGAGAGCCTCAAAACCAGTGTAGAAAATAGCCTATTACTTATGATGTTTTTAATATAAAAACCACATAAACGTCACTAGTTTACCTCAGACAACAGTATAAAACATGTAAAAAGCCAGTTCATGACACCTTTAACTGATTAGAGCATTCACACCATGCACAGAGGCGGTGCGGCAGCATGTCACAAGAGCTGAGCAGAAGTGGCAGTGCCGCAATCGTTTTGGAACAGAGTGTATATTTTCCGCGCTGCTCACACTGAATTAAAGCCACAGTGCATTGTTCTTGATCAAATTGACCTGATTAACATTAACCCATTTCAAAGATTAACAAATTTCACCATAAAATCCTTTAGTGAAGTGTCCCGTGTGTTTCACTATCACCATATAAGGTTCCAGTGCTGTGAGCTTTTAAAAAATAAAATATATGAAAACACATAACTGCCAAAAGTTTTTACCCAAACTTTCACGGGCCGATTAAATAATTAAAACTAGAGGCATATCTTAACTTTAAAGTTACCTTTACCATATAAACTGCCTATATACAGCATGTTATTTGTGTGTGTGTTTTGGACAGAGGGGAACACGGCCACATTTGCAGCAGATAAATGTTGCCCATCATAAATCTAAGCATGAGAATGACAGTGTCAGAGGAGACACCGGTATATGTGACAGAATGGACAATATTCAGCTGTATTTGCAAAGCCGCAGTTCAGCTACGCGAGACAAACGCTGCCAGTGTGAATGCACAACGGATGCACGCGGCTCCCCCTCTCCCTAAGAACTGCTTCTGCCTTGTCAACGCACTGTTTGCGCATGCAGTGTGAAGCCGGTGTTAAGGTACGTTCACACGAACGCGAATAGAGTGTCTGGAGCAAACTATTTCCATGTGATATCAATGGAAAGGCGCGTTGACGCGCGTCTGGAGGTCCTGAGCCGCGATGGTTCCAGTTCGCGCAAATGATGCAACATTTGCACAAATTGAGCTTCTTGCGCGATACGCGTAGGTGGTGTGTTTTGTGCATTCACGCGTTTGAAGCAAATTCGCATTTGATGCCCGAGTTGAAAAATCTGAACTTTGGCGTCAATTCGCGCCGCGTTAACCAATCTGGAGCCTGTTTGCTGCTTTCACATGGTAAAGTGACGTCATGAGAAATTCTGCATAATTTAAAAATACTATATTTTTGTCACTAAATGTAGTTTTAATGCTTTTCATGCATTCATTTTCAGTTGAAAATTCAGTTGATAATGTAGTTGTTTAAAGCTAACATGTGTGGTTTATTTATAAAGAGAGCGCCTTTTTTAAAAGAAATATGCGTTTTTGGAGTTGTGAGCTCCAGGCTATCACCAGGCACTCAGCGCTCGTTAACCCCGGCGAGAGCAGCCAGTCCTTCTGGCGTTTGCCACTGGCTTGGATGTCTCTGTAGAGGTTAAACATGACATATAATTTGTCTTGTGTACATCTAATGGGTGATCTTTGGTCCAATGAATCTATTTTTGCCTACCAATTAATTTTGACTGAGGGAAAAGTGAGGTTTCATAACTTTATATTTTTAAGGATATTTAAATATACACGCAGTGAGGATGCAGGTAGTGCGTTGGCTGAACCAAATTTGTGTGGCTGTTAATTCTTAATATATTTTTTGGAACATGAAAAGAGGCAGAGTGATGTTTTAGGATATATTTCTCCTAGAGCGCCTTTAACGAGCGTCTATTTAGCTTCAAATGCTCGATTAGCTGCGGACACACGAATGGATTCAAAATGTTCACGCATCAAACTACATGCGGTAGATGCGATTTTGACACAAACAATTTGTGTTTGGTGTGAACGTAGTGTAACCCAGGTTACCAAAAATACATGACAAAATTTAATAAATGAGTCAGGACATTTTTTCTTTTCAAATAAGTATTTATTTTCATGAGTATTAGGACATCCAATCGAATTATTTTGTGTTTGTAAGAACCGACCAATGAGGATCGAGGATGTTTTCTAGCGCTTTTTTTGTTTTCCGGATTTCGCACGCGGTTGGAGCTCGTGCTCTCTCTCTCATCGGCTGATCAGAAGTGCAGACGTGAATCGAGTCTCTCCAAAGAGAAGTAACGCATTTGAAAAATATGTGATTTTAATTGAAGTTATACATGTCCAGAGACTATTTAGACTGTGAAGAAGTGAAGTTATGTGAAAAAATAGAGTTTTGAGATTTATAATACGTGACGCAGCTACTGAGAAGAAGCCTCGTAACGCATAGTGCGTTGGAAAAGACGTTTTATGAGGAAACTGAGAGTTCATTTATTTCTGAGAGCTGGATGAGCAGAAAAAAAAGTAAAGTTGTAAGAAATCTACAGACCTAAAAGAGATTGAGTGTTCAAGTTCATCGTGTTTTGGTGAGTTAAAATTCTCATGTCATGTATTAATCTGGGTAAAATATTCCTGAAATGTTCATACTAGTGAAATGTAAAGAAAATGTGAACGATGTATTGTAGTGTCCTTTCATTTTTATCCGTGTGATATAAGACCACATGTGGTGAACGAATGTTGCACGTTCATATGGAAATATGCGATCGCCATTTTGGTGCTGTGTTGGATCATGGTAATGGATGTGAGATCTGTGTAACGGAAAAAAAAGTGCTAATGATGATTTTGTGACCTTGTATTCAAGGTCAGGTTTTTTTTCCCCTCTCTTTTTCTGTTTTTCTTGTCCATTCTTCTGGATTTGAGCGAATCTTAATCCTGTCGAGTGCATTGCTGAGTTGCTGACACATGATCGATGCTTAACGGAGTGGAGTTTCTGGATTCCTGGATTTCGTTCTAACTCCCGTGTTCACGGAGGGAGTGGGGACTGGCGAGCCACACGGACCTAACAGCGAGCGTGATTTTTGTGACACTGAACTTGTCATTGCCGATTTGGACGGTAGGATTGACCCAACAGCACTTGCATCTGATTCAAATAGCTCTTCCAAAAGGACTCAATCGCAGAGGATAGACTGAGAAAAGCACACATTCGTCGTTCATTTCACATTCACAAAGTTGTGAATCATTTGAGATACTGAGCAATTGAACAACATTTTGAAAACAGGTTTAAATTTCAGTGAAGGGAATTAAATGTGAATTTATTGTTTGTTTGTTTTTTGCTTGATCAATGTAATTTCTTTTATTTATTTATTTTTCTTACTTTCTTTAATTTCTCTGGTCTTTTATTAATTTGAAGCCAGAAAGACACATTTCAAAAGGGATTTAAATTTCACATTTTATTTTTCTCATTTTATTTTTAATATTTCAATTTACATTTCCTAGGGTGAGGTCCTCGGTGGTTGGGTTGGATTGATTGATTGATTCAGAAAAAAAACTGAAAGAGATTAGTGAAACCTAGAAGGGAAAAATAATTTGAAGTTAATTTTATTCGAAATTAGTATTTTATTTTTTTATTTTTTTGGTGATTACACTTACCTTTTGTGTACTTTAAGCTCCATTAAGTCTTGAATCCTGTAAAGGAAATAAGAGAGAACAGAGTTTAGGATCACAGAATTCATTTGAGGTCTTAAAGAAATTGTTTTAATTTTATTTATTTGGGAAAATATACATTGTATTTTATTTCACTTACTTTGTTTTGTTACACTTTTATTTTATTTTCATTGTCATACATTTCACTTGTCACATTTAAAAACCTGAAATTTGAAAAGAAATACAACGAGTTAAACCTTACCTGTTTGATGAGTGGTTCATTATTGTTGTGACATTCTTATTCTCTGCAGACGAATCTAGCCTTCTGATTAAACTGGTCCATACGCAGACTTTGTGTCTGTATTAGATTGAGTGAAGGGTTACAGTAGCATTAGACTGTGGAGACGCGACTGCTCGAATTTGGACCCATATTTTACTTGGAAGGATGTTTGGGTAAATATAAAGTAGGCCTCTCGTAACCCTAACCACCAGCAGATTAATTTAAACTTTGTACATAGAACGTATTTAAATCCATTTACTGAAGAGATTAACTGACCCAACCAGTACCCGCAACAGTGCTGGTTTTGTTATTGAATAAGTTAACAATGTTGAACACCAATATTCAGTATTGTACTAGATGATTGCATTGAGATGGAAACCATTCACTTTCTGTTAAATGTAGGATTCTTACAATTCTGGATGTGATCTTTTTAGAATTGTCTTCTGCTCGAGTTAATGGTGTGAATGAAAAGACTCTGTAGTTGGAATACATTTGCTGAGTCACTGAAAGCCTGGCTAAGATCATTTATTATTATTATTATTATTATTATTATTATTATTATTATTATTAGTAGTAGTAGTAGTAGTAGTAGTATAATTATATTTATTTTTTGCCTGACTCAATTTGTTTACTTGTTAATTTGAGCTCCTGAACTTGAGTGATTCCCCTTTATATACTGTAAATTTTCTCTCTCTCTAACTTTTACATTTCTATAAGCTATTCAATGTTTGTGAAAATTGTCTTTTTTTAAAAACACAGGCAGGAAAAGAGTTAAGAAAGTGAATGTCATGTTGCAAGGCACCCTTATATACTTCCTGGTTGCACGCTGATGACATCACTGCGGTCGCTGGAGGGAATGCATCGACGTCACTTTTCCGCCGTAACACGCCCCCCTCAGCCGGGGCTGAGTGGCAGAAGAGCTGCTGCGTGACTGGAGTTAATGGAGGAAAACACGAGTAGAGTAAACGATCCTTACAACTTACCAAAGATTCTGTGATCCATGGATAATGATATGCAGCCAGGAATCGTGTTTTCCTGACATTTTTAGGAGCCTCATTTCGACAAGAATGTTTATAACTGTCATTCATCACATTTTTCAAGTGAATCCCAAATGTATGTGGATGGGTCAGTGTTTTGAAGCGTGTAGTGGTGGTAATATAATTTATATTCACTAAAAGCTGTCACTCATTCAATAAACGCAATCTCATAAAGTTCCGCAGTGACGTTGGTATACAATGAATCTCTTATTTTCACAATGTCTGCACCTACAGAGGATTGCTGCGCGTGTTTAACTGAACTCAGCGCCTGGACAAACGGTCGAGCAGTGAGTGATTCTAAATTAAACACCTCTGATTGGCCAATTCCGTTGTAGAGGTCCAGAAACATGTCTGTGATTGGCTACATTACTCTCCGAGGCAAAAACACGTTGGAAATTTAATCATTTGACGAGTGCAAATACAGATACACACTGGATCTTTTGTTAGCTCCTTTTCGCTGATAATATGCAATTATTACGAATTATTACAGAGGATTACATATCCTAGACAAGGAGTTATGTGCAGCGTTTCACTCTAAAAGCAGAAGCAGCAGCAGGTGGCAGTGGTTTGAGTGAGAAAATGACATGCTATTATCAAGTCCGTCTCAAGCTCACAACAGCGATTTCTATGCGGTCCGTGGACAAGCCTCCCCCTACCCCCCATCTGGCGCAGGGCCTGGTTTTGTGTGTTTTCGCTGCATTCGCGCTGTAAACCAATGCTGCCTCTCAGTCTTTCTGCCACTCAGCGGGACGTAATCACAGTCGCTCAAGCTGACGATGACGTCACGTACATTCCCTCAATAGGATTGCTGTGATTTGATATTAATTTCAGACACCTGTCACGCTGAGGGTGTTCTCCAAAGCCTTCTAGGACACAATGCGAGTTCCCTTTCAAAAGGTAACTGATATGCACGTGACCACTAATGATTTAATTTTATTTGAGGGATTTTTTAGTAAATCTTCATATATGGTGTTATATGTAATCGATAATTATACAGTATCATATTTACCCATTAAAAAAAACTGAATTTCAGTTCAGCCTCTAATAGAACAATCCTGAATTTCAGATTTTTAAAAAAGCATTTAAAGGACAAGCACTGGTTTCCTTTCAGTCTTTTTGGACTCATTTTTCTTCATATGGAATTTAATGTACATGACAGGAGAGTCTGTGATAGAGACGCAGCACACAACAGTATTGAACTTTCATTATGGAGCTCCAGTGGTGAGACATTCAGACAAACAATGTGGCTAACTAAGAAAGACAGCTGCTTCTTTACAGATAACCTTCAGACACATGCACACACATTCACATGACCAACATCACACAAGTCCATGAGTGTCCCGAACGGTAGTGTGTTAGAAATAAGGGAAAATACAATTATTTAAAGGTGCACTATGTAGTATTTTTGCAGAAAAAAATATCAAAAGACCACTAGGCCAGTGTTATATATTTTGTCCAGTTGAGTACCTACAATATCCCAGATGTTTCCAACTATTTGTAAATTGTGAGAAAATTGCTATTTTAACTAAGGACAGGGACGTTTCAGCATTGCGTTTGAGGGAGTCGCCTGTCAATTGCGTCATATCTGCACTACCCTCGGTTTCGGCTTTTATTTGGCAGGAGCGCTTTACTCTTAGCAGTGTGAATAAGTGAACGCACGGAGTAACGTCATAACATCATTTTAAACACACTTAAATGTATCTAATATGATAAACAGAGCTGCATTTTCTCAAAATCATAACCGGAAGAGCGGATCAGTGCAGGCGCCCGGCGAATATGTCCCGTCCCATCATAATAAAAGTCCCGGTATTCGCAAGGCGGGTATTTGTTTAACAATCGCTCCAGCAGCTGTGCTCAGGTCCACAACACTCGGTCCTGCTCTGCTTTACACTACAGTAACTGTAGCATTCCCGGCTGAACAGATGCAATTACTCTCAGGAACTGATGTTTGAAAGGAGTTTAATTTCCAAAAAACACCGTAAGAGCTAAATAAAACAAACAAATACACAATAATTAGACATTTGTGCAAATTGTATAAATGTCCATAAACCTATACACTAAAAAATACACATTTGCAATCTAAATGGCCTACACAATACAGCATGTGACAAAGCATATTTTAACATACAGGCTAATATAATAACCTTGCATTACTGTTCTGTAGTAAGCCTGAATAACAAATTATTTTAACATTGACAGTAGCTTTAATGCACATAAAGCACTTAGCAGAATTAGTTTTAAAACAATTAACAAACTTCTTTGAAGTGTTTGAATGACCTATATGAATTTATGAATTGTTTTAATTACAACAATCTCCCTTTAGAGTGCAATTTGAACTAAATCAAACACCTGAGCTGACAATGAATTAATTTTAGTACAACTGACAATCTCAATTTAGAGAGAAAAAACATAATGACCGAATAAAGACTAGATTTTCTGTAAACAATCCACTTAAAGTGCAAACCAAGAGAAACTCACAACTAAATGTTTTAGATAGAAAATATAAACACTAAGTCTCTCAAAGTTAATACATAGAATGCAATTCAAACAATACCTTGTGCCCTTCATCAGCCAGGAGCTAAGCCGTAGAAAGAAACCTTTTAAACGTAATACACGGAGAGTACCCAAAAATAACCTCTCTTCTCTGGTAGCGTTAATCAGAATGACGATTCATCTAGAAATGTGCGCCAACATACACACAGCGCGCCGCAGCTCTTCCTTATAGACACTTCAAAATAAAGGTATGTGAGGTGAGAAACAAACGCTCTTTTAAAAAACAATGTGTAGAATGTCAACATTAAGTATTTCTTAAGTATCATTTCACTACCAAAACATAAAAAATAAAGGGTTATTTTGAAACATTTGGCTAAAGTTTAATATTAAAGTCCCTTTTAGTGAAAGGCTTCTTCCTGCATTCAATGCAACACTGCCCTCTATGGACGGAGGTAAAGGTGACAGCCCACTTCAGCGATTGGGGGATTTAATGGTCATTTACAGTAACGTTAATAACCACATGCATGAACGTGATTTCTGCCCGAGCCCTATTTTCCACCGGCTGTGATGTGAAGACCACGTCTCCCAAGATGCTGCGCTCACACTTTGCGTCATAAAACTACGCATTTGTTTTGAATAGGTGCCCTCCAGTGGACGGAAAGTTGTATAGTGCACCTTTAATGTACAGAGAATACATTAGACTGAGGACTAGACCAGGGCCCGTATTTATCAAGCTTCTTAGGGTGCTTTCACACTAGCACTTTTGGTGTGCACCCGGGTTTGATTGACTATGGCGACGTGGGCATTTCGTTCCCGTAGCGTTTCGACGCAGCTCGAGTTCCCTCGAAAAGGGATCGCTATGCCATACTCCCGGCATGCCTGTGACCGATTTGTTCGTCTTTTTCAGAAACTGACGCTGTTTGGTCCGGGTGTGCTTTATAGCTTCCTGTTCAGTGGTGTCACCCGCCTATGACGTATCGCCACGCTATTGGACAGATTTCACGAGTGCTTCATGACGCAATCACGCAGAGGCGTTCCCGTAGCGTTTCAACGCAGCGTCTCGTTTCCTCTCAGGGAACCATGGTTACATACGTAACCTGAGACGTTATAATGAAAGCATACGGCATAAGGAGTGAGAATCCAAACACAGTTTATTTATAAGTATCATCCGATGTCATAGTCGATACCAGGCAAAGGGGCCAAGCACATATAATTAGTCTAAATACAGCACATACAAACCAAGGAGGCCAGAGAGGAACAGGGAATCCAAGGCTCAGGCAGGAATCAAACTTAAGAAAAACAAGAACTGCTCAAAATGGCAACAGAAAATGTTAACCAAAACCAACAAACAAATAAGACTTCATCCAGAACACAGGGCAAATTACATTTAAAAAGACAGACCCTGCGTCCCAATTTGCATACTATCCATCTTAAATAGTATTCGAAAATAGAATTAGTATGTCCCAAATCGTAGTATGTTGAAAAGAGTAAAGAATTCCCAAAGATTCCCGGATGGTTTACTATTTCTGGTCCGAATTCAACGTATGGATCGATGGACACTCGGTTGATATTGCCCACAACCCATTGCGAGTTAGAACTACAAACACGGATAAAAAGCTTTAAAAAACTGCAAACATGACGGATGTGCGAGTTCGACGGTTAAGTAGAGAAGTTTAGATAAAGGGGTTTGAGTGACCAACTATCAATATTTAACCTCACAAAATGTATTTATTCAGTGTTGTCCACATTATATTTCACCTGCAGCAGCATTGTAAACTTTTTTAATCACACGTTTGGCCATTAACTTTTAAATGCATCATTATATTTAAACTGCAAACACATGGGGAGAGTCTCTGACCTACAAAGACCCACACATGGCAGATCAACGAGCAGATTTTCTCTCCGATACGTTAGGAGATTCAACTGAATGTGGAGGATTTTGAACTGTGACGAATCTGATAATGATTGACAAGGCAGTTAAACGGTGACGGGATGCACGTAACTAAGCGACAGAGTCCGCTAAAAATGGCGAAGTAGTATGTCCCGAAGTTTGCATACTTTTCTGCTAAACACTCAAAAGTATATACCTTTTCTTCACAAAAAGAGTACATACTTTTAGGACGTAGTATAAGTAGGTGAATTGGGACGCAGCAAGAGTAATAAACCAGAAAAAAACAAGACACGGGTCTACTAATAACAAATAGGTTAACTAATAATGAGCAGATGATACTGGGAAATTAAGTCCAAGAATAACAGAGCCTATGGAAATTAAGCTGCCATGCAGCTGCAGCTGACCTGGTACAGATACCTTGAGTTGTCGTTTGACTAAAACTAGACTAAAATGACAAGACTTTTAGTCGACTAAAACTTGACTAACTAAAAAAGATACGTGCACTAACAAGGACATTTTGCACAAGACTAAGACTAAATTAAAAATAGGTGATAAAATTAACTGCTAACTTACTCTTAAACATACCCGGGTAAGTCACATAACCTGCTTTCTGGAATACTCCCCTGATCTGCCCCTATCTTGGATGGTCTTTATGTGGTTTGGACATGGCAAGCCACCAATCTCTTGATATGACCTGGAAATAAAAATAATAATTACTTTGCTGAACTGGTAGGAAAAAACTCACCTTGAACTCTGAACTCTGTTTTTTTCCCCCTAGATCAAATGTTTAATTTGAACTGAGTTAAATTTTTTGGTATTGAACATTAAAAAGTTTTTTTTATTTTTTTTTTATTTTACATTTTGGATACATAATGTTTCCAATTTTAATCATAGAAATATATATTATGTAGATGCCTCATTCGGCCAATCTGCGCAGGCACTAATGAGGAATATATATATATATATATACACCGTAATTCCTCAAATAAAGACTGGGGCCTTTATTTACCTGAACTGCCGATGGGAATCGGCTTTTATTTGAAGCAGGCTTTTATTAGGGGCTGGGCTGTATTTCTAATTCCATCTGTTTGAAATATAATTGCTTTATGTAAACCGTTTTCAAATATCATAGATTTTTTTAAGAAACATTTGCAAAAATATCACCATACAACAAAATAATATAATTTTTTTTTGTAATTCTGCGCGCAGCTCCGCATCCGAAGATGAACGAGTTCACAGCGAATCTAGGCGAGCATGACGTCTCATCACACCGGCCCCCAGTTTGAACACAAATTAGGTGCTTATATTTACAATTGAGCCTACAAAAGCAGAAATAAGCCATTTAAAATATAGATCCAGGTTTAAGCAAATAAATAAATAAATCACGACATTAAAGTTTAGTGAAATTAGGAAATATTTAAGAGTGTTAATTTAGTGCATATTTTGTTCTCATGTCACAAGTAATAATATCAAGCAAAGTTTTACTGAGTTTTACACAATTCTTTTGTAGTGTGGTTTTTGGTGAAATGTACTAAAATAAATATGCACGAAATAACCTGTGCACGTTAGCTCACTTCTTGACGCGTTGGTTTATAGAACAATTACTCCGAAACGCCCTCTGTCGTTTCAAAGAATAGCACAATGGCGAGCGTGTTAAGTATATATGCCTCGTCTGTTTGGGGAGGAGCGCGCGCAGTCAGTGGAGACAGGCGAAAGTATAAACAAGAACTGCAAGCAGTTGTACGGGGCCAAGCCCCAGAAGGGGCTTTCGCCGAATGCAGAGCCACCTTTATAAGGTTGTCCCCCACGGGACTCGAACCCATAACCTCTGGGCGTGGTGTCCGTTGCTCATCTTGTTGCGCCACCGGCCAGGCTTGTATTCAAACACCTGCTGAAGTTCCATTGTTCTAATGAGAGTCGACTCAAAATGAAGATTTTTTTTCAAAGAAATGCACAGCATTTAATATTTAAAAAGTTCTGTTTAGTTCAATCTCAGAATGACTCAGCATCTGAAACAGAAGGATAGTTTGCAAATAACCATTTAGAATGCTAAGCTAACTAGCATAAAGACACGAACACAGGCAAGGTCAACTTCAGAGACGGATTTCTCAGAAACGGTAGCGAATATCAAAAATCCGTTCAGTCATTGCTGTGCGGCTCGGTCCGAAGATCGTCTGAGCCAAATTTGGACAAAATTGGACAAAATTTGTAGGAGGAGTAGCGAAAAAACTGTTTTTCACTTGTTTAAATATGGCGGACAGTAACATGTTTGGAAAATGACAAATGATATATCTTCGGAATCTGCATAAGTCAGGGAACAAAATGACATAAATTATATCAAATTTGGACAAAGTGTTCAAAAGTTATAAACGTTTTAGCATAAATTCCTATATCTCTGGAACGCTAGGTGGCGCTGTTCTGAAACTTCTCAGGTACGTTCGGGACATGCTGACGGTCACGCATACTAAATTTTGTGCAGATATGTCAAATATTTCAAAAGATATCACATTTTATGACAAAAATCCAAATTGCGGTCACGTGGTTCATTCGATCCTAACATATCCGGTATCACCGGATTCGGCATGTCACGCGGAATCCATAAATATCAATTATATGATTTTCTGATAAAGCGTTCAGAAGTTATAGGCAAAAATAGCCTTTTTTCATATCTTATGACCCCTAGGTGGCGCTGTTCCCAACTTTGGCATGTACCCTCAGATCATGGGTGTGATGAAGTGTACCAATTTTCGTTTTGATTGATCAAAGTTTGGCCGAGATACAGCCTCAGAACCAAATTTGGGGCAACCTCATTGAGTTCATGACATCATAACTTTTGAACAAAGAAGAATAAAAAAAATCTGTTAAGTCATGTCTGTGCAGCTCAGTCCAAAGATTATTTTTCTCAAATTTGAACAAAATCGGACAAACTTTGAAGAAGGAGTAGCAAAAAAACTGAATACTGTACTTTTCAAAATGGCCTTTACTGTAATGGGAGGAGCCTTAATGTAAGATAATGAATGTGATCAACATGAGGAGAGAAATCAGGTGTACTAAGTTTCATTTCTCTGTATCAAAGGGTTCAAAAGTTATAACAGTTTAAATGTTGAATATTTGGACTGGTGGTGGCGCTATAGAGTTGGTTGTAGAGACTCCAAATTTGGAGCAATTACTTTTCATAAGCATCACTACAAGTGTGCCAAATTTCATCATTTTCCTACTTACGGTTCATAGGGCTGCCATAGGAACCCAGTGGGAAGAAAAAGAATAATAATAATAATAATAATAATAATAAAGTATACTAACAATTCCAATAGGGGCTACAGCCCCTTCGGGGGCTTGGCCCCTAATAATAATAATAATAAAGTATACTAACAATTCCAATAGGGGCTACAGCCCCTTCGGGGGCTTGGCCCCTAATAAGGCTTGAGACGGTGCTGCGCGAAGCTGAGCTTCGAGGCTTGGGTGCGACACCCTTAAGACATAAAAGAGACAAGAGGCTAATATTAGGTGCGTCTTAATCAGCTCCCTAGTTCAGTAGTCAGGGCACTGATCAGAACATACCGGTAAGTCAGTGGGCTGACTCCCTGATCAGTGCCCTTACTACTGATGGAGCAGATTGAGGTGCACGCATTGTGAAGATCGATATTTGTAGCCTGCCTGACACAACTTTTTCACAGACGTCGCATCTCTCATATACTACAGTAGCCTATTTAAAATGGCACATGCATCCGTTATATTCTCAATTTAATTTACAAAGCAATCCCTGTAAAGTTTTTAGGTTAACTATAGAAGAGACCAGGATTAGTGTGTCGCACTGGCATGACTCGCATTGGGGTGCGTGGCATCAGGATGGTTTTGCATTAAATTAACAGCATTTAATGGAGATTGTCCAGTCAATTTCCCCCGGCCTTTATTTGTTCGTGCTGACCACGCCCCCGGCCACTATCAGAGGCCCAGCGTTTAATTGACTACAGGCTTTTATTTGAGGAAATATGGTGTATATATATATATATATATATATATATATATATATATATATATATATATATATATATATATATATTAGGGCTGGGACTTTAACGCGTTAATTAAGATAAATTAATTACGTGACTTTAACACATTAATTAATTACGCAAAAAAAAAAAAAAAAATTTGACCACACTTATTTTTGCACCGCGGAACGTTTTTCAATGAATGAGTTTCGACGGACCGATTATACTGGAACACCAACTAGCGCTCCGGAGTCACGACAATAACAAACCATGTGCGCGTCTCAATCAGCTCCCTAGTTCAGTAGTCAGGGCACTGATCAGTGAGTCAGCCCATTGACTTATGTCCTGATCAGTGCCCTGACTAGTGAACTAGGGAGCTGATTGAGACCCAGGGCATGAGCGAACATAAACGAAGAAGCTGATGAGACCATGGATGAGACCGCTTTGCTCGGCCCCGTTGATGGGAAATTTTGTTTTAAAAAACGAAAGAATGGAATCGTCGACAAGCGCACGGTTGTGTGCAAGCTATACAACAAGGAATTTGCGTATCACCGCAGCACATCAAGCCTCAAATATCACAAGTATGCTTTTGCTACACTTAATGGCAAACATTGCGCTGGTCTGCTGGACTAAAAATACATGTGAAAAATTACTTCTCATTGTTCTCAGGTCAAATATTTATATGCAATTAGAATGCGATTAATTTCGATTAATTAATTACAAAGCCTCTAATTAATTAGATTCATTTTTTTAATCGAGTCCCGGCCCTAATATATATATATATATATATATATATATATATATATATATATATATATACACTGTAAAACCCAACAAGTTACGGTAACTCAAACCATTTGAGGAAACCGATTGCTTCAAACCAATTAAGTTTTAAAACCATTAAGTATGAGTACTGAAAACTCATATACATTGAGTTAAATTAACTCATATTTTAGTGTTGTTTAAGTGTTAAAACTTATATTTTAGTGTTGTGTTGATCAATTATTAAGAGTAAACTGAACTTAAAGATTTTAAGTTAATTTTATTAATTCAGTTTGAATTCAGGTAACAAATCTAACTAAGTCTTAACAACTACATGGTTACTTAAATGGTTTTAGGAAACAGATTGCGGCAAATGGTTTAAGTTCGTCAAACTCAAAGTGATTAAGTTACATAAGACTAAGCACAAGCTAACATTGGTACAAAATGAAGACAGAACAGGAGGGTATTTTTAAGTAATTTATTGAAATATAACATTTACATCATAAATACAGTATGCCATATGTTCACAAATATAACTAGACAAAAAATATTAGACTTTTTCACCAAATAAAACAGCACAAACATGTTTAAAAAAGTCATAACATTTAAATAACAAAACATATAAAATAAAAAAATTATGTAAAAAGGTACGTTTCCTCAAAAAGCAGAAGCACTGTATGATCTTTAATGTACTCTAAGTGTATTGCACTGACCGAAGACTTGGCAGACATCACCACCTCATCTTTAAAGACAATCAAAGCATCCAGTGGGTTTAAAGGTAACGTTTCCTCTTCCTCCTCCACAGTAAGGATGGTGACTGTTGGCTTCTGCACCTGGTCAAGCTCCTTTTTCTATATGCATTGGAAAAAAAGTTTGTATGTCACCACATATAAAAATAACCCTTGTCAGGGCAGACACCATATTTCAATTTTCATAAATAAAAAAAACGTTATAAGGAACGGATTATTGTTGATTTAATTGGGCGTGTGCTTATTTAAAACCCTGTAGTTCAATTTTGTAAAGATGTTAAGTTGTTTGTCAGCAAGGTTTAATTGGGGGAAAAACATTTTCAGGGGTGTATCAGCCGAATGTTCTAGACCTTGAATTGAATGACGAATTGAATTGAATTGAATTCAAGCGATAATGCACACATTGCAAAACATTTGTTTTTCATGTCAGTATGTCATAAATAGAAAGAGGCAACAGTTTACTGTCAAAGATTTGTCGCTCACATCACGCCGCATCCAGTGTAGACAACATAACGGACTATAAGGGGCTCTTTTGTCCTGTCGCGCTGCTCACAAGGTGAAACAAGACAGATTTGATTAACAAATTTTAAATGGATAATGGCAAGACACCCTTGGTGTAAATTACGTTCTTCTTTCAGATTAATATAATCAGAGCGGTATTAATAAATGTCCTGGTTAATCCAAGCATTATAATGGCAGTAAATGGCTGTCCAAAACTTGAAGCCAAAAAAGTGCATCTATTCATTATAAAAGTAATCCACATGACTCTGGAGGGTTAATAAAGTACTTCCGAAGTGAATCGATGGGTTTATATAAGAAAAATATCCATATTTAACTCGTTATAAAATAAGAAAATAACTAGTTTCCGGCGCAACGATGACGTCGGATATAGCGTAAAAAAGCATAACAGCCACGGCGTTGACGGCGGATGCAGCGTAAAAAACATAAATGATGTGATGATGATGTCGGGCGTTGCACAAGCGTTTTGAATCACGAGAGGATATTTTTCTTACACAAACCCATCGATTTAATTCAGAAGGCCTTTATTATTCCCCCGGAGCCATGTGGAGCACTTTTAAAATGGATGGATGCACTTTTTTGGGCTACAAATTTTGGGCTGCCATTCACTGCCATTATAAAGCTTGGACGAGCCAGGACACGTATTAATATAACTCTGATTGTATTCGTCTGAAAGAAGAATGTCATTTACACCAAGGAGGACTTGAGGGGGGGAGTAAATCAGGGTGAACGATTCCTTTAAGCTTGAGCTGAGATTGGTTTATTATGTGTCAAATAAGCTTTTGCTGTGCTCAATGTATATGCTAATGAAAGCCTAAATTAAACGTTTTGAAGACTAGATTTTCAATGGACAGATTAATAAAATTCTTATGTGTTTGGAACAATATGAGGGTTGGTAATTTATGAATCATGACTGAATTTGTATTGGCAAGTGGACTATACATTTAAGACAACTTGAATGATCAACTATCAGTCACTGTAACCACACCATGCATTTATGCTGGTGGCAGCTGAAAGGTTAACATGTTGCTAAATAAATGTAATGTAGTTTTGACATGTGTCCTGCCTTGTGTCTTGAAAACATCTCCTGACTCTTCCTTTTAAATAGTAACAGAACTGCCAGGATCGTAGTTTTTTTTTATGATTCATGACAAGACTTCTTTCAACCACTGCAAATCTAGCATTGCCAATTACCTTACACCTTTACAAACCCAAGGCAACTTCAGGATAACTGCCAGTGAAAATATAACACACGAAATGTTTCTGTTTATATTAGGAAAGCCGACTATAACAACAACTTTCAAGACTTGACCAGTATTCTCCTGAAGCAATACAACATGACTTTGAATGATAGACAGACTGGTCTTTGGACTTTAAGCCTTTTAAAAAAATCATATTGCTTCAGAAGACTTACAAGTTGTGCTAAAAGACATTTATGGTCATAATTACGTTTGCAAAAATAGCAATTCATTCAAAAATTAAAATCGAAGAACAAACTTATATTTGTATGAACATTATGTAACTGTTCATAACGTTATCATTTGCATTTTGCACAGTAACGTTACAAAATTCCATTGATTTGTTCAATGTTAATTCTATCTTACTTACTCATAGAATTGTAGCCACGTTGCTGCCATTGCACCTTCGTCTTTGCTCTGAAAAGATTTAAAAGCATGGCAACAATGTGTTAGTGTGAGTTTCAAATGAGAAAACGTCATGAGGAACAAATAACAGTTTAAAATTTTATCTAACGTTAGCAAAACAGGATCTAAAATGCTCCTCAAGTCACTTTGTTCACCCCGGAGCTTCAGCTGCTTTAGTCAAATTAACTAGCATCACATATGATAGAGGAAACTCGAATTCGATTAACAATACATTTAAAACGATTGTAATATAAGGAATGCGTGAGTTTGCATTAACGTTACCTTTTGCTTTAACGTAAGTTAGTTAACGTCACTGTGGCACGAGACGAGAGACATGGAAAGATGGCCAACTGTCTCAAAAGCCAGCGTTTATCTGTCCGACTGTGAGAAAGCACAAACATATATTTTTTTATTCCCCGCTGACAAACTGCAGTGTAAAACAGCATAATTAACTCCAAACGTGTACATTACCGTTGATAACACTAGTGCAATAGCGCATTTGCTCCTAATGTTAGATTGTTTGCTGGCTAACTTTACACACAACATTACTGAGCTGGTTAATCTTCGGATAAACATAATAGAGGTACGAAAATAACACTGAAAACGTTCAAACATGAGCGAAATATGAATAAATAAGTTTGAAACGCTTACCTTTTGTTTTTCTTGACTGTAGCGCGAGCCGTCCTGCTGTGACTGGACTGAAGGAGGGAAAATGGCGCGGTTTTTGTTACCTCGGAAACTCACTGGGATGATACTTTGACATGACTAAATGTAATGACTTTAAAAGAGCTTAATGTAAGACTGTAGGCTTAATATGAGGTAGATTAATGTATATACTATTGTTTATTTATTTATTTTATCAGCTTTTAGTTATTTAATTGGCCATAGATGTAAAATACTAGATTAAATAAATATCTGTAACTTAAACCATTAGAGTTAAAAAGTTTTAGTAAATTATTTAGATTGAGGTTTGCTTACAATAATACGTTTTTGAGTTAACATCACACATATTTGTTAAGTTGAATTAACTTTTTTGGTAACATTAAGTAAAATGAACTTATTTCATTTAGTGAATTTCACTGTTAGGTTTTACAGTGTATATATATATATATATATATATATATATATATATATATATATATATATATATATATATATATATATATATATATATATATATATATATATATATATATGTGTGTGTGTGTATTTTTGTTTGTTTGTTTTGCTCTCATAGAATTGTTACCTATTTACACAATTATATGACTGGCACACAGCAACGGTTGGAGTTAAAAATCTGCATTTGTGTTCTACTGAAGAAACAAAGACCTACATGTTGGATGCACTAGGGGCAAGCAGATAAACATCAAATTTTAATTTTTGGGTGGACTAACCCTTTAAATAAATCAATTTCTGTCAGTTTACTGGTGTTTGCACCATTACTTAACTGCCAAAAAAGCATGCGTGATGAGACAGAGGCTGACGTGGATTTAATATCCATAAGCAAACGTTTTTTTAGAGATAGTTCAACCGGGCAAAATCGGCAGGCAGGATATCAGTAATGTGGAAACAGGCAATGGTAAATCTCATGTATTATCATGGGGCTTATCATGATTACAATTATCATTATGGCGCTGTGGGTATAAACGTTCCCACAGCATCAATTCGATGCAGCATGAGTTTCCTTTGAATGGCATGCCTCGGTTACAACTGTAACCTTGGTTCCCTGAAGAGGGCTTGAGATGCTGCTTTAGCCTGCCATACTTCCTGTGTGCCTTTCAGCAACTTGTTAAACCTATTAAAAGCTAGTGTTGCACTGAGCCAGCTTTATAGTTTCCTGGTTCGAGATGTCACCTGCCTCTGATGTCCCATCACACAATTGAACGGATTTTACTTGTGCTTTACGGTGTATATTCAGCTGTTAACACGTTATTTCACAGTATAATTGTTGCATATATTTAATGTAGTTACTATAGAAATAACTTTAAATTATGCATAACTACTAAACCTTAATAACTAAATCTCTAAACCTCTAAATAACTAAACCTAAAGCAAAATAAACCCTAACCCTAACCCTATAGTACATGAGTATAAGTACATGGAGTAACTTAAATGTTCTTAAATGTATAATGAGGAGATACCCCCCTTCTGTGTAAAGCGCTTTGAGTGCCTTGAAAAGCCCTATATAAATCGAACACATTATTATTATTATTATTATTATTATTATTATTATTATTATTATTATTATTATTATTATTATTATTATTACAGTATAGCAAAGACACCTTAAAAATAAAGACTAAAAGTTCTTAATGATGCACAATGCTTCTTGATATACTTTGCACATGCTTTTATGCATTTGTCAGACACTCAAATGACACTTCAAGGTATGGATAATAAAAGTTAATACATTTCCTGGGACTCAAAGTAGCTGGGATGACCAACTTCAGAATTTTATGATCCAAAAATGTTGTCCTTTGGCTAACATGACCCAACTGTCCATGGTGCAGCACTGAGACCAATAAACCACTTACGTTTGTTTTCTGTTCATGTCTTTCTGAATATTCAAGTCTCTTTAAATATAATTGTGTATATGTGTGTAACATACATTTTTGGAATCATAAATTAAAATTGTAATATTTAGCTTTAAAGCTTATATGGTAAGTTTTGTTGAAGGTTACAGATTAAACCTGGGTAATGCTCTCAGCATTAAAAGACATAAGGCGGGTGTACTATGCAGTGCATTTGATGGTATGTGTGTGTATGAAGCTCAAAGTCTGTCAGATAAAGTGCAGATGTGCTTTGAATTCCGACAGAGCTAAACTATAATTATGTCCTCACACACACATTTGCGTGAGCTTCCCTTGCTTCTGAAGGTCACTGGAATATGTTCGTGTTACACACCAGAAAATAATTAAAATATTCATTATATAATAAGAATAATTTAAAAGAACAAAGTTCCCCAGAGAGTCCTCTTTTTTCTTTTTCTTTTTTTTTAACAAAGCTCAAATTTAAAAAGCTCTGGGCTGTGTTTTTTTAAAGCATTGTTTAAGTAGATTGTAAAATCATTGGCACCAAATGGTCTTTGCAATCAACTTAGCTCAGAATGCTTTTAAGAATCGCAGCCCTGGTTATTAATATTTGGCAAAATCTTGTAGAGTTGTTGAACTACTTCCTATTTCTTGTTCTTTTCAAATGAACTGAAATCTGGATCTCTGAAGTTGCAGTGGTGGCTAATGTTTGACCTCTGGCTCTGAGCTTGAAAACGGCTCTTCCGTTCGACAGATTGTACCAGCCATCTTGATTTGCGACCTGATTTACGGAGGCGAACCTCTACCCAATCTGCAGCACATTGCTAAATCAATATGGCTGTTGACGAATGCCCCTCCTGACAAATGAGGTGGCGGAAATTGACTGAAAACGTTTGCTAGTTTGCTGCTTCAGAATTCATTTCTACCCGAGGAAAGCCAGATGTTTTCCTGACATCTGTGACACTGAAAATCTTCATCTAAAATAAGAATGAACTTTTGCTTTAAAATAATGGCTGTGAATGTCAATGTTCATTTGTCATATTTTGCAAATGTAACCTGTAAATTCAAGTTTATTTGTATAGCGCTTTTTACAATACAGAATTGTTTAAAAGTTATGAACCAATAACCAATAATTTTAATGGAATGTTTGTTCAGTTATCTGGGCATATATTTTTAAAACATCTTAGAATTACTCACAAGAACACTGCTTAGAATTGACTTAAGAGTAAAAAAATATTGGCTCACGGCTTAAAAGTTAGTTATCAAGCATCCCAATCACATTTTAAGTAAAGTGTAGGACTAAATCTTAAGTGTCAGTCTTAGCGTAGATTCACGACACTTTGCTGTGCCACAAACGGGATTTTGGATGATGTCATAGGCATGAACCAATCACTGAATAGATGTCCTTATTTAAGAATATTCTCAGATAAATTCACATTGAATTTTTAAATTCCTAAGAGGGGTTTACATTCAACACACATTTGACAATAAAGAGTTTTCAAGAGAATACATTATAATATACACATTTGAAATGAAAGATAAACATGTTTTCATCCATGTTTTAATTAGAATTTTTAAACTGGTGTGCTGTGTGACCTGCCTATATATATAGCCTAGATTTTTTTAATATAATCAGCCACCATGGTTTCCAAAATAAAACCGAACTGGCAGGAGGAAGAAGTGATTGAACAGCCTTTTTTTATAATAGCCTAAAGCCCAAAAATAACCAGCACTGAAAAAGATGATGCCTGCTCCGTCCAAACGATACCGTTTTGATTAATTGCTCATCGTCAAACATTTCAAACACATTCTCCCTCTCTTGAAAGATTTTACACACGTCTCTGCAGATCTAACTGAATATTTGTTTTATTCTATTTTTTTTTTTTTTTAATTTTTACAAAATATACGTGTATGTATGTTCGATTACCACAAGCTGTTTTAATAAAGTTTAATTAGTTAACCTTGTATGTCATTTTTACTCTTTGAAAGTGTTGCAGATGTTGATTATAATTAATTTACTGGGTAACGCTTTAGATTACGGCCCAGAAAGTACTGCATAATTAAAGTGAATTTACAGCATAACTTTCTGTAATTATAGTGTAACTATAAAGTAAGTATATGGGAACAATATGTAATATTGGGGGAATAAAGGGTAACTATCAGGAAAATTAACAAATTATTTATCCTGTAAGTATTTTTTAATTAAGGGGTAATTATACAGTAAATATTTTTAAATCAAGGGGTAATTTTCCGTGTAGTTACGGGGTAAGTATGAATATGCGGGCTGTAAATTAAAGTGGCTCTTAAGAACGATCCCACATGTCTCTAGCTAGTATTCTGTAACTGTTACACTGAAAATACAGTGCGCGCAGAAATGTCCTCACCGTTTACTCGTCTTTTACCTTCATGCCATCCGTGATGTATATGACTATTTCCTCAGGTGAACACAGAAAAATAAATAGCCTAATCTCTGCAAATTAAAACTCATTTGGGTTTCTAAGAGTTAAGGCATCAAACAGCACATACAGCAATAACTACAGTAACCCATACGATCCCAATGGATGATTCAATGTCTTCTGGAGTTAAAAGATTCTTATAAAAAAGAATCTTATAAAAAAAAATTTGATAAAAAAAAAATAACAATATATCGCATCCAACCAGCAGTCATCTGCGTGTGCATGCAACGGTTGTTTTCACGCTTGACATAACTTGAAGCGTGACATGTGCACCGAAAAACTCTGGTCATGTGGATGTCTGATGCTGTCCTTACAACAGTATACAAACAATAACATAATATATGATAATAGTAATTAGAAACAAACAAGAATAAAATACAAGAGATGCCAGTTCTCGCGTGTTTCAGATGAATGACCGTCATGAAAGCTTCAAGCGTCTCATGCACACGCTGGTAACAGCTGATCGGATATGAAATGATTACTAAATTATGACAGCATTTCTTAATGTACTACTTTTTCTTTGAATAAATAATAATTAAAAAATAATCAAATGACATTAGATTCATCCTAACATCCATCAATGGAAATAACAAAAATGAAGAAGAGGAAAAAGAAAAGAAAAGAAAGAGAAAGGGACAAAACATGCTTCTCTCTGTCAGGACGTTGTCATTTTAAAAAGAAAAGTTTATTTAAAAACAAAAAACAAATACGTGTTATGAATCTGTTTTAAATTAAGATGTTTTTCAAATAAATATTTATGAGTGATATCAGATTGTGTGTGTGTTTTTATTTTACTTACCCTATAACTACATGAAACAAGAGGGGGACAAGAGCCACTTGAATGTACAGCCTACACATTCATACTTACCCCGTAACTACACAGATAATTACCCCTTAATTAAAACATACTTACAGTATAATTACCTCTTGATTAAAAAATACTTACAGTATAAAAATTGTGTTATTTTTCCTGATAGTACCCCTTTGTTCCCCGAATATTACATATTGTTCCCTTATACTACACGTTTTTACTTTATAGTTACACAATAATTACCAAAAGTTATGCTGTAAATTCATTTTAATTATGCAGTACTTTCCGGGCCGTAGTCTAAAGCGCTACCATTTACTGTTAGGCCTATACAGGATAAACAATAGCCCTATATAATAAGTATAATGTCTGACATAAAAAATTAACCACAAAACATGCTAAATGGGGAATATCTATATAGCATAAAATAAGTTGTCAGAATGTCGCCTTGCAGTTGCTGAATGTCACGCAACAACACTCTACAGCCCTGTCGCGTATTACAATTCTAGGTTGTTACAATGTTGCGAGCGCATAGACAGTGACGTTGCCATAGTAGAAATGCAACGTGCCACAAAAGTTGCCACAACGTAAACGTGTTTGCTGGGTGTCTCCTCAGTGCCATCACAAGCCCCTACTTGCAACTCCTAACCACTTGAGAGACATGTCAAGCTGTCTTAAATAACTGGGAGAGTAAGACTGATTCTTAGCTTCAAGAAATTTGATAACTTGCTTTTATACTTAAGTTTGAAAGTAGGAATACATTTCATGGATTCTCAGCACGACTAAAATAGCACTTTGAGAACTTTATAAATACGGGCCCAGGGCCCGTATTTATCAATCTTCTCAAAGTGCTAGTTAAATTTACTCCTACTTTCAAACTTAAGTATAAAAGCAAGTTATCACATTTCTTAAAGCTAAGAATCACTCTTACTCTCCCAGTTATTTAAGACAGCTCGAGAGGTCTCTCAAGTGGTTAGGAGTTGCCAGAAGGGGCTTGAGATGGCGCTGAGGAGACAGAGATGTGTGCAAATCTTTCAAGAGAAGGAGAATGTGTTCAAAATGTTTGACAACAAGCAGTTAATCAAACGGTATCATTTGGACAGAGCAGGCATCATCTTTTTCAGTGCTGGTTAATGTTGGGTTTTATCATTTAAAAATAACGCTGTTCGACTAATTCAGCAAGCAGTAGCAATCGATTCTTCCTCCTGCCAGTTAGGTTTTCTTTTGGAATCCATGGTGGCTGATTATATTAAAAAAATGTAGGCTATATATAGGCAGGTCAGTTAACAGCACACCAGTTTAATAAGTAAGGGATAATGTACACCCAGCTGGTTGTTATCGCAGAATAAACCCAGACGCGGAGGGGTCTTGCATCACTCTGAAGGGGTTTATTCTGCGATAACAACAGCCTGGGTGTACATTATCCCGCTTATTACACGGCTACTAGTCTCAAATAAATAATTATTAGACACAAAATATTGTCTTGAGATTAAATACTTTATTAGCTCTTACGCAATGCTTCCGCAAAGAAAAACAGTTCCAACCTGCTTTAAGCCTTTATCTATTGCTGAAGATTTGTCATATGCCCTTGCTAAATGTTGAAAATGAATGCTGAAAGGGTTAGTTTACCCAAAAATGAAACCAAGCCTATGATTTACTTACCCTCAATTTAACGTAGGTGTATATGACATTCTTCTTTCAGACAAACACAATCGGAGTTATATTTAAAAAGTCCAGGCTGACGTTAATCCAAGCAGTAGTTGTAGTTGTGTTTGAAGTCCATAAAAAATGCAGCTGTCCATCAAATAACATGCTCCACACGACTCCGATGGGTTAATAGAGCCTTCTGATTCCAATCGATGCGTTTGTGTAAGAAAAATATCCATATTAAAAACGTTAAATAGGAAACCTGCCTTGAAGTCTTCCATTGTAACCCACGGCTGTTTAAGCCACAATATGGTGCCAGCGTTAAGCATAGAAGTAGTACCGGTCAAGATAACTCGTAGTACCCATATGAGCGGTTGTTATCTGGAAATAACATACCGCTGGAATGCATGATTGACCAATCAGAATCAAGTATTTCACAGAGCCGTGTAATAATTGTAATTAACACATGTATTAAAACATGTTTATCTTTCATTCCAAATGTGTATATTGTGTTCTCTTGAAAACTCTTTATTGTCAAAAGTGTGTTGGATGTAAACTCCTTTTAGGAACTTTACCATTCAATGTGAATTTATCTGAGAATATTCTTAAATAAGGACATCTATTCAGTGATTGGTTCATGCCTATGACATCATCCAAAATCCTATTTGTGGCACCGCAAAGTCGTAAATCAACTCTAAGACTGACACTTAAGATTTAGTCCTACACTTTACTTAAAATATGATTGGGATGCTTGATAACTAACTTTTAAGCGCAGCTTTGAGCCAAGGTTTTTTACTCTTAAGTCAATTCTTAGCAGTGTTCTAGTGAGTAATTCTAAGATGTTTGATTAATATGGGCCCTGGGCCGAATTATATTAGAATACATTATAATATACACATTTGAAATGAAAGATAAACATGTTTTCATCCATGTCTTAATTACAATTATTAAATTGGTGTGCTGTTAACTTACCTGCCTATATATAGCCTAGATTTTTATAATCAGCCACCATGGATTCCAAAAGAAAACCGAACTGGCAGGAGGAAGAAGCGATCGCTACTGCTTGCTGAATTACTCAAACAGTGTTTTTATTTTTATTTTTATTTTTTATAAAACCCAACATTAACCAGCGCTGAAAAATATGATGTCTGCTATGTCCAAACGATACTGTTTGATTAACTATTTGTCGTCAAATATTTCAACACATTCTCCCTCTATTGAAAGATTTGCGCATGTCTCTGTCTCCTCAGCGCCATCTAAAGCCCCTACTGGCAACTCCTAACCACTTGAGAGACCTCTGGAGCTGTCTTAAATAACTGGGAGACTAAGAGTGATTCTTAACTTTAAGAAATTTGATTACTTGCTTTTATACTTAAGTTTGAAAGTAGGAGTAAATTTCAAGAATTCTCAGCACTTAAGACTAAAATAGCACTTTGAAAAGCTTGATAAATACGGGCCCTGGGCCCGTATTTATCAAACATCTTAGAATTACTCACAAGAACACTGCTAAGAATTGACTTAAGAGTAAAAAAAATCTTGGCTCAAAGCTGCGCTTAAAAGTTAGTTATCAAGCGTCCCAATCATACTTTAAGTAAAGTGTAGGACTAAATCTTAAGTGCTAGTCTTAGAGTGGATTTACGACACTTTGCTGTGCCACAAATGGAATTTTGGATGATGTCATAGGCATGAACCAATCACTGAATAGATGTCCTTATTTAAGAATATTCTCAGATAAATTCACATTGAATGGTGAAATTCCTAAGAGGAGTTTACATTCAATACACATTTGACAATAAAGAGTTTTCAAGAGAATACATTATAATATACACATTTTAAATGAAAGATAAACATGTTTTCATCCATGTAATTATTTTTTTTAAACTGGTGTGCTGTTAAATTGCCTATATATAGACTAGATTTTTTTTATATATATAATCAGCCACCATGGATTCCAAAAGAAAACCGACATGGCAGGAGAGAGAAACGATCGCTACTGCTTGCTGAATTACTCGAACAGTGTTTTTTATTTTATTTTATTTTTTTATAAAACCCAACATTAACCTGTGCTGAAAAAGATGATGTCTGCTCTGTCTAAACGATACTGTTTGATGAACTATTTGTCGTCAAACATTTCAAACACATTCTCCCTCTATTGAAAGATTTGCGCACGTCTCTGTCTCCTCAGCGCCATCACAAGCCCCTACTGGCAACTCCTAACCACTTGAGAGACCTCTCGAGCTGTCTTAAATAACTGGGAGAGTAAGAGTGATTCTTAGCTTTAAGAAATTTGATAACTTGCTTTTATACTTAAGTTTGAAAGTAGGAGTAAATGTCATGAATTCTCAGCACTTAAGACTAAAATAGCACTTTGAGAAGCTTGATAAATACGGGCCCAGATCTTAAATAATGTTCTCATCTTTAGCACACAAGCATGATTTATACATAGTTTTGTTTTTGTTTTTTAACAAACAAACATCCAGTGGCACTGATCCTCAAAAAATATTCAACCAGTGCAGATTCAAGTAGTACTCGCTAAAATCAAAACAGCAATCAGATTCATGAGCTGCTGGTGATGATTATTGCCTCGTTAAAGCTGAAGTGTAATTGAGCAGCACTCAGATGGCAGATGCATTTCACTGAGATCAGACGGCTGGATGCTTAACCAGCAAAACAAATTAGCTTCCTTAGAAGGCAGTCAGCTCGAGACTCCATCTATAAGAGAAAATGTTAAATGTTTGAGATGTGGGTTTTCCCATCAGCTCCTGTTCATATGGGCCTGATGTAAAATGTTAATGCCTAAACACATTATTTTGTGGATGAAAGTTTCTTATCTACAGCTATTCTACATTCTTACACTAAAAGTAAATATCACAAATAATTTTAAAGCAATATAATATTGAATTTAACATGAAATATTTACGTGGAAAGAATGAATTCGCAATTTGGGTGTAGCAGGATGAAAAATATCAGGGGCCTGTTTCTGTTTCAGAATGGGAGGTGTGCCAAACTTGAGAAAGCAGGGTAAGGTAAGCTCATTTGTTAAAGAGAGGTAACTTATACTCAAAGTCAGTTACCATGGTAACTTACTCTGTGAACCTAACCAGGCCTGTACCATGAAGCCGGTTTAGCTGGCTAGCTATGGAGCTAGAATATGACAAAATTATCTGAATTTGAATTGTATAAATCTGAATAATTGACAAGTGTAATCTAACAAAATTGAATATTATGTTGCATTTTACATAGTTCTAAATTTGAATTTTTAAAGGTTGAATATAGAACATTTGAAATTGAACACATCTAAAATGTTTTTATGTCAAAATTGTATAGACATGTATTTTCAAACAGAAGATATTTTGTTCTGAATAAATAGACTGGAAATATTCAGTTTTTTAAAATATAGATTCATGATTTTAGATGAAGAAGGAATTCAGAACATGAAATTCAATATTCTAAAATTCAAACCACAGAAATTCAGATCTTACAGAAAGTAGGCCAGAGGTCATCATCAGGGAAGAGTAAAGGATGTCAGAAAAGTCGAACGGAGCACCGTCTGATCATTTAATTTCCTATATGTAATGGAATAAAGAGAAGATCAAACGGCCCTTTATACTTTTTTTTTAGTTTAGATTAATGCACAGAAAAATAGATTTTGGCTAGATTTCTCAATTTCCCGTGTGTACCACAATTAAATAAAACAGGCCGGGGTGCTGATTAATATTTTATATATCGGATCCACATTTTTTTTTCTTTTGTGAAACGCGTTAAGTTGCACAGAAAATTTGCCTGATCTAGGACCTGCCCTGTACAGTGTGTCACTGGCCCACTGGTGGGCCCATTTGCCACTACATTTTTTAAAACAATTATATCCTATATTTATTCTGATCTAATGTTGACAAACTATATATCATTTGAAAGCTTACGAACTCAAGATTCACCCTGTGCAAACCGTTTTGAAACCGGACCTTGCCTTACCATGGAAACAGTGCTCTAAATTATTCTAGCGGGCTCCTCCCCAAGTGGCGTCATCATGTTTCATATTTATTTAACTACTTTATAATAAAAAACGTTTTTAATCTTGACAAAACGCATATCGTCGGAAAGGTCTGAGTCTCACGGTTCTATATCTGCAAACAGTTTTGTGATATTTACACAAAAATATATACATTTGACACAGGAATTTGCATTTAAAAAAATGAATGGCATTTCAATGACACCCGGTGGCTATTTGTGGTACAATGACTAAACAAAACCTCATGGGAACTTCAATTTTTGTGATATCAACTTATATTAGACATATGGCTTTGATTTGATAGTAATTTTAGAGTACAAATTATTTTGTAACATATATATCTTATATTAAATATTAAATATCTAGTACAGTATATTTGATTTACAGTACATTTAAACTTCCATAACTTTTTATACTACTGCTATAAGACTGATTTTGTTGAACAGACCTGGGCTGAATCCGAAATTTCCCCCTATACCCTCAAATAGGGCATTATTTGAGGGGACAGCCATTGTCCGAAACCATGGACATGTTCGAATGCACTCATTCAACCCCACACCGCAATAGCTATACAGCCAATGCACACTCAACGGCTGTCCGACTTCACGCACCCGTTTTCATTCACTCGTTCAAGTTAACTGCAGCCTATTAGTGGACTAAATTGGGGAATAGTGAATGGGGGTTTCGGGGGCCATTTTGGATTCAACCCTGGAGAACGACAGATGACGTCAAATGCTGAGATTTTCTTCACTAATCAGCGATTTGCAAACCATGCACGAAAAATGAGAAATCTAGCCGAAATCTACTTTTTCCTGCATTAATCTAAACTAAACAAAAAAGTATAAAAGGGCTGTTTGATCTTTATTCCGTTACAAATAGAAAATGAAATGATCAGATGGTGCTCTGTTTGACTTTTCTGACATCCTTTACTCTTCCCTGATGATGACCTCTGGCCTACTTTCTGTAAGATCTGAATTTCTGCGGTTTGAATTTTAGAATATTGAATTTCATGAGCTGAAATTCTTCTTCCTCTGAAATCTTTAATCTGTATTTTCAAAAACTGAATATTTATTATAACCTTAATCAATTACACATTTGTCATTTAAGTTAATCAATCATTAATAGGCACATTGTTAAAATGAATATAAATAGCCTAAATAAAGTCATACAAATAGGCTTTAAAACCAATAAATAAAACTATAAAAAAAATAAACTTACTGAGCGTAAAGGTTACATTTTTATCTCTATATCAACTAAACTAACTTCATAACTTTTATGTGCATTGACGTATACTATTTTTTTCTTTAACCTGTCCTCTTTTATAGACAGCTTTTCTTCTTGCTGTGTATTTTTTTTAAAATTCTTAATATTTTTAAATCATGTAATATCCTGCTGAAGAGAGAAATTAATCTCACTGCTTCTCTCACGAGAAGTGAATCTCTGTTCAACAGCGTGTGATTGGCTGTTCACTACTGATGTCACAGCTAAACTCTTGAATTTAGGATCAAAGCCTGAGTTGACAGATTAAGCTGATGATCAGCATCATGGGACCAACAAAGCCTGAATACAATGGTTTGGTTTTGTCAACGCAAAACTAATCTTGTAACCCTGAGTTTGTTAAAGTTACACTGTGTAACTTTTTTAGTTTATTCTTAGCTAAAATCACTTAGTTCTTTCAAAAATATATGTGCTCATTAATGTATATTTACTTCTTTCAAGTAATAATGTGTTCTCGTAATTTTATAATATACCATTGAAAATACATAGAGGGTGAGGGTTCGAATGGCGGTCGCCATGTTGCTCCTCCATCTTGAAAGTACATTTGCCAAAGAGGGACATACCCGTAAATTCAAGCTTTGCTTTTCACGTTTTTACACTCGATGGCACCGTGTCGAATGTGAAGAGGAGGATTGCTTGAGGCTGCTATATGATGATGGAGGATCACTCTTAAAGTGTCATGAAACCCCAAAACACTTTTTTTTGACATGTAAACAGATATGTATAGGCTGCACATCATTGAAAACACTAAGGGTACTCATTAATGGTATTCATATGTGAAAATAGTTATTTTTGCATTTTTCAGAGCAATTTCTGTCTTCCGGTTTGAAAAGCTTAGTCGGAGCAACGTCACAAATGCTGACGTCGGCGCGGCCTTTTCGGCCCAAGTATGGGCTGCTGGGCACATGCTGACGTCGACCGCTCCGAACGATTCTCGATATATATTCATGACATAAAGCTCATTCAGTCCAATCCCTGCGCTGTAGTATGCATGCAAGATAATTTAGTTCATATGCATGAGACAGTCACTTCTGTCAGGCGCGTCTTCCATCATTATTGTAGAGATATGGTGGGGAAGTTTTGGAAGCAGCGTGCGGAAAAGTCACGGAGGAAAGCTATGCGGTGTGCTGATACGAAATAACGTAAAGGGCGCCGAGCGAGCTGTAACCGGCGCCGTCTGTGGAAGCCTTTGCTACAAAGGCTCGGTAAAGTAAAATTAACTTGAGCAATCGCACGCCGAACCTGCAAGCATTGCCTAATTTTTGTCAGGAGTGCAAAGTAACCAATCTGTAGGATAATGAACAAAAGCCACATCCTCTCCGTTTTATTTGTGGTCACAGCCATGCACTAAACCGCATGTGTTCGGGCTCTTAGTGAAACAGTGTGCATATTTGGACAAATATAGATTTAGCTGCCGAGTGACCGCGCGGATCGTCACGGCAACCCAGCGCGCATCACTCTGTGCTTCAGATGCGCGGTCGAGACTAGCCTCAAACCCCTTCGCTTTTACCCCGATCTAGAATTACACATCTCTGTCGCATCGCATGTTGGGTGGTTCACGTTATCTTATCACGTCGGCGCGTTGTTCATCTTGCCAAACAGCGTGCATATTTGGAAAAATAGTTTTATCACGTTTGCAAAATATTTTGTCATGCAGAATAACATTTATTTTCATTTCTCACTGAATTATGCTGGTTTGAAGAGCTTAATGATTTGTGATCTCTGCTGCACGCCACTCATAGCTCTCTCATTCGCTGTATATTCATCCCTCATTTAATGTCACTGTGGTAAACAATGCCAACGTGAACCAAGAACATGTCTCAGAACCGCTGTAACTGCTGCTGTTGGTATCGCTATCTTAATGCACCTACTGACACTCCCCTATTTATGCAAACCATTCCCTCTTTCCACACAATTCCATCCCACCTTTTCACAGCCGACCACTCCCCTTTTAACAAGCCTTTTCAAATCGAAGGTGTGAAAAAAACACCGCTGCAGCAGGGGGGTTTCATGACCCTTTAAGCCCCTTTCACACTGCACGTCGGACCCGCAATATTCCCGGAACATTGCCGGGTCGCCTTCTGTGTGAAAGCAACCACGTCCCGGAATTGATTATCGAATTCGACCCGGGTCGGGGACCTAGTAACATTGCGGGATATGTATCAGAGTCGCCAAGGAAGCGGAAAAGAGAATTAAGACGGCAACGCAACAGGCAAATCAACAAGACAAAAATAAATATTGGAGTGGCCTTTCCAAGATGGAAAGAGCTCATGAGGAGCAACGATTTTAAAAAGAACGCCGACGTTGCCTGCTTTCTTCTCGACGGGTAATATTAATTCAGCCTATTTGTGTATATTGGAAGTTTTATTGTTGCTTGGCTAATTATATCATGGTGTGCTGTGCATAACACTAGAACAATGTCTAGGATAGTTTTCCTCGCGTCAATGATGAAAAAGTATTGTTAACCTGATAACATAAATCCGTGTTCTATGACGGATAACATGAGATTAATATTTTAATTGCATTATAATTTGTTTGCCTTACGCTAGTGATGTCGTACAATTTACAGAATAACGATAGCACTGATAAAAGTTACTTTACTAAGATTAGCTTGCTTTCGTCTGGGAACCTGATAGCTGATGTTAGCAATGAAATGGTAAAAAATAATGAAAACGTAAAACTATTATTAATTTTACATAGATTAATTTGATCATAGATCATTTGGCAAATTAAATAACTGAAAATTATAATAGTTTTCAAAAGTAACCTCATCACTTGAAGCAACACTCACCGAAGAGGTCGAACTGGAAGCCATGACTAAATTGGCCACCGTAGGAGTTGAAACGAAATCGAAATTGAGAGGAACAGAAACTATTATTCACTGGATGGTCATATACCTTTTCACCACTAGATGGGGGAAAATATCACACAGTGTAGCTTTAAACTACCATCATGGTACAGGCCCCTGATCAGTGGCAGCTGCATGTCATCATTACCAGCCTACTTAATGGATTCTTTCCCTCTCCGTGTTGTCAGATCGTTGTTTTAGTCTCCCGTGTCACAAATCCTGTTCCTCATGTTTCCTGTGTACTGGACTCTGGATTCTTCTTCGTCGTCGTCGATCTCACCACGGACTCACCTTCACCATTACACTGTCTTCAGGATTCCCATCTCAGTCCCTGTGCCACACTCTCCTGCAGTCTGTGTTTTCGCTCAACTGCCTTCTTGCAGAGGCGTTTGTGCAACAATCTTTTATTACTCTTGAGTATCTGTTCAATAAACATTGCTTTTTGCATTGCATTTGCTTCCGTCCTGTTTCTCATTACAGGCTACCATTGGGTAATTTTGTATTTCTGTGGCTTGGAAAATGACATGATAACAGTGTGGAGGTGCCACACAGATTGTAAAGCCAAATGACTGACAACGGAGACGTTCTTCCTTCACAGTACATGTCGTATGTTGCCTTACAGTAACTAAAAAATGCCATTTTTTTCAACATGAGGAAAGCCATTTCTGAGCCCACATTTGCTCAAAAGTTTATTAATGTACCTGTTTAGGTTGTGATAATTGACTGCAACCACAATGGCTTCTGAGTGCGTTTTGTACATTGATTCTGCAAATAACAACTATGGGACATGTAACTGTGAACAACACTTAAACAGCTTTTATCAGTCTTAGTTATTTCCAACATTTACTAATACAATCAAACATTTTATCTGCTAATATTTAATGGACCTGAGCTGACATTAACTAACAACGAACAGTTGCCTTTTTATTAGACGTTAACAAAGATTAATCTTTGCTTACTGTTGTTATTATTTCTTATTTTTAATGTTAATCAATTGATCCTTATTGCAAATTATTGTTTTTATCTTTTTACGCACCAAATCAGAAGTGCACTTTAGCATACTTTTGCTGATTATTTTTTAAAAGAGTACTTAATAGTTTCAAAGAATGAAGAGTGAAATTAAATGAATATTCAGATATTTAACTGCTTGGCAATTGAGTAAAACTATATAAAGTTTATATTTATATTGAATGCAATTAGCAAAACATTAGATTGTATTTGTGCATGTGTAATTACTTGTATTGATCCTTTATATTTAAATGGAGAGCAGAGATGGTGATTTCCAGTAACACAAGCGACAGTGACAGTTGGTTACAGGATGCAGGCGTGTTCAGAAATGTTGAACTCTATGCAAATGTAAAGCAACTTTCGGGAACAGCAACTAATAGGAGTGAAGTCAGTGGAGCGCACGTGATCCATCACTACATCCTGTGGTGGAATTGGTCATCTTAAAGTTATTTTAGAGGTCAGCAACTACTCGTTCGGTGGTACTTAGGTATTGGTTTAGACAAGTAATTGACTAGGATAAAACAATAGTCCTGTAACTACTTTATATATATATTAGGGGTGACCCCGAATAGTCGAAGATTCGATGCATTGATATGCAGACCCTGATTCGACCACCGATCTCACGGTCTAATCTTCGCGGGGGTTATGAAACGAGGATCATACCATTTTGGCAAAAGGGGGGTGCTCAATATTTTAAAGACGTGTAGCGGTGCTGAGCTGAGCATCGGTGTGCGACCCCTTTAAGGGCGCTGAGCTTCGCACCACGCCTTTAAAATTAGAACACGTTCAATGAGTGTACACACACCGGCGGCAGCATTCAGCACCTGTCCGCGGCCACTCGGGAAGTTGTTTAAAATCCTGCTGCACCACAGAGTGCTTTCGTGCAGCTCATCTGTCAGTCAATTCAAAATTGAGCTTGCGTGTATATAATGTGCGCGTCAGGTGGCGGTGTGAGTGAGATCCTGAGGTGCGGGGCTGAGCTTCACGTGCGTCTTCAACTTTAGGCACAGGCTGAAGAACGTGCATGTAAACGCACTCTAAGTATTCTTTTCCTCTCTATGCAGGTATTTTTTTTAGTTCTTTTATATATTTCTGTGATGTTCTGTATTTCGATCACGGCTTTAACATGTTATGAGAAAACGGTTTATTAATGTTTATCCACCACATTACCTTTCAGGCTATTTAAACCTAAATAAGAAAGCCATTGTCAGTTCGTCTGTCAGTTGGCAGGCAGTTTTTGTTGGTTTATTAAAAGTTGTTGCTGTGTGCTGTGTAAAGGAAAATAAAAATAGTTACCCTTCTGCTGACAGTGTTGTGCCTCTCCCAACCCATTCACACACACAGATGATTCGACTACCAGTTGACCATAGGGAGATTCGACAATTCTGATTTGATTGTCTAAATCCTTAGTCGAGGACAGCCCTAATATATATATATATATATATATATGTGTGTGTGTGTGTGTGTGTGTGTGTGTGTGTGTGTGTGTGTATAATGTTGACGTTAAAGCATTAACTCATGCGATTCATTTAAAGTCGTTAACGCGTTAAAATAGTTTAATGCAATTAACGCAAAGAAATTACAGAAGTACATGAAGCTGCGACATTAACGTAATTTGCATCACGCAGTCGATAGAAGTCGGGAAATCTAGCCACAGGAGGTCACAGGAGGTACCTTTTGTGCTGGTCCCAAGCCCGGATAAATAGAGAGGCTTGTGTCAGGAAGGGCATCCGACATAAAATTTTTGCCAAATTCATTATGTGAATCAAGAATATGACTTCCATACCGGATCGGTTGGGTCCCGGGCTAACAACGACCACCATCAGTAAAGGCAGAAAACTTGCAGATATGATGCAGAGGAGGAAAGTTGACATTCTGTGTGTCCAGGATACCAGGTGGAAAGGGAGCAAGGCTAGAAGCATTGGAGCAGTGTTTAAACTGTTTTATAAAGGTGTGGACAGGAAGGAAAATGGAGTTGGATTGTTCCTGAAGGAGGAGTTTGTGAAGAATGTTATGGAGGTAAAGAGAGTGTCAGATAGGTTGATGAGTCTGAAGCTGGATATTGAAGGTGTAATGTTGAATGTTGTTAGTGCCTATGCTCCACAGGCACTAGGTTGTAAGCAAGATGAGAAAGACCGATTCTGTAGCGAATTGGAGGAAGTGATGCAGACTGTTCCCAGAGGCGAGAGGGTAGTGATAGGGGGAGATTTGAATGGACATGTTGGGGAAGGGAATAGTGGGGACGAGGAAGTGATGGGCAGGTTTGGTCTTCAGGAAAGGAACCCAGAAGGACAGAGGTTGGTAGACTTTGCTAAAAGTATGGAGATGGCTGTGGTGAACACGTATTTTAAGAAGAGGCAGGAACACAGGGTGACATAAGAGTGGTGACAGGAGCACACAAGTGGACTATATTTTATGTAGACGCTGTAATCTGATGTAAATTAGCATTGTAAATAAGTGGTAGGTGAGAGTGTAGCTAGACAGCATAGGATGGTGGTGTGTAAGATGACTCTGGTTGTGAGGAAGATGAAGAGAGTAAAGGCAGAGCAGAACACAAAGTGGTGGAAGATGCAAAAGGAAGAGTGCTGTGTGGTTTTCAGGGAGGAGTTGAGACAAGCTTTAGGTGGTCAAGGGCTTCCAGATGACTGGACTGCTACAGCCAAAATGATCAGGGGACCAGGTAGAATGGTGCTAGGTGTGTCATCTGGAAGGAGTAAAAAAGACAATGAGACTTAGTGGTGGAATGAGGAAGTCCAGGAGAGTATCCAGAGTAAGAGGTTAGCTAGGAAGAAGTGGGACAGTAAGAGGACGGAGGAAAGAAGAGAGGAATATAGGGTGATGCAGCGTAAGGTTAAGATAGAGGTGTCAAAGGCCAAACAGAAAGCGTATGAGGACATGTATGCAATGTTAGATAGTAAGGAAGGTGAGAGGGATGTGTATCGGTTAGCGAGGCAGAGGGATAGAGATGGAAAGAATATGCAGGAGGTTAGAGAAATTAAAGATAGAGATGGAAATGTTTTGACAGGTGACAGGAGGGTGAGGGAAAGATGGAAGGAGTACATCAATGAACTGATGAATGAGGAAAATGACAGGGAGAGAAGAGTTGTAGAGGCAAATATTGTTGACCAGGAAGTAGAAAGAATTAGCAAGGGTGAAGTTAGGAGAGCTTAGAAGAGGATGAAGAGATGAAAGGCAGTTGGTCCTGATGACATACCAGTGGAATTGTCTAGGAGAAATGGCAGTAGAGTTTTTAACTAGATTGTTCAACAAGGTTTTAGAGAGTGAGAGGATGCCTGAGGAATAGAGGAGAAGTGTTTTGGTGCCGATTTTTAAGAACAAGGGAGATGTGCAGAGTTGTGTAAACTACAGAGGTATTAAGCTGATAAGCCATACAATGAAGTTGTGGGAAAGAGTAGTGGAAGCAAGGCTAAGAGGAGAAGTGGACATGTGTGAGCAGCAGTATGGTTTCATGCCAAGAAAGAGCACTACAGATGCATTTTGCTTTGAGAATGTTAATGGTGAAGTACAGATATGGTCAGAAAGAGCTGTATTGTGTCTTTGTAGATTTAGAGAAAGCATATGACAGAGTGCCAAGAGAGGAGCTTTGGTATTGTGTGAGGAGGTCTGGAGTGGCAGAGAAGTATGTTAGAGTGGTATAGGTTATGTATGAGAGGAGTAAGACAGTGGTAAGGTGTGCCATAGGTGAGACAGAGGACTTCACGGTAAAGGTGGGCCTGCATCAAAGATCAGCTCTGAGCCCCTTCTTGTTTGCGGTGGTGATGGACAGGCTGGCAGATGAGGTCAGACAGGAATCTCCATGGAATATGATGTTTGCGGATGACATTGTGATCTGTAGTCTAGAGAGGAGCCTAGAGAGGTAGAGACTTGCTCTGGAGAGAAAAGGAATGAAAGTTAGTCATAGCAAGACGGAATACATATGTGTGAATGAGAGGGAACCAAGTGGAACAGTGAGGTTACAGGGAGAAGAGGTAAAGAAGGTGCAGGATTTTAAGTACTTAGGGTCAACAGTCCAGAGCAATGGGGAGTGTGGAAAAGAGGTGAAGAAGTATGTGTAAGCAGGTTAGAATGGGTGGAGAAAAGTGTCAGGTCTGTTGTGTGATAATCGAGTACCAGCAAGAATCAAATGAAAGGTGTACAGGACAGTAGTGAGACCAGCAATGTTGTATGATTTTGAGACAGTTGCACTGAGGAAAAGACAGGAGGAAGAGCTAGAGGTAGCAGAGCTGAAGATGTTGAGGTTCTCTTTGGGAGTGACGAGGATGGATAGGATCAGGAATGAGTACATCAGAGGGACTTCACATGTGAGATGTTTTGGAGAAAAAGTTAGAGAGGTCAGGTTGAGATGGTTTGGACATGTTCAGAGGAGGGAGAGTGAATATATTGGTAAAAGGATGCTGAGGTTAGAGCTGGAAGGCAGGAGGTCAGTGATCCACTCAATTCATTCAAACCGTCCAAAACAGTGCTAATATAGGCAGTGTTGCCACAGTTACTTTGAAAAAGTAATCTGATTAATGATTACTGATTACTCCTTTAAAAAGTAACTTAGTGACTTTACAGATTACTTGATTTTAAAAGTAACTAAGTTAGATTACAAGTTACTTTATTAGTTACATTCAGCAGTTGCTGACAACACCCCTGCCGTCTCAACATAGAAATGACAACCGTTTTTGGCAACACACTTTATTGGAAGTGCATTTTTAACAGTTACGTCCACAATGTATCCTGTGGCAAGAGGTCATTTATGCCCGAGCCTGACGGCCCCGACTTTTTTACGCCCCTTTTTTTAGGCTTCTCCTTCGTTTTATATTTATTTTAATAACTAAAAGGAATAATGAGATGTGCTGTGCTGTTGGAAATAACATGAGACCATGATAGCTTACGCCACTGTCAAGATATGGCTTGCGCAGGGTTAAAGAATCTGTTTCTTCAGTGCAGCTGCTAGAGTTATGGCCTTTTTAGAACTGGTTCCTTCATTCATTTTCTCTGACCAGGTATCTATCTGATTGCGAAATGACCAGGAGTAGGCCTAAATGACTTCCGAGAGTCTTTCGAGACGTAGGCCTATTTAATTCCGATCACTCAAACAAACCATTCAGAAGGTGCATGCAAGCATTTCAGACGAAACCGGACAAATGTAAATGTATCTGGTTGTTTAAACCACATGTGTAAATTTTACTCCGGGCAAATAATTAAAAAATAAATGTGTGAGAGCGTGTTATGTTGTAGTAAGATAGATATGATGGCGCTACTGCAACATCGTAAAGCAAGCCAACGCAAATGGCCGTAAATGAAACTTTAAAATAAGTCACACAAAACACAATCATCTTCAATATAAATTAATGAGACTAATGATCTTACCAGTGCTTAGGTCGCTCTCTCTCATATTGCGATCTTTGAATTTGAAATGGGCTGCTGAATTGAACATCGGATTTATATTAATTTTGCTGAAGTGTAAGGTAGGCTATAAGACAACCTGCATGTTCTTTTTTTTTTTTTAGATTGTGTAGCCCGTTTCGTTTTTTTGAGCGCCGTTGCGAGCAGTAGGATAGCCTATCAGCCTGCCTCAGCTCGTCAAAAATGCCTTTGTGGTGGTATAATAACTAGCCTACTTTGTTTTTGATGTCAAAGTAGTTATATTTCGTTTAGTTTCTTTATTAAGTTCATTTAGAAAAATGTTTAGAGCAATTTTTTGTTTGTTAAATTAAAGTTTTAATTTTTTTATGTGATGACCCAGTGAGTTAACCGTATGTTTAATCAATTTAGTCTCTCAAACCAACTCTTGAATTGTCTTGCCTATATAAACTTTAATTTAACAAACAAAAAATTGCTCTGAACATTTTTCTAAATTAGGTTAATAAAGAAACGAAATATAACTACTTTGACATTAAAAACAAAACTGAACTATTTTAATGGCTGCAACAATGTAAAAAAATAAAAATAAAAAAATAAATAAAAAACACGGGCTCCAGCCAGACTCTGGCTGAGAATTTTGATAAGCTGTCGGTTTTACTAAGGAAAATGACTAAAATAGTAACTCACAGTGACTTGGATAAGTAACTTTAATCTGATTGCTGGTTTGGAAATAGTAAAGCGTTAGATTACTCGTTACTGGAAAAAAGTAGTCAGATTAGAGTCTATGTACTATGTAACGCGTTACTGGCATCACTTATTATAGGCCCCATTTACACTGCATGGTTCAAGTGACCCAATTCCGATTTTTTCCTCTCATGTGGCACAGATCGGATATGACGTGAACATGTGAACGTGTAAGCAGGAAAAAAACGCATGAATTCCGATATCCTCAGATCGGATTCAGGCCTCACTCATATGTGGTAATAAATCCGATATGATTCGAATGCGTGCATTAGCATCTGCCATGTAAGCGGTCAAATGGGATATTCCCCAGTAAATGCGAGTCGTACGTTATTGAAAAAAGGACGGAGGCGAATGACGATCCAGTGTTGCCAAGTCTGCGGTTTTCATGCGGAATTGGGCTACTTTAACACTGTTTTGAGTTGCGATTGGACGGGTTTTTGTCCAAAAACCTGGCAACCCTGTCTAGGGCTCTCCTCTTTTTCTCCGCCTTACAAGAGAAATGTTTTGCCGACCTTTAAAGATGTGTGGAACAGTGCAGACAGCAAAACATTGTATAATCATTTTGTCTGCGTCCATTGCATAAAGCGCTGATTTACGTCCTTTCATCGGTTAAGAACGTCTTGGTCTGTTTTGCCAGTGTACAGTGTAAATGCAAATATCGGATACGGGTCGCTTTTGAAAAGATGATGTAAGCGGGTTGTCAAAAAAATCGGATATAGTCACCAAATCAGAATTGTGCATCAAGACCTGCAGTGTAAATGTAGCCATAATGAATGCCAGGCTGATTAGGCTACATCAGAGAGAATAGGGACTCACAGCGCATTTTTAGCGAATTGTTAATTCCAGTGTTTGCTTTGCTTCAAAAAAACAAGCTCTGTTGTATTCTGCAATTGTTTCTGAAGAGCACAATTTTGGTGTCGTACAGTAAGCAAAGTATTCGTACTATTACAAAGCAAAGTAATAGTATGTCATATTGATGCACAGAGAATGTGTGTGCGCACTCTCGATTACTGATCTCTCGCAGGATTTATGTACATTCATGTACATTTCAGTATATTTGCGTGGTTTCCACACACACTCAGGAAGGATAATGTTTGATTTTACATGTGTGAACATTAGTGATGACCAGCGGTGGAAAGAGTACTGAAAACGCATGCTCAAGCATTTATGCATTTTATTATATTACAAATTGACGATATTTGCGTCATCGGAGGAATTTTTGGCCAAAGGCTAAAGACTACAGCCAGCAGAGGGAGCCATTTCCGCATATCTTCAACCTGCGCATGGGGGGTGGGAAGATCGCACTCACAGCTCAGCTCACAGCTGCAGTTATTCATGTAAACGGAGCTATGCCGAGCAATGTACGTGTGTTAACTTCTCAAGTTAATTTCTATGAAAATTAAGCTTCCAAAGGCATGAACTGATTACTGATTGTGGAGCGCTAACAGAGTGTACCATTTGTACATGTTTCAGAAAATGTTATATTCTGCGGTCAATTTTCAGCAATTGTTTAAAGGCCCACTGACATCAAAATTGAAGTTTTGTAGCTTTTAGTATGACTGTGTTAGCCTTAAAGTTATGAATAAGCTGCTATGTTCCAAGACATTGACATTTGCATTTAGGAGAAATAAGCATTCAAAAATTACAGTCTCTCACTTCCGTTAAAACGAATCTCAGATTTTGATGACATCATCGCAGACTTCACCTTCTCATCAAATCTTCTATCCAATCAAAATGCTCTCTAGAATCTAAAGCCCGCCTCCTACACTGCTGAAGCTGCGACTAAAATCGGTCAGTTGTTAAGACACATTTACTAATTTCTACATGATAAAAGGCACATAGCATACATACTATATATGCCACATATACTATACTATATACGCAATGTATGCTATATATGCGCTATATATAACACTACATATGCGATAGGGAAAGATTCAGTGTAAATATGCTTTTATTTGCGGCAAATTAAGTCTGTTTTCACATTAATTTCTTGCACCGCAGCAGCGCACACACACCGACGGCTCTGATCTAAATTTAGACTACAGACACAAGAGCACAGCGTGGATCATAAGTGCGAGTTGGCGCAATCAACAAACATATTGACCCATTTTAATTCTGTACAGAATGCTGCATTTCAAAGCGATTTGGAGGAGATTATGATGATAAACAGTGTTAGAGGAAACTGGCTTTACCAAACAGAAAGGGCCACTCTAGACAAACTGTATATTAACGAAACGCTATTGGCCGTTTCAAAAAAGGGGAGGAGCTGCTAACAGCTGGAGCCGTTTCAAGGGAAATTACGTCAACACATTGAATAATGCAGTGCGTTTCAAGGCACTTCAGTGGGCTTTTAAGGCATTTTTTACCATTTCAGTCATCAGTAACCAACAACAACCACCTTTCATAAAGCACGCCTGCCTCTCATTCTAGACTGGTCGCTATGGTTGATTTGACGGGAGTCACACACGGGACACATGGAGACACAGGACTGATTATTTGTCTTATCCAATCATGTTGACAGGAAAAAAATAAACATATGTAGCGACGGCAGGTTTAGGGAAAATAGCACAGTAAAAGTACCGATACATCACTTAAACTGCACTCAAGTAAAATTACACTGTTTTTAAACTACAAAAGTACAGTTCCAGAGAAAATCTACTCAATTACATTAATGAGAGTATTTGTTTTCATTACTTTACACCACTGGTGATGACAATCCGGAACCGGTTCTTTTTAGTGAACCAGTTCACCAAATTGGACCGAACCGTTCCAAACTGTTTGCATCTCTAGTAAGCACTAATCCACACATTTCTAAATTCATACACACGTTGACGTGTCTGACATTCCCTCTGAATCAAAAAAAACCCCAACATCCCAGAGTTTTTCAGTTAACAGTACTTAACCTACTGTTAAAAGAGAAATGAAAGCTTTAGCATAAGTTCTGCTGGGAAGACTCAATTACTACGTCACTTAATGCCTTCACTCTAATCCAATGATATTCTCATGCTCACGGTATAAAGGTTCTGTATTTACACGTTTGAGTTCGCAGATACTGAAGTGACGATTACGTCTTGCTCACCTGCTAAACCGCCATGTCTACTGACACGCCTGCAGTATGCGAATACTCAGATACTGACGGCGAAGTCGTTCCGCCTTCTCCTCATCCAACCCGGCGCAGCTCGCGCATTCAGTGCCGCGGCTCGCCATGGGTAAGCTGGCCTTCGGAGGACATTATCATAGCCGTGGAGGCTGCCGGTATTCCCATCAGCCGAAGTCTATCTAGAGAGGATCTCCTGTACTTGGCCTTTAATACTCTGGGCAATCCACAAGAACTTGCTTCTCTCAACACAGCAACCGCTCCTGCACCGGGCCAGACGGAACAAGTCGGCAGGAAGAGAACCACTAAATCTTCGTCGCCACACCCAACAAAAAGAGCCATGCACCAGCCTCAAGCTTCTACTTCGCTGGATCCAACCGAGCCCACCGGAGTTAATGCCCAAATCCTTCAAGTCGTCCAAAGTCTCTCTCAAACTGTTAAGACACTGGAATCAAAGATGTCAAAATTCGAACATTCTTTCAATAACTCCAACAGCTTGGTCTCAGCTACAAACGTCTCTGCTACCTCCCAGCTCCCTCAACCAGCCATCGGATCAAGCAACACATCAAACGGGCCTTCTACTTCTGCCCTTCCAACTTTTCTCCCGCCGACAGAGTCAACATTTCAGGAAGCTTCCCCAACACCCGAAACTTCCTCCTTCAACCTTGCTTCAGCAGTCCCAGCTCAGTCTTTTGGTAGGCGTTTCATTTCTCCAGCCGCAGCCACAGTGTCCCCTCTCATTAGAGCGAACATTGTCCAAGGTAAGGACATTAACTTGGCTTCACTTCTGCTTCCCTCACCTGCCATTGACAGAAAAATGGTAGACTGTGGTGACGTGGCAGTGCTTCTCAAAACTTCCGATCCCAGATTGAACACGAATCTTTCTTTCGGCGAATTCGTCATTGCATTCAGCCTTTACCGAGATATACTGTGCCAGGCTTTTCCTGATCGGAGGGAAGAGTTAGATCTGTATCTAGCTCTAATGGCTGACTTTAACCAAAGGTACGGGGGAACCTTATTCTTATTCTATAAATCTTTCTCAGCCAAATCCACTTCCTTCATCTCGCTCTACAACTCCAGACTAGACTGGTCTGTCACCGACACGGACTTGCTCGTTCGCCATTTCGGTGGCCAAAAAATGCTGGCATGTTCCATTTGTAGCGCTCATGGACATTCGGCCTCACTCTGCCCGAAAGCATTTGCGATTCAAGTGCAAGGTGCTGTCCAGGGTGCTGAAAACGTAAGGTTTCCACAAGAGATCAAGAAACGATACGCTCCAGCTAGCTATGGTTTTCCTTGTGCTAATTTCAATGAATCTGTTTGTCCTTTTTCTCAATGCAAATTTGCTCACATCTGCAGCTTTTGCAAGGATCCTCACCCAAAATCGGTCTGCCCTCGCCGGTACAAACCTCCAATCAGAGGGAGGGGGAGGAAATTCTAAAAAAGCACCCTTCAACCCCCATTAATATTTCTAAGCTCTCTAATTATCTCTCTTCCCACCCTGACACGACTTTTGTCGATTACCTTATCACAGGTTTGTCACAGGGGTTTTGGGTGGGTATCCTCTCCCATCTCACCACCTCTTTTATAGCTAAGAACTTACAGTCAGCTATAACAGAACCAGAAGTGGTATCTACTCTGCTAGAAAAAGAGGTTAATAAAGGTTATGTAATAGGCCCCTTCGCTTCTCCTCCTTTCTCGACTTTCCGGATCAATTCCATCGGCGTTGCAACGCAGAATTACTCCGGGAAAAAACGTCTAATTTTCGACATGTCCTCTCCGCATTCTGCCTCCACAGCGAGCGTTAACGAATGTATACCACTAACACCTTTTTCCCTTCATTATGCTTCAGTAGATAACGCTATACAATTAATCAAGATCGCTGGCCAAGGAGCTTGGTTGGCTAAAGCTGACATTACCGATGCCTTTATAACGATGCCAATACATCCTTCCGACTGGCCACTTTTCGGCGTTAAATGGAATTCAAAATTTTATTTCGCAGTACGGCTCACTTTCGGTTGCAGAAGTAGCCCTCACATCTTTAATAGCCTCTCCGAAGCATTGTGCTGGATCATGCTGAACGTCTGTAAGCTTCCATTCGTCTTACATTTACTCAATGATTTTCTGCTGATCGATTTTCCGTCTCAACATTCTTCAATTCTAGAAGTACTCAAACAGATTTTCAGCAAAGCCGGCGTTCCCCTCTCCTCCGAAAAAACCATGGGTCCCTCCACTTCATTAGAATTTCTAGGAATTTCCCTCGACACAGTTTTATTGCAAGCCTCTCTTCCCTCTGAAAAGCTTGTAAGAATTAGATCGTTCCTCGAATCTTTTTCATCACTACAAACTGTCTCTAAGCGCGACATGCTCTCACTGCTCGGCCACCTCAATTTCGCCATGAGTATCATTCCCCAAGGCAGAGCTTTCATTTCTTGATTGCTTACCTTGGCCCATTCAGTAGAAAAACTAAGCGACCAAATTTATCTAGACGAAGGGTGTCTGTCTGACATTACATTTTGGAAGTGCTTGTTAAGCGAATGGAACGGTATCTCCTTTTTCTACCACAACATTTTCGAATCGTCCATCGATTTACATTTATTCACAGACGCTGCCCCCTCTATCGGGTTCGGTGGTTTCTTCCAAGGAGAATGGTTTGCAGAGAAATGGCCAAACGATTTTCCTAAAACGCTATCCGGTGTCATGACAAATCCTGTCCCCCTGTGAAATCGTGTCCGCAAGGACCCCCAGAGTGATTTTATTGGCTGAAAGAAATTTTAATAGGTAATCTGTTCAGAGCCTGATTACAAATCTTACACAATCGCGTTTTGATTTTTGCTGTTTAAATTGTGTTAAAATAGTCTTCAATGTCTTACAAAACATATGTTTCATATATTAGTAGTATATAACTGAAGCTATAAGTGCTTATATAAGTATATAATTCAGAACATGTTTTTGCTCCCATTATAGCAATCAATTAAATGTTTCAAATGAATGTTTTGCGTGTGTACTTAGTATGGCAATGAATTCATAGTTTATTAGTTTATTATTTCGTTATTTTTAAACAATTGATTGTCCGGAACCATGTATAACAACTTTTGATCAGGCATTTAAAACCGCTACCAGCGGACACGATTTCACAGGGGGACAGGATTTGTCATGACACCGGTTCAATTTCATCCGCGCTCTACGAGATTTACCCCATAGCCGTCGCTAGCATGATCTGGGGCCATTCATGGTCTCGCAAACGCATCTTGATGTTCTGCGACAACGAAGCCACAGTTGCCATCATCAACAAAGGCAGATCGTCTTGCCTTACCATTATGCCTTTAGTGAGACGGTTAATCTGGCAATCCGTTGTTTGTAATTTTATCATCAAAGCTGAACACATTCCTGGCCACTGTAATGTTATTGCTGATGCTCTGTCTCGATTTCGGTTTCAGACTTTCAGACGGATCTGCCCGTTAGCCAAGCCGGACCCAGTACCCTGCCCTCCCCTAGCAGCAATAATTCTGGATTAAACGATCTGCTCAAATCGGCTAGGAGATATATGTCTAAAGGTGTCGCCCCCTCAACTTTCAAAGCTTACATGTCCGCATGGTCAGCTTTTTCTATGTTCTGTTTAGCCTTCCAAATTCCAGTATTTCCCATCTTAATTTCGACCGTTTGTTCCTTTCTCGTTTTCAATTTAAAAAATAGAAACCAAAAAATCTCTTCCATCCGCTGACTCCTCGCAGGCATTCAATTCTATGCAAAAATAAATAATCCTAATTTTAAAAGTCTCTTCTCCGAAACTTCCATTCGTCTACTCCTTAAAGGCTTAGCTAAATCCTCTATTAAACCGATCGATAAACGTCTGCCCATTACTCTGCCGTTGTTGCATAAATTCATCAGTTCCGTCCGCAACGGTCTCTTTTCCTTTTACATCAATATCTTGCTAGAAGCAGTGTTTCTAGCTGCTTTTTACGGCTTCATGTATCCAGGCGAATTCTCTTCAGATACTAATACTTTCGATCCATGGGCGTAGATTACGCGGGGGACGCGGGGGACGTGTCCCCCTCACTTTTAATAAAATTTATTTTCGTCCCCCGCACTTTTACTGGGTCTCACCGATCCTAGTCGACCCGCTCCGAGCGGGATTCGAACCGGCGTTACCCTGTGCGGGGGCGGACAAGTTAACAGGAACGCTAACGACATCTCTAAACTCGGTTGATAGCGCGCTTCTTGAAGTCAGGGGCAAGTGTATTTACATAGAAACCAATGTGAATACATCAAGATTTAAACTCAGAGACAAAAAATTATCTATGCATGACCTGTAATTTTTTCCGAATCTTAATATGAGGAGGGCGCTCTCACAGAAAGTCCAAAAGTGGATTCGTAATACCCTGTCAAGCTGGAGCTGCAGCTGAAGGAAAACAATCGTTATGAGTGATGAAACGTGACGACGACAATCAGACGATTGCGACAATACATGCTTTATGTGTGTTTTTAAAGTCATCTCAATGTAGGCTATTTATTGACAATAAAGTATCATATGAATAATGCAGCTTTTTTAATGTTTAGTATTCTGCTCAGCACGGCTGCATTTATGTAATCGAAAATAGTTTAAACAGTAATATTTTGAACATTATTACAAATTAAAACAGCTTTTTTCCTATGTGAATATATAGTAATGTATTCCTGTGATCAAAGCTGAATTTATCATCATTACTCCAGTCTTCAGTGTCACATGATCCTTCACTAATCACTCTCAGATGAGGATTTCATAATCAAGAAACATTTATGATTATTATCTGTGTTGAAAACAGTTCCCAAAATGTGGAAACCATGATAGCCTACATGTTATTTTTCAGGAATCTTTAATGAATAGAAAGTTCAATGGACAGCATTTATTTGCATTTATTAAATAAATTATCTAATTTGTAATATTAAAAATATCACTTGTGATCAATTTAATGCATGTCTGATCAATAAAAGTATTAATTTCTCTCTTTTTTAATTTTACCACAAATGTTTAGAAAATTAAGCATCACCGTGAGCAGCACAACTGATAATAATCCTAAATGTGTGTTGATCATCAGATCCTCATATGGGAATGATTAGTGAAGGATCACTGAAGACTGGAGTAATGATGATAAATTCAGCTTTGATCACAGGAATAAATTACATTTTACTATATATTCACATAGAGAACAGATGAGTTACATCAGAATATATATATATTTTTTTACATTGCATAAAATCTATGGAGTCTTAATGCAGAAGTGTTTGTAGTATATAAACCAATCATAAAATTGGCAAAAAAAAAAAGGAGAATAGGAGAATAATATTATAGATATTAATTATTGGTTATTGTTCACCATTGTATTTGATATCGTGCCCAATTAAAAGCAAGAGATGCGATAAATTATATTGGTCCAAAAAAATAAATAAAATAAAAAATAAAAAAAATGGTATTACGACATTTCTGTCCCCCTCACTTCTGAAAAGATGGCTACGCCCCTGTTTCGATCCTTCTCGCGGTATTTCCTTTTCTGATATTCATTTCTCTCCTAATTGCGTCACTCTTATTCTTAAGCATTCAAAAACCGACGCCCAAAGCTCCGGCGTCACCTTATCTTTCCCTAAAATCAATAACAATTTTTGCCCATTTACATCCATGGTTAAATTTCTTAAAATCCGCCCTAAAACTTCTAATGTTGCCCCTCTCTTTATCTTACCTAACGGTGCACCTCTTTCAAAAGGCTGGTTCAGAACCCATTTAAACTCTGTCGTTAAAAGCTGCAGTCTATCCCCCTCTCTCTACACCAGCCACTCATTCAGAATTGGGGCAGCTACCACAGCAGCTGAACGAGGAATCCCCACGTCAGCCATCAAGATTCTGGGTAGATGGTCTTCCTTGGCCTTCGAATCATACATAAGACAAGATTCTAACAACCTTTCTTCAAGCTCAGCAAGCTCTACACTAACTATAAGGTAAATTTCTATGCAACAACTGGTGGTGGTGTCGTTATTTATTCATCCCGTTATATTATTATAGCCAGCACTCCTCAACGACTCTCTAGTCATCTAATGTGTGGCCTAGCGGCTCTGTTCAATTTGGCCTCGTCTCTATGTGGCTGTAGCAGCCGTTGTGCCTTTGTTACATGTTCGATTAAATAAGTAAGTAAATAAATAAATAAATAAATTCATATGTTTAATGCGATATTCATGTTATATGTGGTCTACTGTGACCGTGTAGCCTAATGTGGCCTTGTCTCGTGGCCTTGTGGCCTTCATGGCATGGTTAAATGTGGCCTAGTGGCTTTTGTCTTGTTGGCCTCAATCAGTGTGGCTTAGTAGCCTTGTGGCCCAGCAAAGAAAAAGGGGCCTAGTCTCTATGTCAGTCTCATGGTACATATTGCCTCGTGCCACGTCCGACCTTCATGACCATGTTTTGTGTGGCTTAACAGTCGTCGTCAGTACGTCTTGTTTAAATGTGGAATCATGGCCGAGGAAATGGTCTATGTTCTGTGTGGTCTACTGTGACCGTGTAGCCTAATGTGGCCTTGTCTCGTGGTCTTGTGGCCTTCATGGCATGGTTAAATGTGGCCTAGTAGCCTTGTCTTAAGTATGTCTGTCTATGTGTGGCATTAGTGGCCTTGTGGCATATGTTTGCCTTGTCCTTCAAAAAGATGCCGTCTCGGCCAGTGGCCCCTCTGGGGCATATGTTCAATGTGGCTTAGATGCCGTTGTTTTGCGTGGTCTGTTTATGTGTGGCCCTAGTGGCTTAGTCTCGTCCTTAAAAAATGCCAAGTTGGTTATGTGTGGTCTTAGGCCCGTAGCATTTTGTTTTATTAAGGAAGCACCTGTTTTCATCTAGCCAAGCGGCTTCATTCATGTACTGTCCAGTCCACCTCGTCTCTTTGTGGCATTAGGAGCCGTTGTGGCTTAGACGCCCCGTCTCTGTGGTCTGTAGAGGCTGTGTGGCTCATCAGAGCCTCATCTCTGTGGTCTATAAAGGTCATGTGGTCCAATGAGGCCAGAATTTGTGTTGTACGGCCCTAGGTGGCCTGCTATATGTGGTCCAATGTGACCTGTTTATTACTTTTGCCTAAGCGGCTGTTCAATGGTCCAATGAGGCCTTGTCTCTCTGTTTGTCTGTGTGGTCCAATGCGGCCTGTTTATTATTTTTGCCAAAGCGGCTATACAGATGGTCCAATGAGGCATCATCTCTGTGTTCAAATGGTCCAATGAGGCCTTGTCTCTGTGTTTTCCTAGGAGTGAACTGGCAAATGTCAAAAAAAGAAAAGAAAAAAAGAAAAAAATGCAGCTTGTCTGCGTGGTGAAACGAGGCCTGATAATTTTGCCAAGGCGGCCATACGGATGGTCCGATAAGACCTCGTCTCTGCGTTCCTATGAGTGAACTGGCAAATGTCTTATAAAAAAAAAAAAAAAAAAAAAGCCATAGGCATGCTGTACCTTTTCTCCCTTTTTACTTCCATTATATAATAACTTCATTCTCTATTTCAGGAATCCCACAGATTTTAGACCGGTGGGTACAATCATTTACCAACTTTTGGGGGTTGGCGGACCCCGTCCCGGTGGATTAACACTCCACCCATTTTTTGGGGGTCGGCTGCGCCCCTCGTCTTCAGGCAGGAATTGCAGATCCGAGACCCTCGGATTATGCTCTTTGGACGGGGCCTACGCCAAATGACTCTGTACACTATCAGCTTGCTGAGTTGTTAATAAATGCACTATTGTTCATATATTTCTCCCCGAGTCTTTCTGGTAGAAATGAAAGCTTTAGCATAAGTTCTGCTGGGAAGACTCAATTACTACGTCACTTAATGCCTTCACTCTAATCCAATGATATTCTCATGCTCACGGTAAAAAGGCTCTGTTTTTACACATGTTTGAGTTCGCGGATACTGAAGTGACGATTATCCCCATCCTCCCCACCACCACCAGGATGGCCCTGTCCATACCCTGCCGGGGGGGTCGGCTGCGCCCCTGCCCTCATCTTCAGGCAGGAATTGCAGATTCGAGACCCTCGGATTATGCTCTTTGGATGGGGCCTACGCCAAATGATTCTGTACACTATCAGCTTGCTGAGCTGTTAATAAATGCACTATTGTTAATATATTTCTCCCCGAGTCTTTCTGGTAGAACTGATGATGAAGATGAGCACAAGTAGCAGATCCAATGATATACTGAGCATGTGTGCAGCAGAGGGAGCGAAATATGTTTTTGCAGTCAAAGTGGTTGATTTACGAGTTTTTTTGGCGTCTCCATCTGGTTCTGTTTGGTATTGCAGCTTAAGAGGTCTACATTTAAATGTCCATTTTACACGAAATGTCTAAAATGAAAACAATCTTGTTGTTGTTGTCATGTATACATACTATACACTGTGATGAATTCTGTAAAGGTTCTCCAGTAATGTTTTTATTTTTTTATGGGTGCTTATGTGTGTACACATGTATTATAATATAATTATATGGACTCCTTATATTTGGTTATTTGGTTTCCTTTCGGATTCTCCAATGATCCTTAACGCTTGCAGAAAATACCGTTTTGTGAGAATCACCCTTCAATCAGATTGTTTACTTTGGTAATAGCAAATTATGACAAAATTATTGTGTTTAATAAGATAAATGGGGACTGCTTAATTTCACAAGAAGCATGTGATTAATCACGATTAATCGTACAACACAGGTGTGATTAAAAAAATAATCTATTGACAGCCCTAATATATATATAGGATCAAACTTTTTGGAAGCCAGGGCAACACGTTGAACTCTTGATCATGTACCTCAAACCATTCCCAAACAATGTGTGCAGGTTGGCAGTGTGCATTATCCTGCTGAAATAAGCCACTTCCATCAGTGACATTCTGCAACAATGTTTAGGTAGGTGTCAAAAAGATATCCACATGAATGGCCGGACACAGGGTTTACCAGCAGATCATTGCTCTGAACATCACACTCCCTCCATCGGCTTGTCATTATCTTGCCTTTCTGGTGCTATCATTTTCCCAGGTTAACAGTGCACACATATACTATCATCCATGTGATTTAAAAGTGGACCAAACATCGTTAGGCAGAGCTAGTACGACTAGCACTTGCCAACAAGGCACACTATTTGCACTTGGTGTAAATAGACAATCTGTAATTTTTATGTTCAAGAACATTAGAGAGAGTTTGTAAAGTTTTTTTTCACTGACCCTTTCAGCATTTCTGCTCTCTTTCTCTGTCTTTCTCTTACTCTCTGCCTGTAGCGATCCATGTCTTTTAGGCTCTAAGATGTCACTACTACATCAGCACTGTGAGTCGACAACATAAACTGATACTTTAGAAAAATGCAGCACTGCAGAGCAGCCACCTGACAGATGTCTTTATCTGTGAGAATGTTTGTGCCTTTAAAACAATTTTTAGTAAACTGGTCTTAATGTTACTTGTCCAATGGCCATTGTGTCTTATTTAACCAAATTATCTTTCCAATGAGAGCAACAATATGAAAATAAATCAGATAATAATATTGTAAATTCATGTAAATTACCACAATGGTTGATGCATTTTATTTCAACTTTCAGTTGTCTGCTTTAATTAATCATTAGCTAATGATTTGCAAAGGTATCATTATGTTATAACTTTAATTTTTGAGGCACATTAAAAGGCAAATTAATTCAAAAGCCATACCTACAATGACATATTACTTAAAGGGGAGACTGACAGCTGACGGCACAGCAACGGCTTCTTCTGATTCAGACTGATTCAGTTTTATTTCGCTCTCTTCAAAGCTTCCCACAAATGCATGCTGCAAATGACCATTACGTTAAACGCAACACAATATACACATGGATTTGTAAGCTCACAATTACACATATACATATATCCTGTGACAACTATAATTCACAATGCACAATTTAATACAGAGCCATTCGCAATTTGTTCTCTGCTTTGAAAAAAATGTGAACACGCTGTTGTATAACTTTAGGCTTGTTTGAGATGCGCCTTACCTCGCCTGAAATAAAGGCGAGACTAGGCGGCTGCAGTGAGGGGAAGAGTGAAAAAAGTGCTGGCAAGCCAGACAGTTCTCAATGACAACAATCACATAACCCACAGAGAGATCGCACTGTCCGAGAATATTTACACATAATTTATACACATAAAAACATGAAATCAGAGTTTTAAAATCAAACATAAAAAAAAGAAAAAATACATCACAGTTGTTTAAACCAATGAGCATTAACCTGTGTCGTCTGCTGGTCGTTTCCCATAGTGCTTTTGGCCAGCGCAGTCAGTGGAGAGCAAATGCGCTCGACTGCAGAATCCGACACATCCGCCTTGCCATCGCAAGAGAGATTTTTGACATCAGAGCAAGGCGAACCGCCCTCGGACGTATTTCTATCCGGCATGCATCTCACGCTGATCACCGGTGATCGGTTCTGCACAGATTTTGCTCATCTCAAACAAGCCTTTTGATAACTTCTGAGGCTTATTTTGTGGGGTTTTCATGCCGTTTGGTCGGTTAAACAGCCGTGAAGACCTGTTACACTCACAGTGCGGATGAATCGCGTTTGTGTGAAGACTCAGGATCTATTGAAGACAACGCAGGCCACGCAGACACTCATACAAAGCAGAAAAAAAACACTAGTTTTTGATCCGTTAATGCATCTCTCACTTACTGTGTGCGATCCCACTGTTTGAAGCGTCGCTGCGTCAGTCAGAGGAAAATGCCTTTCAAATGCACTCTCAGAAAAAAGGGTACAGCGCTGTCACTGGGGCGGTACTCTAAGGTACAAAAGGGAAAAGGTACATCTTTGTACCTTACTCACCCCTACATGGTACATACTAGTACCTTAAAAGGTACATATCAGTACTTTAAGTGCAAATTAGTACCTTAAAGGTACATAGTAGAACGTTAAAGGTACATATTAGTACCAGCCCCAGTGTCAGAAATGTACCTTTTTTTCTGACAGTGTGCGTGCTGTCATGAATTAAGCAAGTCTTATAGGATAAAGACACGCAGTCTTGTGAATAATTATGAGACAGCGATGAGTCATCGCCGTACTATAGTACAATAAACTGTCACAACCTATGACGTTGACATGAAGATGAATTTAAACCAGGAATTTAGAGCAAAAAGGCTTAAAATTGCTAGTTGTCTCCCACTTTAGAAAGTAACAGATGGTAACATTGTCTTCCATGATGTTCAACACACATACTTTTGTTAAAATCTCAGAAAATTTGATTTAGGGTTTCATGACCCTTTAACTTAATCAGTTAATAGTCATGTGCAGTCATAACATAATGATAACTTCGCAAATAGTTAGCTAATGATTAATTAAAGCAGACAACTGGAAGTTAAAATGCATGGTTTTGACCTATTATGGTTATTCACACATTCATTTTCATAATTAGTTAATATAATATGTTATTAAGGAATTAATACATTGTGTTATATTTAATTAATGACAATTAATGTATTACTTAATCTATTAATCATATAGAAAATTCATTAGTTGCGGATGCAGTAATCATTAATAAATGGTTAGTTTCTAATGAGACATAGATTAACTGATTATTATCTATGCATGAATTAATGCATATTATTGTAAAATGTACCCTTTTTTTTCTATTCTATTAACTCATAGGCCTAACAGAGTCTCCCAAAGACATGCAGAACATCCAGCAAATATGACGGAAGTGAGTGAGGAATGTTATCTGGACAGAAAGAGATACACAGAGAGAAAGCTGGGAAAACAAGACAGACTCCCGGAGGAAAAGCACCATCTTACTTGCTGGCATCTCTGTTTGCCTTCCGGCCTGGAACTAATTGGTGTGAGATGAAGTTTCTGTAGGTATTATAACCATGAGCGCAAATAGAGGGATGTAGGAAAGAATGAGAGAACAGCAGGATCTACTATCATACTGAATATAGCTATTATAAAGCAATGCAGTCAGCTTGATTCAGTTAAGCTAAAACCAGTTTAAACATGTTTATTTTGCAGTGCATTCAAATGTGCTTAACCTGACCTGTCATTTTCAGTGTGATGAATAACCCTGGAGTCAAAGCAACTGTGATCTGTTTCACTAAACGGAAAAAAAAATATTCTGTAGGATTTACTTTAAAAAAGAATTTATCTCAGAAATTGTTAGTAAATTCCACAAACAGTTACAAATAATGATCAGTAACGCATTAAATTAAATGTGATAAAAAAAAATAAAAAATAAACGCACTTCAAGAACTCCATAACTAAATGTAGTTAAAACGCTAAATAACTGTTTTCATTTTCAAATAGCTAAACATGTTAAATAACATCCAATGCAATATTTCTCTGCTTTCTATTTCTATATTTCCGTGCAATTTGAAATCATTCATTTATTTATCAGAACACAAATGCTCAACATATTGTCTCTGCTTTGATTGCATGATGTCAGAATTTCTGCAAAATCAGACGTTTCCACAGAAAGACACTGAATGTGTTTGGCTAGTGGCAGTGTTTGATTCTCTGAGATCGAAATGACCTTAGAGAGTCACACAACCAATCAGCAGCTAGGATGTTTAGTCATGTGATCATAGCTCTGACTTTGCCACAAAAACACACAAATGTCAATTTGTCCAGCAGTCAATATCTGGGTTTGATGAATAAAACACTTGAGGTTGTGACATTTAATTGCAGAAGTCATTTTGATATCTTTATTTAAATAATACTGAACGTCTCCATGTGCTCTGAAGATAAACTAAATTACATCAGGATCAAAGATGATTAAACTGAAGTCGGACACTGTGTGTCTTTATGATATATTTTAAGGTAATGAACTTCTGTGATAAAAACAGCATGGCAGGTTCTATTGAGCACAAACATATTCTGCAAACATATTTTATTAGATTTATTTTTGTCTTGTTTTCCAGTTAAATATCTTAATCTTCTAGAATTTACTTTACTTAATTAACAAGAGCTCAATACGTTTTTTAAATGTTCTTCATGCATGGATTGACGTTATATGAAGTGTTTGACAGAAGAAGTGCTCAATGTGAAGATCACAGCTGACACAACAGTGACAATTTGGCTTTTTAAAGGATATTTATAGGTTGAGGTTTCTGTCTTATGATATGATGTGGTTGCACACAAAGATAAAATCCATATGCCTGGCGTCCTGAATGCTTTTAAATGAGCTTTATATTCCAGGCAGCTCTGATACATTGATTTATACAGGACAGCAAGTTGATGGTTTCTTTGTCCAGCACTCTTCATCTTTCTGTGAGCTGAAAAAGACTCATTATTTAATCTTTATATGGCCAACCCCAGAAGGTCAAACTGCATTATGCGAGATGAGTTTATTTTACATTAATTTTTATATGAGGCCATTTTCCCCTAGCCTGGTCTTACCAGACTCTCGTTCATTTCATTTCTACATTGAATCTGGCCACTCTCCATTGACAAGCATTTACTTCCACGAAGTACTCTGTTGAAGTTTAAAACTACTGAATCTGCCATAACCAATCGCAAACGATTGGCCGTGATGTATGTAATGCGCCTTTCGCCTGTTTCACACATGGAAATCCGTCAAAATAAATGTGCAGGCCGCCTCAGTGATAAAACCATAGGATGAAACCTAAAACTTGTACATTTGGATTGTGATTTATTCACGCTATGGTGGAGGGGACAGATTTGTGATTGGGAAAGCGCCGCTCACGTGGTCCGTAACATGAGTGTATGCTGTAAATAAAATGTTATATGCCTGGTATATGATAATAAATGCTGCTATAAATAATGGGCCAAATCAAATGTTTACGTGCTTTGATTTTAATTTGTTTAAGCGGTGATGAAATATATTGCTCTTGTAAATACTTGCCAGTATTTTAAAAAATGCAAGTCTAGAAATGCATCCAAATAACAGCAAAGCGCAACCGTACGGTGCTCTGCAGTGGTCAAAAATGATTATAAACAGTGAATTTTGAAGTGATATATTCTTGAAAACCTGTAACTTAAATTATGGCAATACCTTCCGACCCCATGAGAAACAACAAATACTGTATAAAAATCACAGTTTATTACAATAAATACATATTTACATATTTATTTTCAATAATAAAACTGACCTTTTTCTTACAGTAAGTGTGGTAATAGATTTCATTGTCTGTTCTCGATTAATCACTCAACACTAGATTGCTAGTGTGTACTAGTGAATGCAGTAACAGGTTTTTATTGCACAGCTGAATATGTGATGACTTTCTGTGGAGAAACACAGACAGAGACAGATATATCTGTGTGTAAGGAGGTAAAGGTCACTAACAGGTTGAGATTGAAACCAGCCTTTGAAAAGCGACCTTTAGCAGCAGAAAAGCTTTCAAACAGACGTAAGAGTTTCACTGCTGCTCAAACACTCCCAATATGACATTTCTACACTCCCACATGTGATTTTATGATTCTAATTGAACATAAAGGCACAATGCAGTCAGTAAATATTTGCATGTAAGAAACTAGTATTAAGACCAGTCCTACAAATACCAATGGCAATTTGCAATATATTCCATGACTCAGGATTGCTTAACCATCTGGGGTTCTTCATTTATGGGTCACACTCAGAACCTTCGGGTCTAAAAGGACCCGGAGGGCCGTATTAAGAGAAAAACATTTTTGAGTGAAATCAATTAAATATATTTTTGTTCAATAATATAATTTATTTTTTGGTGTTTTGAGATAATTTTATGATTTATAATTAATATTTAATAATTATGACCCATTTTTTCCCATTGAATATAATAGAACTATTTTATTTTTTTTATTTTTTTATTAAAGCTGTATTTCATTTTAGAGTCAAGCCTAGGCCTCATGAAAGCATTTTTTTTAATTTGATTGGTGCCATCTGGTGGACACAGTGAGCATTTTTTATCACGCGATAGTACATTTTTACCACTATAGTGGACTTACTATAGACCCAGTGTGTGTGTGTGTGTGTGTGTGTGTGTGTGTGAAAGAGAGTTTTTTTTTTTTGTCTGTTTTGCACTCTTGATGTTTCAGAGATTCACCACTTCACTGTCCTTTTTTATGCATCCTGGCTGATTTGTAGATTATATGCACAAAAAAAAAAAAACGTCTCAGGTTACGACTGTAACCTTTGTTCCCTGAGAACAGGGAACGAGACGCTGCGTCAGCTGACGCTGCCGGGAACGCTTCCAGCGGTGTCTGAACTACTATCAAATCACGGCAATCCTATTGACCGGCGACAACCTATGATGTCATCAAGGTGCGACCCGGAAGTATATAAGGGTGCCTTGCAAACATGACACTAGCTTCTTCGTCTGAAGGGACTGTTTGGCAGGCAGGCCTTGAAGCTTGGCAACCTGATGCAGCGTCTCGTTCCCTGTTCTCAACCTGAGACATTCCCTTTCGAAAGGGAACTCACGCTGCGTCAGCTGACTCTACAGGGAATGATTTACCCACGCTGCCATGCTGAGGGGAGTGCATGCCCCTTACCAGCAGTGACAACTGCCCGGACAAGAGTTAGAAAGAAAAGTCTGAACCACTCCCCCTCTGGTCACACTAGGCTGTCAGTGACAGCATTCCCTACAGTCATTGCCCAAGCTATATGCCTAAGAGAGGACCTTATTAAGTTCTTTATCTGAGGTCTCTTACCCTCGGCTGCTCAAAGGCCTGGGACCAACTACTTCAACAGAAGGGGTCCCTTTAAGGGAATGTGGCTAGGGGGCCCGAGGGCGCCCCAGCCGGCCACTATTCGGGAAAACCTTCACTGAATGCCAGCAGGGAGGCCTGACCTAGCATCACTTATGTGGGACACCCCGGCATGGCTAACCCTGGCCGTCCAGACTGAGGGACTGAAAACTGGCAGCGTCTTCCACAAACCAGAACTCGGAGATGGAATCCTGGAGAGCAGTACTCAGCATAGTGATTTCTAAACCTTGCCAGCGAGGGGAGTCTCTTCTGCTCGATTCTAGGATCAACTGAACACATATATTACAGGGGTGCTCAGGAGGCCGGACAGGCCTACGAACTGTTCTAACCGGGAGGCCCTGAGGGGGGCCTGACTGTCTGGTCAGGCTCAGGCGGCTGTAAGCTCCCAGACGACCCTCAGTAAGGGGAGCTCTTAAGCCTGCCTGGTAGGTAAACCATGCTGTAGGCTGGCAGGTCCCTGTACTGAAGGGACCGCGCAGCAGAAACGGCGTCTCGTCGTGCTAGGGCATGAGCCCGCCCTCGGGTATTGCCAGCTAAGGCCGGGACCCAACAGCGGGCAACCACTAGCTGTCAGCATAAAGCCAGTTATGTGTTCCCGTCCAAGGGACTCGTTTCCCCCCCCCCCCAGAGAGGCCTGAAGGAGCCTCTACCTGGCACCTTTGAGGCTAGCTGTTAAAGGCCACAGGGAGGTGGCTTAACTGGTCCCCTCAGGGAGGCCTGTGAGGCCATCAACACCAGAAGCCACCCATGCTAGCTGCGCAAGTGTCCAAACAGTGAAGTTCGCCCTCAGGGAGGCCTGGCAGCAAGGCCTGCTATTGGCTAGCTTGTCACAGAGACCAGATCCGGGAATCCCTTCTCAAGGAGGCCCAGAGGGGCCTACCACCTGACAGCACGTTACACCGGCTATCTGAGCGTCTGAGCTCTGGGGCTCACTCTCAGAAAGCCCTGGAGAGGCCTTCTACCGGCTAGCCAGATGTGCAAACTGTCGGAAGTTACTGTGTTCCCGGAGCTCGCCTCCAAGGAGGCTGGTTTGAGGTCTCACGTACAGTCGAGGGTCTTTAGGGCGGCCTGGAGAGGCCTATTGCCGAATGGCAGCTCCCTGTTTGAGGCCCGGTGACAGACGTGCTTATCCAATGGGAAATCCCACTGGGAAACCGTGCAGGGCTTACTACCGGCCAGCTACTAGTAGCCGGTACTGGGGCCGGGGAACGATAACAGAACAAAACATGCTACCACCTGATAACAGAACATGCTAGCTGCCTTGGCTAGCAACCATGATCACTGTCATATGGAACTGCCTGCTAGCAGCTTGTGCAAGCTGTCCAGTGACTGGTGCCCAAGCACATCTGAAGCCCAGGAACATCCCCTTGGGGGAAGCCAGACGAGGCCTACTGCTACCACAGCAGGCCCTCAGAGAGGCCTGGTGCGGCCTACTACCTGCCGTCCAACACCTGAAGCCCGGGAATACCCCCTCAAGGGAAGCCCGGCAGGGCCTGCTGCACCCCAGCAGGCCCTCAGGGAGGCCTAGGGCGGCCTACTAACTGGGCTTGTAGTCATGCCAGCGACGAATGCTCGCTGGCAGGTTGGATGAATGCAGGCTGCTCCAAGTCGAGCTGACAGTGGCTCGTCTGCTGGCTAACAAAGAACTGGACATCCAGTAACCACCTGGGGACTCATCCCCAGGGAGGCCATAAGGGGCCTGCTTTTGACGAGATTTCTGCTGCAGCCGACATCTTGGGGAGAACCCTCCCCGGCTCACATGGGCCACAACGTCACTCGCAGGGAGGCCTACTGAGGCCTACCACCTGTCCTGGAGTTAACTGCCCAGACTGCCTCGGCTGGCATCTCCCCGCCAACTGGCCTTCTAAAGTCGGTCCGTCCCAGCGGCCTGTTGGGCTCTCTGTGCGACGGTGCAGTTTCCCAGACAGCGCCTACCAGCGTGGACCTAAAAACACATTGCCAACAGCAGTGCACTCAGCAAAAACGCCTTGAACCCTCTAAAGCGAGGGGAGTTCAACTTACGTCACCTGCCTCCAGGGCGGCTGTCTGTTCATCCAGCGGCCCGCCGTCCGTGCATGGGCGCCAGCCATGGCAGTGTTTCGGTTCCAGGGGAGCATCCTACCAACCCATGCTAAGCAGATGGTTGTGAAGTACAGCTCGACCTGAGCCCTAAAAAGGTGGAGCAGAAGACACAGAGCAAGAAGTGAAGCATTCAACACATACTACCAACCAGCCGTCCCTCTCCAGGATAAGGCCAGGGGCCGCCCAGAGGTGGCAGCCACAATAAGCTCTGGGGGGCGGGGTTAGCAAAGCTAGTTTAACTGCGCACAAGCAAAGAGACGCCTAGCCCGTCCCACGACCACTGGCAAAGTCTCAATCCATTCTGCTACACACCACTCTGCATTAATACCAGCCCCCAAACGTAGAGAAAGGGGGATGGGCGTTGATCCCGCGGCTGAAAACGATCGTCATTAGAATAACACGCCCCTATATATTCAAGTCTCTGCCTCCCGCACGCCCTCATTTTACGTCATGGACAAACAGAAGACGGCAAAGAAACGAAACTTCTCCGACGTGGAGATCGGGCGCGCTCAATCATCTCTTTAGTCCACTTAGTCAGGGCACTGATTAGGACATAAGTCAACGGGCTGACTCCCTGATCAGTGCTCTGACTACTGAACTATTGAGATGATTGAGATGCGCCCATCGAGACCATCACCAGGGAAGTGGAAAAAACCCCGAAATTGTTTTATTTGGGAGTTTAAAGAGTGGGATTAAAGGCGCTCACAAAAACAAAATATGGACCCAAATTACGAGTAGCTACTGTTAGTGTGGGGGTTGAGAAGCGCACTCCAGCAGTTTAAATAGCTGTTTGGATGATAAATTACCATCACAATGCATTATTTTACAGCACGTTTTGAAACAATTAGCATTTAATTTCGTATCGCGGCACATGTATTGGGGTGTACAATAGTGATGATGATGTGATGTGGAGTAAGATTCATTCACATTAATAATTACATGACAATTTGTAAGATTCTTCTTATTATTATTATGATTATTATTTTTAATGACGCTTGTTATTTAGAAGAAGAATGCCGTTTTTATTGATTTTATTATTATTTAAAAGAAGAAGGCCATTTTTATTATTTTGTCAGTCTGAATTATTTTAGTCCCAGTCCGTGCGCAGCTGCTGGGCCAGGCGCGGGCCTGAAACGTCAGATAAAGCGCACAGGCTCGCTACGGGAGGAATACATAGCCTATGCATACAGATCAAACGCTTTGGTAAAGTCACACAAATTAAACATTGACGTTCATGTTGCACAAAAATAAACACTAAATGTTGTTGTTGTGGTTTTTAACAGTGGGTCATATAGCATATCTTGTCAGTGCGTTTTGTGGTGTTAGGAATTGTTTTTCTGCGCATTTTCCCACTAACTCAAACGTGCGTACACCACCTCCTGAGCTGGCGTAGGATTTGAGCGTGCCGTACGCCAACGTCCATATTGATAAATCTCAAAGTCACCGTGGGTTTGGGTGTACGCAAGGTGTACACTGGAAATTTGGTGTACGCACTTTTGATAAATGAGGGCCATTGAGTATTTTTATCATGCAATAGCACATTTTTACCACAAGGAAGACTATTCCAGGGTTTAAGTGCTAAATAGGAAAAGGATCGACCACCTGCAGTTGATTTAGATATTTTAGGTATTATCAACTGGCCAGAGTTTTGAGACCGCAATAGACGTGATTGAGTATAATGTGTTAAGATCTTGCTTTAGTACTGGGGAGCTAAACCATTTAGTGCTTTGTAAGTAATAAGCAGGATTTTAAAATGTATGTGATGTTTAACCGCTCTAAGGGTATTTTTAGAGTTTTTTTGTCTGAATGACATGCACAACTTTAAAGACTCATAACTCCAAAACTATAGCAAGGAGAGTCAAACGGTAGGTATCATTTGTCAGCAAACTTTTTATATTTTTAGAATATTTATTTAATTTATTTTAGTATATTTGGACAATCTAGTGCTGAGAAACTGCTTATAAAATACTTCTGCAGTTACTATGTGTTCTGCATCTGGATCAAATTTTTTGTTGATAACACAAATTAATCAAAAGTTACATTATTGGGAACAAATTTAACATTTTTGTTCAATCCTTGACATTTATAAAACTGTTGTTTTTTGAGTGGCATTCACATTTAAAGACTCATAACTCCCAAACTATAGCAAGGAGAGTCAAACGGTAGGTATCATTTGTTAGCAAACTTTTTATATTTTTAGAAAATATATAATATCAATTTTGATTAAATTTGGAAAATCTAATGCTGGGAAAAGCCATATTATAGTATTACAATATTATTTATATTAAATACTATTATATATATATATATATATATATATATATATATATATATATATATAATAACACAAAATAGATAAAAAATCTCAGCTTTCCAATGCATCTGTCAATTTTGATCAACTCTTAACGAGCGCAGAGTTATTCATCTAAACCGGAGTGTACTGCCCGCAGGCGCCCTCTGGCTGCTATACAAATGCATGGCCTGATATTCAAAACTGCACCGCCTGTCAGGGCGTGAAGAAATATAGAGCTGAGTATCGTCAGTGTTACCGGTCTCAAACTGGGAAGGATGAAGTAACTGTAGGAAAGCATGATAAACACAGATTAGAGTCTGCAGCATTCGAGCACTTTCTTTAATGACTTTGCCCTTTGCCCAGAACGTAAACTCCTGAATACTCTAATTCCATGTGCCACCTACAGATATCTTACAGAAAACACTTAAATCCATGTAACATTAGAACACAATGCTTTTAGAGACTCTCTTAATTACTTAAAACTGAAGAAAGAAAAAAAAAATGGGGGGTACCTTTTATTACCCAGCAGTTTTATATTTTACAATCACATTTCCTGTCCTTCACACTCACCCCTTATTTTTTTTTATTGATGACTCCTGACATCAATTCTAGGTCAGTCTATCTTCTCTCAGTCAGTCATCTAACAAGTCCAGATAGGTATTGGTTGCCACCAAGGGACTGCATTAACTACAAGGTCCCATTGGACTTCTCGGAATCATGTAAGGCTGGACTGCATCTAAATGACCTTGTCAGTAAGCCGGCTGACCTAATATGTCATAAGTCAGTATTCTTTTGGCTTTGCTTGTCTGTTTGATCTTCTTAGAGTCTTTTTTTCCTCTTCATCAACACACTCACATTGTTCATTTTGCCTTACAGATAACTCTTGACTTGATGGAGGCATTTCTTCTGGACCAGACATGATAACGTCCTCTTCTACCAGAACCTGCTCCCCACCTTCTGTTCTGACTTCCTTTGTGGTAATTAGTTCCAAAGGTGTTGCAGAAGGATAAAACTCTCTCGCAATCGGTCTTAACCGTGATCGCTTATCAGTCTGGGACTTTTGGGGTAATACGACATGGTCATGATTCCCTGCAGCCATGGGTAAGTAAGAATAGTACCAATTTTCCTCATCCGAGCTTTCCTCCTCCTGATACTCTGTGTCTTTTCTTTTATTAATTTGTCTTTTCTTTACAGGTACTTTTGGAGTGCTGTCTTCAACAGGTAAGTCATTCACTGGTAGTAAAAGGTTTCTGTGTAATGCACAAATTGTCTTTTTTACCAGTTTCAGGTTGAATCTTGTACACAGGCCCTTCTTTGATCCTTTCCACTACTTTGGGCACTGACTTCTCCCAATATGGACGAAGCTTCCCTGGACCTCCTCTCTCAGACAGATTCCATACTAAGACCCGATAACCTGGCTGGAGAGGTACACCCTTCACTTTCCTGTCATAGTACTTCTTTCCTTTCGCAGATGACTTTTGGCTTTTTTGGGATGCAATCTTATAAGCTTCTTGAATTCTGGATGCCAATTTCTTGGCAAAGGTCTGGTGGCTTTGTGTCTCTTTTTCTGGTTTTAGGTTAAACATCAGGTAAATTGGCAACCTGGGGGATCTTCCATACAGTAAAAAGAATGGTGAGTATCCAGTGGCTTCGTGCCTGGTACAATTATACACATTAACCAGATGTGGAAGGTGTTCTTTCCAATCAGCCTTTTTCTCTTCTTCCAGAGTGCGAAGCATTTGCAACAAAGTACGGTTTAATCTCTCAACTGGATTACCCTGTGGGTGGTAAGGGGTAGTCCTTGACTGAGAAATCCCTGCAAGTTGTTGCAGTGTCTGAAAAAAAAATATTTTCGAATTCCCGTCCTTGATCATGGTGTAGTCTCTCTGGATAGCCAAAGCGTGGTATGAAATCCTGAAAGATCTTCTCTGCCGCTGTTTTCCCTGATTTGTTCTTTGTTGGGTATGCTTGTGCAAAGCGCGTGAAATGATCCACAAGGACGAGTATGCATTCGTACCCTCCTTTGTTTGGCTCCAAGTGCAGATAATCAATGGAGACCACTTCAAAGGATGAACTAGTGGTAATCGAACCCATGAGTGCTCTCTCAGGAACATTTGGACGCTTCTGTTTGATACAGTTGCATTTTTTGATGACATATTTTCTGCATAAAAGGCCAATAAAATCTGTCAGGTGCTAAATGGGTTACCTTGTCAGCACCAATATGACCCATGTTGTCATGGAGGTTCTTCAAGACCAATGGCTTCAGCTTTTCAGGTAGAACTAGCTGTTTCCGATTACCAGAGTGTCGGTACAGAATTCCTTCCTCCACTACTAGTTTGTTCCACTCCTGTACCAAACGCCTGGTTTCTCTGGTCATGACTTTCTTTTCTTTGTTGTTTGGGATCCAGTTGCTTTCCTTAAGCTTGAGCACTTCCTTAATACTGAGGTCTTCCTGTTGTGAAGCTCTAATATCCTCCTGAGCTATTAGGGACACCATCTGCCCTTTCAACATTTCCACGTCCCCCTCAATTGTTGAGTAAAGAGTCAGTGAAGCCACCCATGGTGCCCCTTCTTCAACGACAGTTTTGCTTCCTTGACACATGGCTGACACAACCTCAGATGGCACAGTCTCTGTGTAATCACTCAGGTGGTCTAGGAGGTGCACTCGATATCGTGAAAGTGTATCTGCATCTGAGCTCTGTTTACCTGGTCTGTACTTAATATCGAAGTGGAAATCGGACAACTCGCCGACCCAGCAATGACCCACAGCATTTAATCTGGCAGTACTCAAGACATATGTCAAGAGATTGTGGTCTGTGTATACTGTAAATGTTGGGGCATAGTACAAGTAATCTCTAAATTTGTCGCAGATCGCCCACTTAAGAGCTAGAATCTCAAGTTTACCAGAATGTAAATGGTAACTGCGCTCTGCTGGAGTCAACGTTCTTGAGCCAAATCCAATAACACGAAGTTTACCTGCTTGTCGCTGATAAAGTACAGCACCTAAGCCCTCATTTGATGAATCTGTGTGCAACACTAATGGCAAGTCAAAATCAAGGTATGCCAGGATCGGTGGATTGGAAAGCATGTCTATGAATTTTGACACAATGCCCTGATGTTCAGATGTCCACTGAATCGGGGTTCTCGATGGCAGTTGTGCTTTGATGCCCTTCCTCACCATCTGTTTACCTTGGCTGGTCTTTGCTGCTTTCATAGATGTCTCTTCCTTGGGGTTCTGCAGGAGCTCATACAGCGGCTTTGCTAACCTTGAGAAATCCTGGATGAAGGATCTGTAGTAACTTAAAAATCCTAGAAGAGTTCTAATTTCCCCCACTGTTTTTGGTAGTTTCATTTTCAATTGCACCACGGGCTCAAGGTCCTTCGGGTCAATCTTAATGCCTTCCCCTGTAACCATCCGACCAAGCTATCTGATCTGCCTTTTGAAAAGTTCACATTTCTCTGGTCGGAGTTTGATACCATACTCAAGCATTCGGCAGAGCACCTGCCTAAGGTCGTCAACATACTCATGAAAAGTTTTTGAGTAGCAAAGCACATCATCCAGGTATGGAGAACAACATTTGTTTTGGATGCCCTCTATAACACTCTCCATACACCTCAGGAAGGCTGCTGGCACGTTAGTTAATCCAAAAGGGATATGCTTCCACTCATAGAGTCCTCAGGGGGTGTTAAACGCAGTCATGTGCCTTGACGACTCATCCATAAACCCTTGATGACATGCACTACCTTGGTCAAGAATTGAGAACCATGTGAATCCTCCTAGACTGTCCAGCAAATCTTGTATCCTCGGTAGGGGGTGTCTATCTGGAGTTGTCTTCCGATTCAACTCTCCAAAATCGACACATAGCCGTAAGGTACTGTCCTTATTCCGGACACAATCAACCGGTATACGCAGAGGAAGATTTCTTTATCCAGTCACGGTCAAGGAGGTTTTGTACGTACTCTTTAACTTCCTTGTATAGGGGTTTTGGAATTGAAATTGTAGCATTTCTGAACTGGAGTATCATCTTTCAGATTTATTTTCAATTTCAGATTTGGAATACACCCTATATCTCCATCGCGAGCAAAGACATCGGATTCGTCGTATAGCATTTGTCGAACAATCTCCTGCTCTTGTTTTGAAAGGTGTTCTAAATCGACAGGTGGATGACACTTAACTGTTTTGTCGACGGGTAACTGACTTCTGTTGTCCAGTTGGCTCAAAGGATTTACACGGACCACACATTTCTTTGGGTCGTTTTCTTCTCTAGCACCACCACTTCTCTAGATACCAAAGTGATTGTACCCAACACTGTTCAGGCAGGGAGGTAAATGTCATGTTGAGTGGAATTCAGGACAGGAATCTTCACAACTTTAGAGACACCATTAGGCACATGTATGAAATAGTTCAAGGCCATCATTGACTGGACATTCCGGGAGTGGTTCAAATGGCATGATTCCTCCTTCAGGCCAACCTCTGCATTTAATTTCGCAAAGGTCACCTCTTTTATTTGTGAGTCCTTTCTTCCCTACTTTTACCACACAACTCTCCAACATTTCCTCTAAATCCGTTGTTTTAACGACTGCATTGACAATACTATTAGCTATACTCTGTCTTACATTCATAGCTTCACTCAGCAGAATAGTTACATTTTCAGTGCCTTTTGGCCGGTCACTCTGATCAATTCTTCAATGGCATTAAAACCAAGGAGTGGGTTGTCATTACAGCAGTCGCTTACCAGCATTGGTACATGAATGGCAAGGGTTCCAGGTCCATTATTTTGAGTAAAGGAGTACTTCAATCCATCCAAAAAATGGAATAACAGAACCATTGGCAGCAGTAATATGAAGCTGATTGTCAGAAAGTAAGTCTTCTATAGGCCTGATAGACACATTTGGCAAGACCCTTTCTATCCATGTCTTCCCTCCTTCCTACAACGCTTACTTGAGCCCCTGTGTCCAAAAGCATTTCAGTAAGAAATTCATTTAACCAGCATGACAGCATACATTTCTGTTTGTGCTGTTGTGCTGCTTTTTGTTTTTATGGTGGATGTTTAGTGTAATTGGTTGGATTGTGAGTAGGCACACAGTTTATCTTAACCTGGGACGGCCAACTTGAACTGGTCACTGGTTGTCCCGCACCAGTGACCGTCTCCCGTTTCCCATCTTTGGTCCCTTCTTTACGCAGCCAATCGCTCTGTGACCTGCCTGGCCACAGCGGAAGCAATGACAGCAGTCCTGATTTCCTCGATGGATGCAGTCATCACATCTTGCTTTCAGGTTTGTCTGGAACATTACCACTCATTAATGGTGCAGCAGTTTGGCTCTTAACTGAGGCAGTAGGTCTCATCATCTTTTCAAGGTTTTTAGTGAGAGCAGAAACCTGAGCTGTCAGTTCCATTAAAGCAGTGCGATTTGCTCCAACTTTTTCTTTAACTCTCTTTTGAAATTTCTCACAGCTTTTCTCACTGTCATCTTGTGACTGGGTAGAACTAACAGTCAAGAGCTTGTGCTTATGAACAGTACTTAAGTGTTTCTGTCACTTTGTTTCCTCATTAGCTGATTTAGTGACCTGCTTTCGTTCTTCACAGAGCCAGAATGTGAAGAACGAAAATGAGATGATTTCCTGAGATGATTGTTATATTTGCATATGTGTAATTGTTACCAACATAACGTCTCGGTTACGTATGCAACCCTAGTTCCCTGAGAGGAACGAGACTTCAGGCTGTTTCAGAAGCTAGTTCCTGTTTGTGTTCACGGACCCTTTATAGTTTCGGGTCGATGACGTCACTATGTCGATGACGATCGCGAGCCAATCACGCAGAGGCGTTCTCACAGTGTTTCGACACAGCGTCTCGTTCCCCTCAGGGAACGTCTCTGTTACGTATGTAACCCTCGTTCCCTGAGGAGTGAACGGACACGTAACGTCAGTGACTGACGAATGGGGGTTTCGCCTAGAAGCCGATCATCTTCGAGATCATAGAAAGTGCCCAATGGCAGTGCCAATGCCATGGGCATGCGAAATTTCGCATTATGTTACCTGCTGAGGAGCCAAGACTGAACTCTCGGCCGTTCCAGCGGTACAGCGGAAGTGGCAGCGGGACTTTACGTCTCCGTTCCCTCCTCAGGGAACGAGGGTTACATACGTAACTGAGACGTTCCCTTTCGTTCAGTCACTCCGACGTAACGTCAGTGACTGACGAATGGGGGTCCCAATGCAATAACGCCACTCGGCTGTCTTCCAGTGCCCTGCGCAAGCGTGAGAACCCTGATGCAAGTTAGGACGGTCAAAGGCCTCTACTTAACGCAGGAATACCAAGGTACACTGGGAGGCATATTCCAGGAGGAGATATGCGCCAAGATGCCTACCCGTAGGGAGGACTTAGGAATACACGTATGACCCGGGGGGCTGCATACGGAAGATCACTGGGGTACCAGCCGCAGGTGGATTTTTAACCCCAGGGGGTGGCAAGGTTGCCAAGGGAATACACCTGCTCAGGGAGGCTTACGGTGGAAATACACATGTGGGGGTCGCCAGAGGGGAACCATGCACATGGGGCACCTGGCTGGACACGAGTGTCTGGGCTAAGGGCAGACTTACTGGCGTCGGCGTCGTCAGTGCTGGAGGAGCTCAGGGCTCTCGGGGAGCCCACCTGAGAAGAATATTGCACGTATCCAGTCCGTGGAGTGGAATGGCGAGCAAGCGAAGACACCTGCGCCAATCCTTACCGGCCACTAGTAGAGGCGAGTACATAGTCGGATACAGGCTCCACTCGGAGGTTATAGAACCTGGCGAATGTGTTTGGTGTCGCCCAGCCTGCAGCTCTGCAGATGTCTGTCAGCGGAGCGCCATGTGCTAAAGCCCAAGAGGAGGCCACACTCTGGGTGGAATGGGCACTGACCACCAGGGGGCCATGGACGTCCCTGCTGCTGGTAAGCCAAAACAATGGTGTCCACTACCCAGTGAGACAGCCTTTGCTTTGAGAGAGCCTTCCCTTTCAGCTTCCCACCATAACAGACAAAGAGCTGGTCTGAGGTCCTGAAACACTGCGTCCTGTCTACGTAAGCGCGAAGGGCGCGTACTGGACAGAGCAATGCCAAGGCTGGGTCTGCCTCCTCCAAAGGCAGCGCTTGCAGGTTCACCACCTGGTCTCTGACGGAGTGGTGGGAACCTTGGGCACATATCCAGGCCGGGGTCTCAGTATCACGTCAGAGTCTGCCGGCCCGAATTCCAGGCACGCTTCATCAACCGAAAATGCCTGCAGGTCCCCTACCCTCTTGATGGAGGCCAATGCGGTCAGGAGCGCTGTCTACAAGAACTTAACATCTACTGACCGCAAAGGCTCAAATGGGGCCCTCTGCAGAGCACTTAGAACTACTGAGAGGTCCCAAGAGGGTACGAGAGGAGCACGAGGAGGATGTAGTCTCCTCGCACCCCTCAGGAACCTGATGACCAGGTCGTGCTTACTTACCGTTTTCCCGTCCAAGAGGTCATGGTAGGCAGCGATAGCGGCCACATAAACCTTCAGGGTGGATGGAGACAGCCTTCGATCCAACCCTTCCTGGAAGAAGAGCGCACAGACCCGATCGGGCATTTCCAGGGGTCTTCTTGGCAAGAAGAGCACCAATTGACGAAGAGGTTCCACTTCAACGCATAGGCCTGTCTCGTGGACTCGGCCCGAGCGGAAGTGATGGTAGCCACCACCGTAGGTGGTAGGGTACACAAACCTGCCGCGTCCCGTCCAGGAGCCACACGTGGAGGTTCCAAAGATCGGGACGCGGGTGCCACAGGGTGCCCCGTCTCTGAGAGAGTAGGTCCTGTCTCAGAGGAATCGGCCAGGGAGGGGCTGTCGCAAGGAGAACTAGTTCTGGGAACCAGGTCCGGCCGTGCCAGTACGGGGCGACCAAGATGACCTGCTCCTTGTCCTCCCTGACCTTGCACAGAACACGTGCAAGAAGGCTCACTGGGGGAAACGCATACTTGCGTAAGCCCTGCGGCCAGCTAAGCGCCAGTGCATCCGTGCCGAGCGTGCCCTCGGTCAGGGAATAGTACAGGCTGCAGTGGGACGAGTCGTGGGAGGCAAACAGATCTACCTGTGCGTCCCCGAACTGATCCCAAATCAGCTGGACCGACTGGGGATGGAGTCTTCACTCCCCAGGGATTGGCTGAACCCGTGAGAGCTCGTCGGCTGCACGGTTCAGGATCCCCGGGATATGGACAGCACGAAGGGACCTCAGGCACTTCTGACTCCATAAAACGAGATGGCGGGCGAGTTGAGACATGCGGCGGGAGCGTAGACCGCCCTGGTGGTTGATGTACGCTACTAAGGCCGTGTTGTCCGATCTGACTAGTACGTGTTGACCCTTCAGCAACGCTCGAAAGCGGTGCAGGGCGAACCGTACTGCCAGCAACTCGAGGCAATTGATATGCAGGCGGCTCTGGCTCTCTGACCAAGAGCCGGCGGCTACATGTCCATTGCACATGGCATCCCAACCCGTGGTGGACGCATCTGTTGACACAGCAACATGCCGGGAAACTCGTTCTAAGGGCACACCTGCCCATAGAAAGCTGAGATTCGACCACTGGGTGAGTGTCTGTCTGCAGGCCCGAGTCACTGGGACCCGGAGCGTGCCGGACTGCCATGCCCATCTCGGGACTCGATCGCGAAGCCAGTGCTGAAGCGGTCTCATATGAAGCAATCCGAGCAGCGTACCGCGGCTGCAGATGCCATATGCCCCAGGAGCCTCTGAAACAGTTTCAGTGGAACCACACTCTTGCTCTCTATCAGACGGAGGCAAGGCAGCAGTGACTGTGCGCGCACGCCGGCGCACACATGGCGACCGAGTCGATCTCCATACCGAGAAAAGAGATCCTCTGCACTGGGCAGAGTTTGCTCTTCTCCCAGTTGACCCGAAGGCCCAAACGAGCTAAGTGGTGGAGAACCAGGTCTCTGTGTTCGCACACCCGGTCCCGAGAGTGGCCCAGTATGAGCCAGTCGTCGAGATAGTACAGGATGCGAACCCCTTGTTGCCTGAGTGGCGCAAGGGCTGCCTCGACAATCTTCGTGAAGACGCGAGGGGACAGAGCTAGCCCGAATGGTAGTACGGCATACTGATATGCCCGCCCTTCGAACACAAACCGTAGGAACGGTCTGCGTCGCGGAAGGATGGACACATGGAAGTACGCGTCCTTCAGGTCGATCGCTGCAAACCAATCGCATGGACGAACGCATTCGAAAAGGCGTTACGCAGTCAACATCCTGAACGGAAGCCTGTACAGGGATCGGTTCAGGACGCGAGGTCCAGGATCGGTCGTAACCCACCGGATTTCTTCGGTACAATGAAGTAAGGGCTGTAAAAGCCGGACTTCATCTCGGCTGGAGGGACGAGCTCGACCGCGCCTTTCGCCAGTAGGGTCGCGATCTCTGCACGCATGACTGGGGCATTGGACCCCACCACGGTGTACCGGACACCCCGGAAGCGGGGAGGAGCTCGCGCAAACTGAATCGCGTAGCCGAGCCGGATGGTCCGTGCGACCCAGCGGGACAGGCCCGGCAGCTGTAGCCACGCTCCCAGGGAGTGTACCAACGGGGTCATGCGGAGCACCGGCGTACCCTCGGTGGGGCAGCGAGGCAGCGTTACCGGCCCGGACTTGGGTGGCGTAGCGGCCCGGTGTCGGGGCGGCGGTAACAGCTGCGCCCTGACAAAGGAGACCAGGGAAGGAGTCGCGTTCCACTGGGGTCTGCTCTGAGAGGGGGCTGGCGACAGAGAGGGACGAGAGCGGCGTGGTCCGGGGGCGGCGCACACTGCCGTCACCGGTCTCTGGGTGCTCAGGGATGGGTTAATCAGTTCTTTCTTGCAAAGGTTGCTGCTGACCCGTGGGCCAGCAGCTGGACAAAGGATTCTCCCCCGGCCCTCCACCGGGGGAAGGGGCGGACCTGCCACCGTCCCGTGAAAGAACTGCCCATCCCAGAGCTGTCCGCGTCCGGAGCACCGCTGGCCTTATTTTCAGCAGGCTGCGGGGCTGGCGCGGACTGGGACAGCTTCCTGCAGCATGCCCTGTGGCGTGGCCAGGGTGAAGGCTGCTGCTGTGGCCACGCGGGAGGGGGTCGCAGGAAGTCGCCCTGGCGGCAAGGAGGCTGAGGCAACTGTGCCGGTGGCGCTTAGGTGTCGAGGCACTGATAACAACTGCGCCCTGACAGAGGAGACCAGGGAAGGACTCGCGTTCCACTGGGGTCTGCTCTGCGAGGGGGCTCGTAAGCCCTAGATCAGCTCTGTCCTCGTGCATACGCATCGGGGCGGCAGCTTACCCCATAGCACTGCTGGACTATGCCACCGAAGTAGACGAGCCAGCAGGCTTGGGAGGGCGCTTAGGATAGCCTCACCGCGTCAAGTCAAAGCACTCAGTGGACACCGTAGTGCGCAACAGAGCACCTGACTGAGGGGGAGGGACCCCAGTGTACCCTTAGGCCGCGACCCCTCGAGGGCAGAGAAGGCGGAGGAGGCCACCAAACGGTCGCGGGAAGACCCGGAGATCTCCCGGACCGCGTGCACTCCTCATGCATCTCGGGAGCGAAATGGCATTGGGGGCGGGGCCCGCAGCTGTCGGGTGCCACCTCCAAAAACCAATCGCCCAACCGCGAGCACTCGTAACAGGGTGGAGATTCACACCAGCCCGAGGCTCGCGGCTGCCCGAGATGTCAACTCTAGGTCAGAATCTACAGTGCTACCACACCCGGAGGCGGAGCATAGCCGAATCGTCATCCCCAAAGGACTCTAGCCCACCTTGAGATTCGGCAATCGACCTCTCGCCGCTATCTGGAGTATGAACGAAACGAACGGGGCTTCAGTCCAACACTCGCTGGAAGCGATGTGCAAGAGGGCGGGAGTGGCCCGAGGAATGATCGTCGGGGTTCTTAATACCACAGCACCGCCCTCAGGTCACCCTGGCCACCAGCCAAAGTACCACCTCTCTCGGAGATGGTAGATCGGGGTGTGGCAGAGGGGACTCTCTCTCTTTACAGAGATCATTGAGTCTCGACCACAACATCGCGATGGTCATGTTCCCACAGAGGGAACACAGCACATCCACAAACACTGTCCGAACGTGCTGGGCCCAAACACGTCGAGCAGTGAATGCGTCCCAAAGACAGCAACAGATATCGACCGCACCCGGAAGTGCGCGGGCAACCCGTCTTGAAAAAGACGTGCCACACGCAAGCTCTTTTTGTGAGAGGATGCTCTGCAGAGTGCCGAAGCGCCCAGGGAAAACACACACAGCTGTTGCAGATCACTGCACAGATCAGCAGGCAGGCAATGTGAGATCGCTGGAATGCGCCGTTACACCAACACCCTGGAGAACCGCTCGTCTCGAAGACTGAAGAGAGGACTTCAGAATTCAGGCTTGCCGGAGTGAAGAGATGCTCTTGGCTCCGAAGCAGAAACATAATGCGATTCATGCCAGCTACTTCCTTATATACCCAGGTGGGTAGGCGGAGTTACGCATGCAAATTTCGCATGCCCATGGCATTGGCACTGCCATTGGGCGCTTTCTAAGATCTCAAAGATGATTGGCTTCAAGGCGAAACCCCCATTCGTCAGTCACTGACGTTACGTCGGAGTGACTGAACGAAAGGGAACTAGGGTTACATACGTAACCGAGACGTTATGTGGGTAAGAATTACACATATGCAAATATAACAGTAATGGAAAATATTGGGTGTGTAAACCACAAAGTAGTGTATGGGGTCAAACCCAAGATCTTGACTTAAGGTTATATGTGTATGTATGTAATGGTTACCCACATAACAATTTTTATTTATTTATTTATTTATTTATTTATTTATTTATTTATTTATTTATTTATTTATTTATTTATTTATTTATTTATTTTTGTTATTTATTTTTTCCAATGAGAAAGAACAAGCCTACATTCCAATGTGCACAATATACATCCTAAATAGTATGTAAAATGAGTAATCCAGTCTTTTTAGCACAATCAAATTATTATTTTTTAAAGAACATTTGTCATGAATGTTTTTTTTTGTTGTTGTTTAAATAAATTCAAGGATATGAAGTATATTTATTATTATTTTACTGTTTTTACATTGCATTTCTATGTTTATTTGATGGCTTTTATTTTTAAATATTCTGAGGCCGTTTTTGTTCACATTCATTAATTAATATAGGCGAAAAAGTCTGTCCATTTTTATTTCTGACAATGAATGTGAATGTATGTTATTATTATTTCTGAATGTGTAACATCAGAGACCCTAAATAACTACTTAGTAATCTACTTGATACGATTTGATATTAATTTAGAAAAAATAAGATACTTATGTGTGTTTGTGGAAATACATGTCAAATACTTTATAACTTGGAAATAAATGTCAAATACTTTATAACAGTTTTAAATTAGATTTTCCATGTATATTTCCTTGTCCACTGAAGAGTAATGCAGGAAGTCTTGTGATACGTTGTTACGCCAGCCTATCAGAATTTTACTAGTCTCATCTTTGATTGGCTGGAATTATGTCATATTGTAACGTTGAGTTGTGTTGAGCAAACAAGCCATCGAGCAGACAGAGCGGATATCGGAGCGCAAGCAAACGAGACGTTGCACATGTGAAGTATAACATCAGCGCATATCCAAATAAGCGTATTTTAAATGCAAAATTGATTTTCGTTCGCTCAAAATACTTTCTTATTTGTGAGACAAACAATTCTCCGCTAAACTCAGTTCAGGCGCGTGCAAAATGCCCTTTTGCGCACTCAAAATATGATGCGCGCGCAGAATTGTGGCAGCATACTAAGCCCATATAAACACCTAATTAGGAATAAAAATGCCCAAACCCGAATTAAACTGTAATTGGTTTGAGATGGGTGGGATAAACCTTTCCATGAACCGATCGAATTAAAAATTTCACCATGTAAACGACCTGACCCGATTACTTTTGTGTGTGAGTGTCCTTATGTGACGTACAACGCTCGCCTCCATCACTCATCAACGCGCTTGTGCAAACCAGGTTATAATACTGACAAGAGAGGAAAATTCTTTTTTCTGGGGGGTAACATTAAACTTTTTATTATGAAGATAATTTTGGCATAATGACACAGACATAACCTGGCTACACCCTCATCTTGACAGCGTTTGTCCCAGGCACTTTTTACTCCAACTGCACCTGAGAGAAAAAAATATTTTTCTGAGATGATTATTATAAAACCGTAAAGTCCTGGTGGTCGTTGAGAGTTGCTATGGCATCCGTTAACACATTCCAGCTGTTGGAGAGGACAGAGTGGACATTTCTGATGCGGCAGACAAACTGAATGCTGTGATGATTGCGATTGAAAGTCAGCACCTATATAAACCCCGGTTTAGATAACGATCTTTCAATCGGAATGACAAAAAAGTGTGCATGTAAACGCAAAAAATTCCACCATGTAAATGACTGACGTCTGACCTGGTGACCATTGAGAGTTGCCATGTCAACCCGGAACATGCTGGAGAGGATGCGTCAACATTTCTCTCTGTTTTGTCAAAGTTTAACAACTGTTTAACAACTGTTTCAAATTGGTTGTAACATTACCCACTCTACTTTAATTAGGCCTACTTTTGTTAATATTTATACCTCTGTGATAATGGTATCTTTCCCTAATCATCTGAAATATCTATGGGTTTATGAGTGATTACGTCTACATTGGACTTGTGCCAAATCGGTGACAGTAAACGGATGCTGCGTTCTATTTCTTATGCACTGGATCTGCGCGCTGGCGCTATTGAACGTTCGCTTTGATGTATCAAAGGATGTGCCGTTGTAGACAGTTAGAATGTTGCAGACCATTTCACGTAGCTACGAGTTTGAGCCATAGACTGAATTGAGCCTGTAAATCTTTGATGTAAACTTGCATTAAACAAACGCCCCCCCCCCAAGAAAACCTCAACGCCCCCCTTTCAAGAATATTATGTCCAGCGCCCCCCTTAAACTGAGCATTTAAGCCAAAAGTGAAAACCTACCTCCATAGCATTATAAAGAAGTGTATGCTAGAAGTATATGAGTAAAGTGTGTTTGAGGATTCAACTTCTGCAAATCACCTATCTATCTGTGTGTGTGTGTGTGTGTGTGTGTGTGTGTGTTTTATAAATAAAGGCTGGCCTCCCTCAGGCTGACATGCATTAGAGACAGAGTGAATGTGAGGAGGAGTGAGAATTCAACTCTTCCCACACAAAAACCAACATCTCCAAAAATAAACCCCTCCAGAATAACCCACTCCTGATATATCAATGTAGCCCATGAGCCGCTCACTAACTATTTCCATCTCTTATAAATATTGTGCTAGTTATATCACAACCGCCGAGCCTGCAACCAGGTGCAATATATACAAAAAGAAAAATGGGAAATGAAGTTAAGCGCAAGTTCTGCCGGGAAGACTCAATCGTTACGTCACTAATTACCTTCTCATCTATCCAATCACATCCTTTACCGGAGCATATAAAGGTTGTACTTACTCATGTTTGATGAGTACTACTGCTTCAGCACCACCATCCTCCCCACCACCACCAATATGGGACCTTTCCTCCATCCCCCCCCACACAACCAGCCAGGCTTTCATATCATCCTCAACACCACCAGACGGGATCTCCCCTCTACTCTGAAGACTTCAGGATGTCTCTCCCTCCATCCAACCCACCACCACCAGATGGCCCCCTTTTGTACTTCGCGGGGGGGTGAGCTGCGCCCCTGCCTCTGTAATCAGGCAGGATACGCAGATTCCGTACCCTCGGAATGCGAATTACAAATGGGGCCTACGCCAAAGAACTTGATTGCTTGCTGAGCTCCTAAATAAATGTTATCGTTACAACATTAATTCTTCCGAGTCTTTCTGGCAGAACTACAGTGGCCTGGAGAAAACATCCCAAGAGCCAAGACTGTCAAAAAGCTTGCCGGTTCTCCACCTTATACAAATATCAAGCGAACAATGCGCGTGGCAGCCAATTGCTATGAGGTTCAGGTAGTAACATCTGTCTTGAGCGTTTAAACATTTTGTACAGGGGATTATGCTGGATTTAGTGCATAAATAATATTGTTTACACATTGGACACTATACACCGATTGTGCATAACTAATATTGTGTTGGTCCCCCTTTTGCTGCCAAAACAGCCTTGTCCCGTCAAGGCATGGACTTCACTAGACCCTGAAGGTGTGCTGTGGGATCTGGCTTCAAGATTTTGGCATCAAATCCTTTAAGTCGGTAAATTGCGAGGTCAGGCCTCCTGGATTGGATTTATTTCAGCACCTCCAGCAGATGCTTGATTGAAATGAGATAAAGACCAAGTCAACACCTCAAACTTGTGATCCTAAAAACCCATTGTTGGAGAGTAACTAGTTACATTTAACCAGATAACATAATTGAATTACAAAATAAATGTAACTGCAATCAGTTACAGTATAATTAACTAAAGTTACTGAGGGAGGCAGAACAGGGGAGGGATGGAGGCACAGGAAGGCAGAGTGGAAGCAGGATGGGGACGGGTGGATTGGGTGGGCAGGGCTGAGTCATTTCCAGACTCAGTGCAGGGAATTATGTCCTCTCCGGACTTGGTGCAGGGGACTGAGTCCTCTCTGGACTCTTGACAGTGGATGGAGTCCTCTCTGGGCTTGGTGCAGAGGATGGAGTCCACTCTGGAATCTTTACAGGGGGCGGAGTCCTCTCTAGGTTCGTTGCAGGGGACGGAGTCCTCCATGGGTTCTGGTCACAAGCTGGAGCCCTCTCTGGGCTCTGGTCACTAGCTGAAGCTCTATCTGGACACTGGCCAGTGGCTGGAGCCAGCTCTGGACACTGGTCAGTGGCTGGAGTCATCTCTGGAAGCTGGACGGAGATTGGAGCCATCTTTGAATGCTGGATGGAGATGGGTTACATAGCTGGGCTCAGGATGTAGACAGGTGACATCGCTGGGCTCTGGACACGGACTGGAGGCCCAGATGTGGTGGAAATCCTGTGGCCTGACCCCACCGCAAGAACGCCAGCAGCTCGCACCGAGCAAAGTGTCATGTCCTCCAGCCTCAATGCCAGTCCTCTGCAAAGTTCACGGCTATCGGGATATCTGACCTGGTGTCCATGATGTCTGAGCACACTTGGCTACCTGGTGGCAGCTTAATCGACTGGGGCTCCCACCCCAGCATCCATGAGCGGAGTGGCTATACCATTCCCTTCCGAAATAATATCATCTTGCACTCCTTGCTCATATCAGTCAGGTGAGCCAACCTGATGAACTCCAGCACATAGCCCTATGTGCTGAGCTCTTCCTGATGGAGACATGTTAATCTCCCCGCTGGATCCATGTTTAGTCGGTCGTTCTGCCAGGACACTGAGAAATCTCATACAGCAGACAGAGATGAGGGATCCAAATGCAGGGTGACATTAATAAACAAACATTCTAAACATGAGTCAGGAACAAAAAAACAAAAACACAAGGAACAGGGAACAGCTAGTGGGCAGCATATACCTGCATGACATCAAACGACAACCAACCAGAGAAAACAAGGGCTATACATACACAGAGAAGACTAGCTTAATGAGATAGCAAGGGGTGTGGTAAATGGGAAACATCCGGAGAGATTAATCAACATGAAAAACTACAAAAACTCCACAGAAAACAGGACACCGAAAAGAACACAGAGACAATTGACAGAGAACTACAAAATAAAAGTCCCACGAGCACCAAACACAGAAGCAGATATGACAAATGATTACAAAGGGGGTTATATCTGAATATTTTCTGTAAAAAGCTAGGATAGCTTGAATAATATTAATTTGTTGCTTTAAAGATTTTTGCTTGAAATTGCAGAATACCACATTTGCCAAGTATATCAATCCACATTGCTGCTGAAAGCTTGACACTTGAAAGCTTGAAAATAAATGTTGGTCCCAAAATAACAAAAACTGTGACTTTATTCAGCATTGTCTTCTCTTCCGTGTTTGTTTTCAATCCGCGTTCGCGACTGCACAGTGACGCTGCTGATGTGTTATCTGGTGTGTGCAAGCTTCGTTTATAGTCTGAGGGAGACTGCGCAGTCGCAAACGCGGATTGAAAACAAACACGGAAGAGAAGAAAATGCTGAATAAATATGAAGGTATTTTTGGTGCTTTTTTTCTCTCTTACAAACACAACAACAATTACACCTTCACACATTCTTCACTGCAGGTGCACAAATCCTGTTCTACAAATCACGCATGAAGAAATGCATATGCTCACATTTTTGCTACGGTTGCTGCAGTGCATATGGTGCAAAACGCAGTCACACACCCGTATCATAAATGTGAAGTCACGGACAAATTTTACACATCTGTGACTTGACATGTCTCACGCGCAGTTTTTTTCCGCCTTCAAATGACAAGTTCGGCAGGCTCTCACTTTTGCACCAAATACACCGAGAAATGTGGAGAAATGGAGAAAAAGTGAGTTGTGCATCTGAGAGGCAGCGGGAGAATCTCGGCCAATCAGAAGAGCTTGTTTGTACGGAGCCCTGCCCCCAACGGGACGTGGTGGTGGAAGATGAGACAGACAGATTGATAGATAGATAGATAGATAGATAGATAGATAGATAGATAGATAGATAGATAGATAGATAGATAGATAGATAGATAGATGTAAAGAGGTGTCATTAGTGTTTTAACAATGGTTAGAACATGAGTTATTATTTTGGGAAGTTTGAATCTAAATTTTTAAACCTAAATAGTGGCAATTTTATCGAACTTGTTGAACTAGTTGGCACCACGTTGGCATCATAAACATACTAAGGTTTTATGTATATTTTCATGTAACTTGTGACGTTTCTCTGTACGCTAGACATGTATCACATATTAATCTATACTATATTTTATTGACATCATGGGAATAGGAAGCTGTTTGATGTCTATGTGACAGATACATGATCCTTATCATTTTGATAATTTTGATACATGGTAAATTTGTGTAAAATATACTGTGATCACAAAGATGATAGGAAAGATGGTTTCTTAAAAGTGTTTAATTGGACATTACACTAATGATATGCACAAACAGGAGACGTGGGTGCAAAGTGAGCGCAAAGTGGGCACAACAATACTCAAAACTCATTGGCCATAGACGCACCCAAGGTGGGACCTTGGGGCCAATTTAAACTCCAGGGCAAACACAATCTATTTTATTTTTGGTTTGCTTTGTGCTTACTGACTGGCCTGGTTTTGCGGTGACTTCTGCTTTGATCGTGCGGGCCTTTCATGCATGCACGCAGTCTCCACCGAGCTACCCAGAGCTCTTCGCCACGCTTCAAAACTCAGATTGAACCTTGCTGAAGAAAACTTCCTGGAGTCTGCACAGCCGCGCCACAGAGACTGGAGGAAGAAACGGACCCAGAAAGCAGAGAGACACTGAATCAGTGTCGACTCAATGTTAAAGCTACACTGTGTAACTTTTTTAGTTTATTCTTAGCTAAAATCACTTAGTTCTTTCAAAAATATATGTATATTTACTTCTTTCAAGTAATAATGCATTCTCGTAATTTTATAATATACCATTGAAAATACATAAGTGTTGAGTGTTCGGATGGCGGTCGCCATGCTGCTCCTCCATCTTGAAAGTACATTTGCCAAAGAGGGACATACCCGTAAATTCAAGCTTTGCTTTTCACGTTTTTACACTCGATGGCACTGTGTCGAATATGAAGAGGAGGATTGCTTGAGGCTGCTATATGATGATGGAGGATCACTCTTAAGCCCCTTTCACACTGCACGTCGGACCCGCAATATTCCCAGAACATTGCCGGGTCGCCGGTCATGTGAAAGCAACCACGGCCCGGAATTGATTACCGAATTCGACCCGGGTCGGGGACCTAACGCTAGTAACATTCCGGGATATGTATCAGAGTCGCCAAGGAAGCGGAAAAGAGAATTAAGACGGCAACGCAACAGGCAAATCAACAAGACAAAAGTAAATATTGGAGTGGCCTTTCCAAGATGGAAAGAGCTCATGAGGAGCAACGATTTTAAAAAGAACGCCGACGTTGCCTGCTTTCTTCTCGACAGGTAATATTAATTCAGCCTATTTGTGTATATTGGAAGTTTTATTGTTGCTTGGCTAATTGTATCATGGTGTGCTGTGCATAACACTAGAACGACGTCTAGGATAGTTTTCCTCGCGTCAATGATGAAAAAGTATTGTTTACCTTATAACATAAATCCGTGTTCTATGACGGATAACATGAGATTAATATTTTAATTGCATTATAATGTGTTTGCCTTACGCTAGTGATTTCGTACAATATACACAATAACGATAGCACTGATAAAAGTTACTTTACTAAGATTAGCTTTCATTCGTCTGGGAACCTGATAGCTGATGTTAGCAATGAAATGGAAAAAAAATAACGAAAACGTAAAACTATTATTCATTTTACATAGAATAATTTGATCATAGATCATTTGGCAAATTAAATAACTGCAAATTATAAGGCAAATTAAATAACTGCAAATTATAATAGTTTTCAAAAGTAACCTCATCACTTGAAGCAACACTCATCAAAGAGGTCGAACTGTAAGCCATGACTAAATCGGCCACCGTAGGAGTTGAAACCAAATCGAAATTGAGAGAAACAGAAACTATTATTCACTGGATGGTCATATACCTTTTCACCACTAGATGGGGGAAAATATCACACAGTGTAGCTTTAATGCTTCAACTAAAGCTGGGCATACACTGTGCGATTTCTATGGGTTTTCAGCAAGGTTACCTACTCACACTGTATGAGTAGATTGCATGCGATGTAAAGCCAAAACTCACGATTGATGTGCTCTCACTGTGCAGTCCGACCGTCGAGCGCGTCTTGACTGCTCACACTGTACGGGTGAAAAATGCGCAATAAAACCCCCGTGACGATGATAGACCATAGTGTATTATAGAGAGGTAAATGCATTAGCTATTGATATCAAGAGTATTTAGAATTTACGTATAAAATTATTATTATTATTAGAGTAGGCCTACTTTTATTATTAAATTGATATTACATTAATTTGCCCCTCCCCCCAACAATAATGCATAATCGACACACTGCATAGTAAAATAATAGACAGATTACTCCTCACTATTTAAAAACATTTAGCCCGATTAAACAAGGAATTATATGTCTAATTAAATGATTATAATGTCAGAACACTGCAATAATAATGTCCGTCTCAATGAAAAGTAAGAGCAGATTTATCTAAAAACAACTTGTTTAACACAAAATGGGCCTACTTCTCTTCTATTTTTTTCTCAGAATATGGACCAAAATAGAAATATTAAGAAAATAAATAAGAAAGAAAATAAGGCAATAGGCTACGTTATTAGTATGTTGAATTACATTTATCTTTTGTTGTCTGAAAATATGCGCCGAAAGCTTGTCAGATTTTACTTTCACTTTCTGTAGTGAATAATTGACTGGGTTTGAGACTGCGTTTAAACTGCGTATTGCGTGATATCCACTGACTCGCGTTCATGAAGATAAAGAACACATAGCAACATTACATTGTGTCAAGATGGAGACGGTTAAATATGAATTAATATTTAAAAAAATAAAAATAAAAATAAAATGTGAAAGTAAAACAAGTAAATTAATGATCAACTAGCTAAATGAATAAGATGCACTGGATATATACAACACAAACTGGAGGCACAACAGTTTACTTAATTTCTGCTATTTGATAGCTGCCTACATAATTAAAGATCTCCCTCTTTTCGTTTTCTTCCTTAATGCTTTTAAAAATTAAATGGTTGAACTTCTGATTTCGCGCAGGCGCAGTGAGGGGAAATAGGGCAATCAGTTCGTGGCTTTGCTTCAACTGTGCGATAACCTCACGAGGGGCGAGCAGAATTTCTGACACGCCAGAAATTCATCCGACCATCCAATTCCCGATCCTGAGAGGTTTGTCGCCCCTCCCCCTGTACACTGCACGAACACCTCGCGACAAACGACGCATGATAAACCTGAAAATCGGCCCGACCCAAAAAAGAGTCGCACGAGTCAGATTTCGTCTCGAAATCGGACGAGAAACGCACAGTGTATGCCCGGCTTAAAATATCATTGAATCAATGTTGAGATTTAACATTGATTTTTCATCAGGTTTGCACCCTTAAATATTATTTGAACAATGAAAAATAGATCAAGATGGGCTTAAAATCACTTATTTAACACTGAATTAATGTTAATGCATCAATCAAAAATTATTAAATCAGTATTGAAATTTAACATTATTTTTTCACAGTGCATACCTGATGAAAAATCAATGTTATTTCAACGATGAAAAATAGATCAATCTTGCTTTATGTACAGTAGGATTCTATGCCAGTTAATAGTCTCTATTTTATTCCATTCAATCAGAGACCATATATGGCTGCAATCGATATGATTTTGTATCAAAAAGTCATTTAAAGTAAACAACATCCTTCAGTTTACATGCAAATGTATTTATTTATGCCCCACAGGAACAGGAAATCAGGAAACAACAGGAAATCTCACATTGACAATTGCATCTGAATTTACAACACAAATAAGAGCCTGGAAAAACAAGACAACCTGAATCTGCAAAATGGAGGTAAATACAAAAGGAAACTTGCAAAAAAGGAAACTGCTGAAAATAAAGAAATAATAAAATATTCCAAACTTGGGGTTTCCACCATGAGCAATGTCCCCAAGCCTTTCAGGGGCGTAGTTTTGCACCGTCCCAGTAAAGATTAACTCTGATGCCTCCTTTTTATTAGCATTCACTTGTAAGGCATCTAAAACAACAAGTTAGTAAATATTTGGAAATGTGATTAATTATACATTATAAATGTACTACAAAATGAAGTGAGAAGAGAGAGTTATTGTATTTAATAGTAAATAAATAAAGTGTGAAAGTGAAACAAGTAAATTAATGATCAAGTAGTTAAATTAATAAAAGAGGAGCTGGATAGGCTACATTGGTTTGGAAGCTCTTATCTATTTATAACAAACTGGAGTCGCAAAATTTGCTAAATTACTGGCGTTTGATAAGGGCTGTTTGATCTTTTCTCTTTATTCCATTACAAATAGGAAATGAAATGATCAGATGGTGCTCTGTTGGATTTTTCTGACATCCTTTACTCTTCCCTGATGATGACCTCTGGACTACTTTCTGTATGATCTGAATTTCTGCAATCTGAATTTTAGAATATTGAATTTGATGATCTGAATTTTAGAATATTGAATTTGATGATCTGAATTTCTTCTTCATCTGAAATCTTGAATCTGTATTTTCAAAAACTGAATATTTACAGTCTATTAATTCAGAACAAAATATCTGCTGTTTGAAAATGCATGTCTATATAATTTCGACATTAAAACATTTCAGATGTGTTCAATTTGAAAGGTTCTATATTCAACATTAAAAAAAAATTCAAATTCAGTACTATGCAAAATGCAACATAATATTAAATTTTGTTAGATTACACTTGTCAATAAATCAGATTTATACAATTCAAATTCAGATCATTTTGTCATATGTCTAGCTCCATAGTGATTGGGGTGATGATAGGTTGCAGGTGTGGGTGATCAGTACTCAGGTGAGAGCGTGCGCTGTGTGTCTGTGGCGTGGGAGCCTGGCGTGTCTGTGACATCATGTCTGAACAAGACATTGGGACTTCACTCCTTTCCATTGACAAACATCCTTTTCCCAGTAACTGTATGAATGTGTGTTTTTGTTAGTTTGTGTGTTTAGAATAGTCCAATAAACTTTTCTTCTATACAAGTGTCTTTGGCTATGTGTTTATAAGTTACTGCCTCAAACTGATCGATTGTGTTACCTAAGGTCACAACAGTGAACATAAAAGTTATATTATTGCCGTTGTAACGGTTAATATCCTGATTCAAGATTGATAATGTTCTCTAATTTCAACTTATCACTGGACGAATAGTTGATGAAGTGGTAAATATAAATGTATAATCATTTAATATGTATTATGGTTCCTTTCACAGTAATTCAATTCCCCCCCTTTGAGTTATGGGGCGGCAGTGGCTCAGTGGTTCATGTAGGCTGTCTACAAACCAGAAGGTTGGTGGTTCAATCCCCGGTTCCACCTGACCAAGTGTCGAAGTGTCCATGAGCAAGACACCTAACCCCAGCTGCTCCTGACGAGCTGGATAGAGCCTTACATGGCTGACATCACCATCGGTGTATAAATGGGTGAATGTGAGGCAAAAATGTAAAGAGCTATATAAATGCAGTCCATTTACCATTTATTTGATCCAAATCAATCCCTTACAAGGCCTATGGAAAGTCCCAACAATTCACAAAAACCTAACTGTGTGTGTGTGTGTGTGTGTGTGTGACAGAGATTTAACCAGAGCATTTATGACATAAAACCAGCACACTCACCAGATTTGCACAAACTCATTTAAAGAGGTCAGATATAACCATCCATCATTCCTTGCACAAAATATTAGAAAAAAAAATACTCCATGGAGCTTGTTTATACGCGACCCCGTGGAAAATTTTAGAGTTATTGCATCCTGGAAAACTCTATCACAGACAGAGTTACTATGCATTACAAAACAGATCCACTTGTAAGAAAGATGTCATAAATCATGACATATCATACAAATATTTACAGCAGAGATATTACTGTCACTTGACATCATATTCTGTTCAGATTCACACTGAATGAATAAAGACATCATGTCTGATCTGTGTTATTAAATTGTGCTTTATTTAATGCATAAGCAATTAATTTGATTACCTCTTTTACAAAAGGCTGAGGTGTAATTTGCTTTGCCATAAGATCTCAGTGCTGATACAGTGAAAAAATCTCATGGTCTCTGAGATAATGAGCAGATTAATTTAATTAAATGTCTCATGGTGAGAAGCAACATTACTGTGCTTTTGCAGAGGTTGGTTTAACGCTTTCACTTGTTCAGATGATCATTAATTGACTTTCTTGCATTGAAATATTTGTATGTTAATTGTCTGTTTTCATGCGGCGGGCTAATTAACGCAGCGTTTGTGACATTATGCCGTGGGAAACACGTCCTGCTGAGGCCCTACAGGACAGAGAGACGGATGCACATGATCCCAGTATGAATATGCTTTGACCTTTCAGCCTGCCTCCTTTTTATAACTTGTAAGCAAAGGTTAGTGTCGCTGATGTTTAGCATCTGGTCAAATTTTCATTGACTATATTATATGTATATATGAACTATTCATATATAGTACATTATTTTGCAGGTGTCCTGCATGCTGTCATCTTCGCTCACTGGCTCAGGATATAACTCCACAAAACAAACAAACAAAAAAAACGCTCATTGACAAAGATTTACTACAGTATAATGTTTTTTTTTTTTTTTTTGCCATTAATACATTACACTTTTTTTGTAATTAGTCAAAATGCACAGATGATTTTGAATGGGGGCATGGATCAGTCCTATATAGTTTAGCCTAATCAAACACATCTGAAACTTTTTTTAAGTCTTAGCATTATTTAAAAATGACCAGTGGGTGTGTTTGAATGACGGAGCTGAACCCTCCAGAACCATTGTTGAAGTCATCAAGCAGACGATCACGTACAGTGAATGCACAGCTGGAAACTCAAGCTTGATGGCTCAGGTTCCTGAAGGTTCCAGAGTTTCTCTAAACTCCAATCCCTCTCATTTTTCTTCAGCGCAATTGCTTGATTTCTTTCTTCCTAGGGACAAACTGCTTTTATTTATTTCTGGGGTGGTGATAAAATATCCATGCTGCTCACCGCGGGCCTGGTGGCCGGCAGTCGAGCTGAAATTAGATATCTATAATTCAGTTCACACTTCAGACGGGTGGCCGCCACACTCAATGTTCAGCGAGGAAAGACGGCTCGTCTCAAACAAGCACTGCATGAAATTCTCATCAGCAAAGCTCTGAATGTGACCACCTGAGGCTGAAAACAACAAATCATAAAATAAAACCACAATGAAGCTCACTTTCCCAAAGAGCAACTTTACATTCAGATGGTACAGAAGATCTCGCTTGTGAATTCCACATCAGCGTAAATTGGCTGTGATAATTACCCCGTTCCACCTTCGCTCTTGTCACGATTTGACACGTGGAAGGACGTTCTTTCGCCTAGGACGCAAGTGGTTTTGAAAATTGCCTGCTTCCCTTCTGTAATCGTGGCTCCTTCAAGTTATTGAATTTTGGTGTCCAATATCTCTGAATAGCTCTTGACCGTCTCTCGCACCAATATTTTCACTTATTGCACATGGGCAGAAGTGGCTTCTCTGAGGAGCATTATGAGGCATGAGCATTTGGTGTGGAGGGGAAGAAAAGCTGAAAAAGGATGCTAAGAGTGTCTGCACTGACTCAGACTAGACAGTATGGATGTTTTTGCACAGGAGACTTATTGGAGAACTTGAGTTATCATGCTTTTAAGCATTAACTATTATATAGGAAACTCAGATCACTTGATCTTCAGATAATTTGACGAGAAATGAATGAGCTTATATTGAGACTTTTTATTTTATTATATTGGCAAATCCGTTAAGAACACAAACTCTCATGTGATACTTTTCTCTGGATAAATATCTGACTGGAGTCTCATTCAACCCTGTGGCTGTCTATGAGGTATTATTCAGATGAAGTGAAGAGAACAGTGAAATAAAGGGCATTTTCTTCTGCTATTTTAAATTGCAATTGTTTTTTATTTATTTATTTTGTTTTTGTTTTATTTTAATTAATTTGTTTTTGTAGATCCACACAATTTGGGGGTCTAATTGAAAGTTTTCTGACTTTTTTGATTTATTATTTAAATAGGGTTTTTTTTAAGCACCTGCAGCTTGCATAATTGTTGCGCATACAAAAAATGGCCAGTTGAAAAAGTGTAGGGCCTATGCAATTTTCCACACACATATCAGAATTTATAAATAAAAAAATGAACTTAGCAAAAATATGTGGTCACTATCCGCACACTCTAGACTGTGCATATGCACTCTTTTACTAGAGGTGGTGAAGTAATGAAGTAAACAGAATTAATTTATGAATGTTTTCTTTTTATACACACATTTGGATGAATAATGACATTCTCATTAATGGAGTTAAGCACTTAAATTACACCAAATTAATTGTCGATACATTTATATATAGGCCTATATATGAATTTAAATATAATATTTGTAGTGGATGCCAGGGGCGTTTCTAGGATTTTCATTTTAGGGGGCTTAGCCCCCAGTGAGGGTAGGACTATGGAAAAAACATGGTAACAATTTAGTTTAGGGTCCAAATTGCTAGTAGCTTACAAACATGCATACCCATAGGATATTGGCTGTTTATTATTACTTATAAAGCAAATATTAACATCTTACTGCATGGCCATACTGTACATGCATTAATGGTACCCAATAATGTAGGCAGGTTTATAATCACCGAGATCCCAAATGTTAGGGTTGTTTGAAAATTTTGATTTCTATGATCTACATACAGTATGCATTTTAAGAAAAAAAAAATTGCTAGGGGAATTTCTCAGAGGGGAAATCTTTTCTGTATGATCAGAGTACCGCGCAGATGCCTTCGTTCCCTCAACATATGGAAGAATCCTTGGTTTCTTTTCCAGAGAAAGGGGTCTGTGGGAGGCCCGGCATTCTTCCTGGCACATAAACTGCCTGGAAATGGCGGCGGTCTACAAAGCTCTGAGGAGCTTTTTCATGGACCTCCGCGGCCTCCATGTCCTGATACGAACAGACGAGGTCTGTGGTTTCGTATCTGAATCATCAGGGGGGTCTGAGATTGTGCCCACTATGCAAGCTGGCTCACCACACCCTCCTATGGTCTCCTGTGGGCAATAGGGGCCTTCCACTTGCCTGTAGGTGATGGGTCTCTGGGAAAGTACCATCTGGTTGTATGGTTCCTCCGTGGTGTTCAGAGGACGAGACCTGCGACTCCATGCAGGGTACCGACATGGGACCTAGCAGTGATGCTCGAAGAGCTGGTCGAGGCCCCCTTCGAACTGCTGGAGTCAGCCAAGGCTGAGAACCTGACCCTCAGGTGGCTATTCTGCTAGCATAACCTATCTGAGGAGAGTGAGAGATCTCAAGGCTAATGCAGTAAAAAAAAAACACCAGCCTGCCCGTCAGAGTCAAGGCCATTCTACACCCTAGGCCGGGCTGCGTGCCCAAGGTGCCATCTAACGTGGCTAGGTCAGTGGTTCTGCAGGCTTTACATCCTCCTCCTCACAATATGGCAGAGGCGAGCAGGCTTCACCTGCTCTGTCTGGTAGGGCATTGAGCATTTATCTGGAGAAGACTGCTCAGTGGAGAAAGTCAGATCAGTTGTTGGTGTGTTTTAGCCCACCACAGAAAGGGCTGCCTGCTGCCAAGCAGACAATCAATAATTGGATTTTCTAGTCCATGGCTTATCGGATGTGACTTGCCTTCACCCATGGCCGTGAGGGCGCATTCTACCACGGCCTTAGCCTCCTCGGTGGCCCTCCTTTCTGGGGCCTCGCTACAAGAGATCTGCGAGGTGGTGGGGTGGGCCACCACGCACACCATCATAAGATTATACAGTCTGCATCTCCTTGAGACGTCTGGTGCCAGGGTCCTCATGCCCTGAGTGTGCCTGGACTCCTGCTCACACCTGGGCGTTGGTGACTCATTGTGGCATAGTGGGTATTCATTCCCCAGAGTGTCGCCCGATGACGATGCAATGTGAGTTCCCTCAATAAAGGGAATATCTCGGGTTATGACTATAACCCTTGTTCCCTGAGAGGGAACAAGACACTGCATCTCGTCGCCACACCTCATCTCGCCAGAGCGCCTGCTTCATCGCGAAACAGCTGTGTGTGCCTTGTGCCGGCGTCCCTTTGTAGCTTCCACGTATGCCATCATGTACTACGTCATCACGTTCCACAAATCAGGTATGGAAATATTTCATTCATGCTTCAGATGCGCTAAGCTGTGGGTGTTCCCCAGAGTGTTGTCTGATGACGACGCAGTCTAGTTCTCTCTCAGGTAACGGGTTATAGTTATAACTCGAGACGTTTTTGTAGTAAAGCCATAGTAAACATGACCATGATGGATTTGTAGAGGAAAACCATAACTGCAAAAATGAAACATACATACAGATGGTTGGTGTGGGAACGCCCCTGGGAGCGACTCGTCACATGATGTGAATTTAGCCCCCGTGGGGGAAAACATTACCTTGGCGCTAATTGAAATACACAGGACAATCATGCCGAAGAGTTGCTATGTCGTTTTCTGTACCGCCAATAAACAAATAAATTATGAATTGATGTTCGACATCCTTCCCAATAATCATACAGAACCGGGAAGCAGGACAAAATGGTTACAAGCGATAAGAAAAATAGCTATATTTTAGCTATATAAGTAATCCTATAAGATTTCTATAAAATTATAAAATGCTTCTGTGATGTTCTGTAGTACCTCTATAGTATGCTATGTCCCAAAATTAGTGGTGGGGCGTTATTGGCGTTAACGTGAGACTGTTATAGGGCGATAAAAAAATAATGCCGTTAATTCTATTCTCAAAGTTGGGTTTGGAGCTGGGTCTATACCAGTGTTTCCCAACCAGGGTGCTGTCTGATGTGAGCAGGGGTGCGGTGTAAAAGGTGCACTCGTGGGTTATCTAACATCTGATGATGCATATTTAATATGGGTTGAAAATAATGCTTTATATATGTTTCTGTCGATGGATACACGTGCTGGCTTCTCAGTGATACATTACAATAGTGATAATAAAAGAAAAAAATTTCAAAATGGCATCTCTTTGTAAACTGTTCAATGCTTGGAGTGCTGGCGTTCGAATATGAGCAGTCATTTTTGCCGTCATCACCCGGATGTAGAGCCAGAAGATGCGAGTGAGAACACACACACACTCTGAGAAGATTTGTCTCTGTGCACAAAAGTCTCACAGCGCGCAAATATTGGATTATTTTTCAAGTCCTGCACTTGAACGGAATGTCAACATGTCCATCTTGATAAGTATTATAGCAGACATAGTCTGTATATGCCTTAAGTGAACTGTATAGAGTCGAGAAAGACGACACATATCCCTGCATTGGGTCTTAAAGGGGCAGTAGCTTATACTGCTGTCTGTCAAACAAAAGATAAGGACATCACTTAGTGCTCTTGATTGAATAGCTTTTGTAAGTTTAATAAGGATTAATCTTTAATTTAAACAGTGAAATATGCAATTATTTTACATTTGATTACTTTATTCAATTTCTCTACCTAAAAACTAATGTTAGACCTATCTGAAAAACCTGAAAAGCATTGTTTATTTTATTAGTATCTTTGCTCAGTAGTAATTATTTGTGATGTTGCTTGTATTTAAGTTACTTGTTCTTATTTTCTTTATTTTTATTTGACAGTAGTCCTTTTCCCTGAACATAGTAAATACAGAACTGTACGGAAACCGTGAACCTAGAACCGTTATACAAACCGAACCGTGAGCAATCTGTACTGTTACACCCCTAGCGTAACTTATGTGAGAGGGTAGCACACACATTCTGAAAGCCTTCGGGAGAATTCAGATGAGCCATTTTAATCTAAATAAAAATTGAATCATTTTATTTTCAAAATTAATCTAGATTAATAGATTTAAAAAAAAGTGTATCTATGCCCACCTCTACCCAAAATACTATAGTATTCCTATAGGATTACTATACTATTTTGTCCCGAAATACAAGTTGTTTTTCATAAGGGATGTCTTATTCACATTTCGTTTTTGTCAAAATTGAGTTATTCACATATTCTTATTCTGTGACAACTTATTTGCATTATGTGTTGTTGTTTTTTTCAGCTGTGTACATTAAAAAACAAAAAAGGTTCTATCTACAAAGTCAACTTGGCTCTATAAGGTCATATCTGCGAGAGCCAATCAGCACTTTGACTGCACAGAAGATGACCAATCAGGATCAACTTTATATATCATGTTGCCAGCTTTTTCCTTGGCAGGAAAGATCGCAGACGCACATTAGCTGTGTCCCAACATGAAGTGCGCGCACTTCGAAGGCCGCATTTGAAGTGCAATTACATCATAGCGGCACTACGAAGGCTGTCCCAATGTGAAGGCTGCACTCTCTTAAGGCTGCATTTGAAGTGCGATTACGTCACAGCGGCACCATGAATGCAGTCCCAAAATGAAAGCTGCACCTCTGAAGGCCACATTTGAAGTGCGATTACGTCACAGTGGCATCACGAATGCTGTCCCAAAATGAAAGCTGCACCTCTGAAGGCCACATTTGAAGTGCGATTGTATCACAGGGGTGTGACGAAGGCTGCTGAAATTCATGAGCGACTTCAAAATGCGCCCTTCGGTTCTCAGGCAAAGGAAGGGTACAGCAGATGGAACCTTCCCACAACTTCGTAGCCTTCCCTATCCCAGAATTCATAGCACACTGGTGGGCCGCATTCCCGCGGCACTCGATCAGATTTCCCAGCTAAAGACGGTATAGCGGTCAGTAACTCAAGTGTAGCCTGGATACTATTGAACACAACAGCGCAAGCACTTGAAGTAAATAAAACGTTTAGTGCATTTGCACAGTTCCCAGTTCCCTGCCCTGAGCAACCAAGGAAATTATATACCTTAATTTCCCAATTTTTAAATGCTATTTATTTCTCAACCATTCTCTCAAGAAGAGGAATCAGTCCATTATCACCCTTTTTGCTGTTTCTTTCTTTTTTTTCATACACTTTCTTTAGCCTCGCGCGTAAAATTCACTCCGTGCTCACCTGCTATAAATTATTTTATTCCGGACTGATCCAGCTAAATTTAGATTTGGTTACCAGAATCTATCTTTTAAATTTCCCTTACAGAAAGAGAGACACTGGGGATAGGAATTCTCCGTGCAATCATTTATTTTTTCTTATAGCCTATAGCCTAGGCTGTCAACACCATAGCTAAAACAAATATCACAGAAAAATAGGCTAAATTAAATGTGACATCTGTAACTCAGAATTATAAGAAAAAATGCAAATAAACTTAGTTGCTAAAATAAAGTTTTTTATATGAATGAATAAATGAATGCTCACTGATGACGGTCACCGAAAGATCGATCCTCCAAAGGCTGAATGCGTGGCCGACAGAACAATTTAAATGGCTAGGCTATATTATTCGTTTATTTATTTTTTTATGCAAGTTATTTGTAAATTAAACAAAGAAACTACTGTCTATTGTTCATTTTTGTTAAAGGGGGGGTGAAACACTCAGTTTCAGTCAATCTCATGTCAATCTTGAGTACCTATAGAGTAGTATTGCATCCTTCATATCTCCGAAAAGTCTTTAGTTTTATCATATTTATAAAAGAAATATAGGCTGTACCGAGTCTTTCCGGAAAAAACCGAGCGCCTGGAGGCGTATCGTGTGGGCGGAGCTAAAGAATGACAAGCCGTAGCCAAAAGCAGAGACATTTGAAGCAGTTTAAGTTAACTCACCGGCTGCTTCCAAAGCAGGACCGAAGCTTTATCGCTGGGACTGCTCCGTCAAAAACACACTTCTTTGGTATGATTTGGTAAAGTCCTGACAGCAGTGGCGTGTAAATCCATTTTGAGACGCAACTGAAACGATGTTGTGAAGCTTCCCGTCATTTCTGCGTTCAAATCGGTTCAAATGCAGCGCTGCCTTCCCGGAATGCTGTGCTGAAGCGTTGAAGTCGCTCGACGTCACCCATAGGAATAAAGAGAAGCGCGGCGCCACATAAGTGTTCACGGAGGACTGGATCTGCAGCTGAGAGACTGTTTACGGCGTGCTCTAGTCACGCGCGCGCGCACCCTACCGGGAGAAGAGCCCGTACGGCCCATACAAGGACCTTCCGCTCTTATTAACGTCAAGTAGACCCATACTCGAAAAAAACTCTCCGAAACTTGTGAGAAACCGGAAGGAGTATTTTTGACACAGAAATACTCCATCAAACGTCCAACATTAGTTTTTGAAACTTTGTCTATGTTTAGGATGGGAATCCAAGTCTTTAACCGTGTAAAAAGCTCAGTATGCATGAAACAGCATTTCACCCCCCCCCCCCCTTTAACTTCGAACGTAGGCTAAATTAAAGAGAAGTGGTTGTTCTATAGCCTAGATTGTTTATTTTTGTAATGCACATTATAATTTGTAGCTACATTAAACACATTTATATATGTTTATACATATATTTTCTCGTCATGTAATTTAAAATGTTTAAATGAAAATAAATTTGTCTATACATTAGCTTACCCTTTTTACAACTATAGCCTATTTATAGACCAATAATATAACTTAAGTTTAACATCAGAAACAACAGAAATTTTAATTATCAGCCAAACCAGAAGAAAACACTTTTCTACACTTTCATTGCACTGATCGGGAGAAGCTGGAGCTGGACCGGGATGGGGAATAATGCACAATAGAGACTCTGGTAAGGCCTGAGCGGGACATCATCTTCTGGGATGAGTGCATATTTCCACTGTCCGCAGATTTGCGGGGCTGAATCGGACGACGGCTGGCATGTCACAAAAAGTAGATATATTATTACAATATAACAATATATAGTAACAATATATTATTATTATTATTATTATTATTATTATTATTATTATTATTATTATTGTTATTATATATGCTCCATTTCTCTTTTTAAAACCTCACCATGAACGTCGGCTGTCAGTTGTCACAACCTGCTAGGCCATTAATGACGCTTGGTTCATTGCCAAGTCTGGAATGGGGTTGCATTTAGGCTACTGTTGCTTAGGGGTGTTTGTAGCCTATACTCCACAGGTTAAGTTGTCTTTACTTAAGCAATGTTTCTACTGCCCGCGCCCCCCATTTTGGGATATTTGTGCCCATTCTGGCCGTGATTCCGATACTTTTGAATAACAATTGAAGGGGTTTTATTATTCAGACCTGGCAACCCTGTCCCTCGGTTCGCCCTTCGTGCCGCTTCTTGCACTTTGAAGGCGTGGCCTGGCCTGGCCTGGCATTCGAAGTGCGCACCCTTCACTTTGGGACACAGCTAATGGCTGGGTCCAAACTATAGGCAGCTGACTCGTTGCCTTGTATGACACAATGGCTTGTAAGTAGGGCTGTCAAAATTAACACATTAATAAAGCGTTAATGCAAAATCATTTTAACGGCACTAATTTTATTAACGTGTGATTAACGCAGCGCTCATTTAAAGTTTGATCCCTGGGCTGTAGTTGGAGAAAGCAAGATCAGCCATAGACGTAAAGGATGCAGCACCAACAATAATAGGGAAAGAAAGGGTTAACAATAACATTATTCTTAAAGTGCAGTTATAGCCTACATAAGCTAACATATTTTCTGTTTAGCTTTTATTAGACTCCAGGTCGAAATAAAAATGCGTTTTTACACTTAGCACATTCTTTGCAGTCTGAGCGTGATGCACTCCCGCTCATATTCAGGTTAAATCATTAACACCATCACCACTTACAGTAAATTTGTTTTATTAAACTACAATCAGCTAAAACAAATACGCAGGTTACTATTCTGAACAAGAGCGCTCCCAAGTCCTTGTTTCTTACACTGTTTGTGTGAATCGCGACATAGATTGGCACACACACACAAAATACCAGTGGTACTGGTGCACTCACAGCTCCATGCAAACATGAGGAGTAAACTTAAACCATAGATTCAATAACATGAATTAATCTACCCAACGGTGACTTAAACTTATACTAAGGTATTATGTATATTTTCATTTAACTTGTAAAGTTTCTCTGTATGCGAGACATGTATTACATATGAATCTTTACTATCTCCTACTCCCATCATGGGAATAGCAAACTGTTTGATGTCTATGTGATGGATAAATGATTCTCGTCATTTTGATGCAAGGTAAATTTGTGTAAAATGTACTGTGATCACAATAGGAAAGTTGGGTCCTTAAAAGTGTTTAATCAGACATTACACTAATGATATGCATGAACAGGAGAAGTGGGCAGGACACCCGCCCACAACAATATCTATCAAGGAGGGACCTTGGGTCCCGTTTAAAACTCCAGGGCAACAAGATATCTCTGCTTTTTGTTTTGCTTCACACTTTACTAACTTGCATGGTTTTGCGGTGACTTTGATCAGATGTCACTGCTTTAATTGTGCGGGCCTTTCCTGCCAGCACGCAGCGTCCTCCGAGCTACCCAGAGCTCTTCATCATCACCACACTCCAAAACTCAGTCTGAACCTCACCGTAGAAAACTTCCAAGAGTCTGCACAGTGGCACCACAGAGATGCCCGTCGCGTAGCAACCAGATAATGCCATCCAGGATCCGGCTTTTCACCCCGCAAAACCAACTATTCGTCCCTCTGACCACAACAACTGACCACCAGCCGAGCAACGCCGTGCTAAGAGGAACCCATGCTCGTAAGAGCATTCAAACGCAAGTACATGACTTTTCATTCTGGCTGAACTGGTAAAAATCATATCTAAGCGAACAAACTAAGGTTGACCTGCTAGCATATTGATTCTCAGGTTGTGGCTAAGAAATCATTGGGACTTCACTCCTTTCCATTAACAAACATCCCTTTCCCAGTAACTGTATGAATGTGTGTTTTTGTCCTATAAACTTTTGTTTACATTTTTCATATATACAAGTGTCTTTGGCTATGTGTTTATAAGTTACAGCCTCAAACTGATCGATTGTGTTACCTAAGCTCACAAACAGTGAACATAAAATTGATATTATTGCCGTTGTAACGGGTAATATCCCGATTCAGGATTGATAATGTACTCTAATTTCAACGTATCGCTGGACGAATAGTTGATAAATTGTTAAATATTAATTTTGAATCCTTTGATATGTATCATGGTTCCTTTTACTGTAATTCAATATACCCCTTTGAGTTATTTTATCCGAATCATTTCCTACAGTTTGCATAAAGCATGCATATTTGTTGATACCCATGTTGATTAGAATATTAAAAACTTGAAACATATTAATTTAAGGTACATTTAGAACTGATAAAAATGTGTGATTAAATAGCAATTAATTGCTAGTTAACTCATGACAATATGCGATTAATCGCAATTAAATATTTGAATCGATTGACAGCCCTACTTGTAAGGCAGCGTTTTGTGCATGAAGACACCTCACAGAACTGATTTCAGACAAACTTCCAAGTGTAAGGCTGGAAAAAACTAGCTGATGCCGAAATGTCTAATCGCTCTGAGAAAACAAGGAAATTAGCATCTGATCTCATTCATACTGTTAGCCTCTCTGTCCGAGACAACGTCACACTGAGTGAATCATCTAGGAATGACACTAAATTACATGCCTAAATTACATGCCTTTCCTTTCACATGAAACTTCCCCCAAAGTCCTGCTCCCCCTCATATTGAGATCACCTAAAATGCACCAGAAATCTTTGTTACAATGTCAATCCTCACAATACAGTATTATATGTGTTTGATATCATTTGAAATGTCTCAGTGCAACTGGTACAAATAGCTCAACTCCATAGAAGTAAACTAGAACATCATAAATGTTTTAAGAGTTTAAAGATATCTTGCCTTGGTGTATGGTGGGTGTGGCTTTCAGCCATTTGGCCTCTCTTCCATACAAGTCTATAGGACTTGATTAATCCAAATTCCTATTGTGAACACGTGTTTACATTTGAAAGAGTTTCAAATGGTTCTGGGTACGCATCTGGTACTGGCTATTTAAGGACATGTTACAAAGAGCTCAGGGCTCGATTCTGTAGTCATGTCAGCCCGTAATGCTGGACGTTTCAAGATAGCCAGCATTATGTAATTTTCAGAAGTCAGGTATATATTTCATTCTTTACTTCAGAGTATTTGATGTTATATGGATTAGGCTACCTTTGAATTGATTATGTAATTGGCATTATACATTTACCTGACTGTTAATACCTTTTTACACTTGATTGATTCTGACTTGCTCTGTAATTATTCAAGTTACGAAAGGGCATAATTTCAACAAAGGGTTAAACGGAATAATTAAATGTATACTTAAACTATTAAATATAAATGACCAAATAACCAATTGGCTTTTTAACCTAAATTCTAAATTATGATTAAATAGAGTCATATACTGAGCAATTGGAATAAAATCCCTTTTCCCAGCTGATAAAGACAGAAAGCGCAGCAACCTCACCCACCAATCGTTAGCCTCCATTGGGACGATTTGGGCAGCCTTATATAAGGCAGTGTAACAGTTCAATTTTATAAAGAAAAATAGAAAGTTTTGGTGAGAATTAAAAAAATATTTAATTACATCATTAGTAATTTATCACTGAAAATGAAATCAGAAGTGATCATACTCTGATCATACGGAATGGGTTCCCGTTGGGGGAAAACCCTTTGGTCTTTAGCCACCACTATAGAGCCCTCATATGCAACAGGCCGAAGGGAATTACGTTGTACGCTGCTGATAAATGCCCTAACACTTTCTGGAAGTGTTTCACAGTGATACTTTGGCCCAACCTTATTCCTGAGACTATCACCAGAATGGTCTCGACTCGCGAGGGAGATAAATGCACCTGCATCGAAATCGAGTCCCCTATTATCCCCAGAAAACGTGTCCTCTGGGCCGGCTCCAACACACTCTTTTTTGTGTTGAGTCTCAGCCCCAAGCACTGAATGTGGGACAGAACTACATCTCGATGTTGAATTGCCATCTCTTACGACTGTGCCAGGATTAGCCAGTCATGGATATAATTCAGTACACGAATGCCCTGAAGTCTTAATGGAGCAGAGCTGCATTCATGCACTTGGTGAACGTGCGAGGGGAAAGAGCTAGACCGAACGGAAGTACACGATATTGGTACGCTTCGCCCCGAAAGCGAACCTCAGAAACTTCCTGTGGCATGGAAGGATGGATATATGGAAATAGGCATCTTTTAAATCTATCATGACGAACCAGTCCTTGGGCTGGATCTGACTCACGATGGTGGGGATAGTCAACATCTTGAACCGGAATCTCCTCAGAGACCGGTTCAGATACCTGAGATCTAAAATCGGCCGTAGCCCTCCATCCTTTTTTGCAACTATAAAGTACCGGCTGTAGAACCCAGCCTCCCTCTCCGACGGCGGAACAATTTTTTATGGCTTCCTTTGCCAGCAAGGATTTGACTTCTTGTTCTATTACCCAAACCCGCTGAGGCACCACTGCAGTCCATGCCACCCCATTGAATTTCGGAGGGGGGTGACCGGACTGCAGTCTTTACCCTATTTCTACAGTACGCAGGATCCATGAGATAATCTACTAAGGGAGTCAGCCTCTTGAGGCTGACCTCGGGTGTTAACTGAGCCTCGTTCCCAGCCCCCTGAAGCGGAAGCCCAGCAGGGAGCAGCTGGAAACGATTTACGGTATGTGGACACATATGCTGCCCAGTCGCAGGTATTTTTTGAGGCGACTGGAGCAGAATCTGTCCATGGGAAAACTATGTGGCCCAAAGCGTCTGTGATGGCAGGATTACCACATCGTTTTCCCAAGAGCGCCGCGCGGGATGCAACCTCAGACTTCCATTCTTAGAAGTCCTGCCGCAGCTAGGACTTCTTCCCAGCAGCCTTCTTAGCCAGAAGGACATTCCTCAGATCGTGCTTCGGCCTCGAAGACTGGTGAGAGCGTCGCCCTTTGTTGCCAGATTGTTGTTACTTTGTTGCTGCCGATTGCTTTTTCGCCTCCTGGAATCTGTCGACGACGCTGTTAATGGCGTTGCCGAACAAACCCGAAGGTGAAATCGGGGAGTCTAGGAGGAAGGTTTTATCCTTCTCCTTCATCCCTGAGAGATTTAGCCAGAGGTGTCTCTCCACAGTCACCATATAAGCCATGGAGCGGCCGATGGCACGGGCCGTCTCCTTGGTGATGCGGAGAGACAGATCGGCAGCTTTCCGGAGCTCTAAAATATCCTCCGGAGAGGGACCCTCGCCCTCATCTAACTCTTTAAGGAGGTCGGCCTGGCATGCCTGCAAGATGGAAAGTTAATGCAGGGAACTACCAGCCCTCCCAGCCGCCGTATATGCCCTGCCCACCAAAGCTGATGTATCCCGGCATGGTTTGGTGGCCCGATGGTGGGCAGTACCGGGGTTTTGAGGGACGATGCCGATTCAGGCGAAATATAGCTCGTGAGAGCATCTTCCACCCGGGGCATCGTCCCATAACCAGCCTTGTGCACCCCCAGTACGTTGGGGGGGGGTTGGAAACACACCCCGAGTATGGTCTATTCCAAGACCTGCACAACTCGTTGTGCAAGTCTGGAAAAAATGGTAAGCCCTGGCGAGGTAACTGAACCCAGTGAGACAGAAAGCGATCATCCAGCCTGCTGGGTGGCTGGAGGGAGATCATCTGAACTGTCAGCCGATGATTGAGAAAGTGTCTCGGCAGTCTCAATCTCCGCTGACAAATCCAGTTGTGAGCCCCATGATCTGCGATGCCGGGCTGCCTTAGCGGCCACGGGCCCAGAGCCACGAGGCTCACGAGGCTGACCGCCATCATTAAAAACGGCCAGCCACGAACAAAGTACTTTAAGCGTCAGCTTCTCGCAATGGTCACATGCGGCTCCTCCCTCCTGGCATGCTGAACGCCCAAACATTGCACACATAACGAATGTGTGTCCGCTTCCGACATGAAACAGGGACACGGAGGCACACATCGTCTAAACCATTCTCTCTTTCTCAATATATATAGGGGACAAACAACAATAAATAGAAGACAATTTCACACAGAGCACTATGCTGAAGAGCGAAAACTGAGGCTATTATGTGCAGGCCTCCCCTTTATAGTTTCCGGGTATGCCGTCACATCTACGTCATGATGTAACACCAATCAGGATTGGACTAGTTTCATCCATAGTTCAGATGCGCTGATGCTTAGGGAGCATCCACAAATTTGTTGTTCCAACGCAGTGCGAAGTTCCTTCGATATAGGGTACTTGTTTTCCATATACATTTTCCTGTATGTTGTAGCGACTCAGGCGAATCAAACACACAATCGCCAGTTACATTTAACAAATATGTTTTGAAAGTTGTGCTTGGGGGGAGAGACCTTCCCCCAACACAACAGAGAAAGATTCTTCGTTACCCTGGAAACCATCTGATAAGATGTTTTATGGCTCAAAAGAATTTGGCCACAGAAAAGTGCAGGAAGAGTGTCTTATACACAAAGAGTTTAAGACACAGAGCTTTTACCTCAAATTATAGACAAACCATCTATAAATGAACATGCACCCCAGGACATTATATGTAAACACATAACTGTCTTGTAAAATGTTTATTCTGTATGGTATTTTGCATCTTTTTGTCTTTGTCTTAACAAAGTACTAGTTCAGATAACCTCATATATGTCATGTCTCCTATCAAATTAATGCTCACTTCACGACTTACACTTCCATGTATATCACTTATTCAGAAAATGCAGTGTGTGTTTGTTGCATTAATTATAGTATGAAGACTCAGAGACCCACTGAGTCGAACTTTCAAACAAAGGGCCATAAAATCTTCTGAGGAATTTCCCGCCTGGAAATCCCAACAATCTCATTGGTTAAGTCTAACCCTGGAGGGTGGGACTACGGCCAGACCATAAAAGGAGGACCTCGGATGCCCTCCCTCTCTCTTACCCTCGCTCTTCTCTGAAAATCTCTTGCTCTTACTTCTCCAACTCTCTCCCTGTGGGAGCCAACACCCACGGGGGCTGGCACTTAAGCCATGCCACCAATGCAGGCCCTCCAACAGGCCTCAGCTCTTCCAAAAATCTTCTCTTCTACAATCCGATCTTCAACAATCCTGTTCTCCTCGCTTCCCTACTGAGTCATCAACTTACTAGACCCAAGGGCATTCTTCAGAAGGAGGACACAGAACATCCCTAAAAGCAACCAGCCGCTCCCTCTCGACCCGGACACGCAGGGCATTTGAACTCGGAACACACGCACACAAGCGAGAAGCCAAAACGAAACCAAAAAGAATGCAAGTATTCTTATTCTTACTGCTGTAAAGAGGGTGTGTTATTTTCCCGTTGGGACAAGTTAACTCCGTGAAGGTCGTATTTGATGAACTGAAGGAAAGTTGCTTTTTACCCCCCCCCCCACTCTCTTTGTCTCTCTCTCTCTTTTATCTCTCTCTAATTTCAGTCTATTCATTATTCTCTTTTATGTATTCTTTCGTTAATATCTATATTTCTACTATCTTGATGCATATTTAGTATGTACTTTCTGTGTGAATTGTAGTGTTATTTTTAGTCTGTGTTTATTAAACCTCCAAAAGACATTTAATGAGTTGAATCTGTTATTCTGCCACATACACGAAGTCAATGAAACTTGCGATCTAACGTTACCTAACTGCTTATGCTACTATGTTAGTAAAGTAAACTGTATGACCATTTGAAATATTGAACTTATCCTGATCAGTAAAGTTAATGTTTCTTATGTGCTCGTAAAGCAGTAATCCCTTATTGAGAATTGATTTGAAAAGTCTATAACTAATTTGCAGGACAAACTTAGTAGGATAATTTCAAGCAATTTCATAAAGGGTTACTTGTATTTAATTAAACAATTTTCCCTATCGGAAAATTTTAATACGTAATGAATGACTGGCAAATAATATTCATAAATTCATGAATATTGAATATTAAATCCCTTTTGAGTTAATTATTCCCAGAGACATTAAACTCATTAGTCATTGTTGTTACATTATATTTGGTGGAGAATGCGGGCAAGTTTCAAACGTTTGTGTATGTGTGAATGATATTCATATTCTATTCATTGTGTATTTTTGAGGTATTAATAACCTGCACGCGCATTTTTGTTTCGTTTTGTTTTGGTGTTGTTTTGTGAATTATGAACGGTACGCGCAAAGCGAACCCAAGCATAAACAGATGCTGAGAAATGTTGAAGTAGCCGGATTATATTAATGAAATATGAACGGTACGCGCAAAGCGAACTCAAGCATAAACAGATGCTGAGAAATGTTGAAGTAGCCGGATTATATTAATGAAATATGAACGGTACGAAAATCCGCGTGATCTCCTAAAAACTCTGCAGCCGTAGGCACAATAGGGTTTATCCGCGTGATTTCCAAACAAATGTATTGTAGAAAATCCATACATTTGACTCGAGCAATATATTATTAGATGTTCCATCAAAATAATAAGATTTTGATGTAGTCTGTAGACACGTACGTTGCGTTATCCCGCTTGATCTGAACTACGAAAAGTTTCTATCTGTGCGGAAGATTGGGACAGGACGAGACTCTCCTGTACAATATAAGGGGCCTCAGAATAATTATTATATCGTTAAGATAAACGATAACTCCTGGTTTAAGTCTGGCTTAGCTAACCAAAGACCTGAGACCTAAAACATTTGAATCAAAAATGCTGAAAACCGTCAGCCATATTGATAAATGTCTATTGGAGTCCATGTAAAATGCGTGAATAGGCAGACGGAAAATTCCTGCTTTCACCCGTTTTGTTGCTCGTGCACATAAAGTGCAGTCATTTTTAAATGAGTGCAAAAGCCAGTAAAGGGTAGAAAACGCCGCTTGCAGAACGCCAGGGCGACTCAGAAATTGCAACACCGCTTGCAGAACGCCAGAGGGCGACTCAAGAATTGCAACGCCGCTTGCAGAACGCCAGGGCGACTCAAGAATTGCAACGCCGCTTGGAGAACGCCAGAGGGCGACTCAAGAATTGCAACGCCGCTTGCAGAACGCCGGAGGGCGACTCTAGAACCAGACAAAGCCATCTGGTGAGCATTTCCGCCTAACTAACTCTAGTCTAGGGCGGGCGCAACAGCGCCATCGTGTGGATAAATTCGGATAGTTTCACTCTCCGTTATTTGATTCTGCCTTAACAAAATAAGTTTGAGCCTATAAATTGTTTATTGCTTACTGTTGTACACAGTTTCATTTATACAATTTTTCTAGCAACAACCAAGTCTCCTTTCTCGTTGATTAAACACCCTTATTCGAATTTGGAGTTTAAAAAGAAACATAACTTCCTCTAACTCAAAGAGAAATTAGGTTTAAGTCACAGACAGTCCAATTGGAAGGAAGGACGCCACCGTGTGGCTATACCTGCTAAGTCAGCGCACCACTAACTCCCTAATCCCTTTCTGATTAATTATTTTATTTGGATAACTCCCACTTAGAGATTAATCGTTATAGGATAGGATTTTTGATTGGCTTTCTTTTATTTGATTTTCCTTACAGGCTTATTTAAATTTCATTTAAACTTGCTTTGAATTTAATTTGAATTAAGTTGAGCTTCTAATTTTTTTATTTTATTTTATTTTATTTATAATTTTAATTTTAATTTTTAATTTTAATTTTAATTTTAATTTTCAATTTTAATTAATTTTTTTAATTAAAAATTATTATTATTATTTTTTATTTTTTATTTTTATTTTTTTATTTTTTATTTTTTTTTCTCTCTGCAAAAGTTTTTCTTTTCCCCTCCCATTGGGAATAAAGCTCAGTCTGGTAATTACAAACGGTATCAAAAGTGCTTTTTGTTTTATCATTACTTGACAGAAACTTTTGCCTTTTTCTAAATTGCTCTTGATATTTAATCTTCCACTTAAGCGACCTCAATTCATCCCGGATGAGCTAAATGGGATAACCCATAGTACAAGCCGAATTTTAGTATATCTTGAGCATTTAGCCTATTAATTTCCCTAACACTCCCGGCGCGCACGCTGACATTCCTTTCATTACAGACCAATTCATCTTGTGTTTGTTGCCACTGTGCTCTTTCCTATCCTCACTGTTGGACTATCACGATTGTGTTTCTTTCAGTTCACCAAGAGACCCCAAGGAGAATTAGATAGTCCCGGGACGACCGAGCAGCAGTTCACCAAGTGACCCCCCAGGGCTACCGCCCACCTAATTGTCTAAATTCTCTAATTATCTAACTGTCTACATCAGTTAGCCAAAATTCCCAGCTATCCGTACGATAGCTCGTTAGCTTAGAACAAGCTTGCATTGGCTCTCTCTCTGTGTGTGTGTGTGTGTGTGCTGTGTTTCTCTCGTCCGCAGTAATGTTCCGTGCACCCAGTTCCGCCGTCCCGTGGGATCGCCTAACGACATGGCTGGAAGCGCTAACGGCCACCAGTCAAGGAAGTCTGGGGCAGCCGAGCCAGGAGCAACTGGACACCGAGCTAGACCAGCTGATGACACACGACCCCACGCACAGCTACTCCAACAAGGAAGTGGCCAAGATCCTCGGAAGCCTCGCCCACGTCCTCATCGCACAGGCACGTCTAAGCGAAGGGAGCTACGACAACCTGGAACAGGTGGCAGCAACGCTAAAGCTTCAAGCCGAGGAGGCCCGGAGAGACCAAGCCCTCACCCAGCTTCGTCTAGATCAGCTTCTAGACACAGAGAAAGACGACGAAACAGACAAAGAACAAAGAAAAGAAATAGAAAGACTTCAAAAGACCCTGAAGGAGCTCCGTCGTGCCCCCGACCGACGAGTACAGTCAGAGAAAGACGCCAGGAAACACCTCGACGAAAAGCTTTGGCGTGGCGAATCCCTCCTGGAGAGAGCCACTGATGAACTTAAAGACAGCGACATTAACGCCAAAGTCTATGCAAAACATTTGCAGTCGGCACAAGCCGAGATCGACGAGCTCATCCAGCAAAGACACGAGCTCAAATATGAACTTGACATGGTGCAAAGAGAACTGAGACAATCATATATAGTGCAACGTTACCGGAAGGGGGAAACACACAACACACAGTTTCCCCCGACCAGTTACTCCGCACATTTTAGCCACGAAGCAAGAGCTACGAAGGGGGACGACAGCCCCCTGTTTAAAAGATCACCTGCCAGTCCCCACGAATCCCCGTCAGCAGCAAAGGAAAGGACGGCCTTCCAGGAAGTCAAGGTCAACAGCCACGAAGCTTCAAAGAACCTCGACAAGCTGGCCAGAAATATTCCTACCTTCAGCCCAGACCCGGCAGGAGGACACGACGTCCACGCATACTTAAAAGACATAGACTTTTACTTGCAAACTGTCGCTCACGCGAACAACTGGGACAGACTGTACCTGCTCAGGGCCACGTCTAATCGTGACGTACGCAGCTTTCTGGATCGACAACCAGAGGCCATCAAAGCGGACTACTGGCATCTACGACAAGCTCTAATTCGTGAGTACTCCGACCCAGAGTCAGACCAGGGGTTCATCACTGCCATGGACCTCTAGCAAGCTCGACGTGAGACCTCACAGAACTTTTATAACAGACTGCGACGTGCCTACTTCGGGGCACGTAACGACCCAGGCATGGAGGAGGACATCAACTTCAAAACTCTTTTCCTCCGAAACCTGCACCCTACCATCAGTTACCACCTGGGGGTGCTGGCGTGCCCGCGCAGCAATGGCACGCAATAGTTAAGAGACTTGGCTCACAAAGCTTATGTCAAACAGAAAACCATTTCTGAAAAGACTGTAAAACAGCCCACCATCTGCCCTGTCTCTGAGCACCACCCAGAGCTATCCCTAGAGGGCGCCAAACAGAACCACAGTTACCGACCCGTCAACAGAGAGTCCAAACCACTCCAAGCCAGCAGAGGGCAGCGTGGTCATAATGGCGACCGTCCACGGTACCAGAGCGATCGCTCTGAAGGATCCTGGGACCCGCCTCGCCCAGAAAGCCAGCGAAGAGGCCACTCTCGACGGGACAATGGTAGGCCCAGACCTGAACCCACGTCTGGCAAAGAAGGTGTAGCTGCTTCTGAAGTTACAGAGCTCATAAAGATCCTGAAAGAGTTCCTCCGACAGAAACCTCACAAGGAAGACAAGAAGGACGGACCAGGTACAGCACGACTAGACATGATACCTGAAATCAACCTTCCCGCCCTTCCTGCAACTGAATCATCCACCCTGAACACTGTTCCCCAACCACGGACTAGTGTACTAACTGTTGCAGCCCCACACGTCAGCAGCACACACTCACTACAGCTGACAGCAACAGCCTCTAATCAAGACAGCATCATGGGACAGCCCAGCGTACCAGAAAGCGCTGCTTTGATTGTTTGCACGCATAATGAGACACTTGACACATATCCAGACGGCTTATCAAGCAACACACAGGTCCCCACACCAAGACTCCTGGGAAACCTAATCGAGAAGGGGATGGCTCGAAAACTCTATCTGACTATCACTATGGAAAGGGAATTTAAGCTCGAAGCCCTAGTTGACACTGGCTCCGACCTCACGCTTATATCCGCCCAACTGTTTGAAAGACTCAGATTTGAAGCACAGAGGCAAAATCGCACCCTTAACCTTCACACTTGTAAGCTAAATGTGCAGTCGTATAGCCAAAACGACATCCAGCTCAAGCACGTAGCTTCCATCCACCTGACAATTGGACCTATGAGGCTGATACACCCCGTCTATATCTCCCCTATGAACACTTATCCGTTTCTCATCGGAAAAGACCTGCTGGACCGCTTCGAACCCGTACTGGACTTCAAACAGCTGAAAGTCTGGGCTCAAGTGCGTGACCCTCTGCCCCTTCAGACACACACATCGTCTGAGCAAGACTGTCAAGTCACAGAGGTCACGGGAAATTCCACAGAGCCAGACTGCCAGGTCACAAAGGCCACGGGACCCCCTGCAGCACACTGTGACAACACAGCCTCAGCCCCAAAGCCAAGTTCAAGTTCGCTACTTTGCACATTTCAGCTATCCAAAGACTCTGATGCCTTCTGCCCCCAGGTCATGAATGACCTACAGCTGAATGACATTATCACAACGAACAGTATCCCTGCACTGTGGGCAGACAACTCAACCAAAAGTCTACCACTGTGCAATGCAATCAGTAGAAACACACCACACGGCGACATGTGGGCACCCCCAAACCCCACATCCAGCCCCATTGTTGCAGTGCTAACCCACAGCAAGCGATCGACACCGGCTACAATGCCTCCCTTGCAGCTGCTATCGCTAACGCCGCAGTTTTCACACAACAGTATTGCGGATATGCAAGCCTCTGACACTGCAATAAAGACAATTCTTGACCACCTCTCAGACCCCTCCAACCACCCTATCACTGACTCTGAGCTCATTGATGACTCTAGCCACAGACATCTACATAACTCCAGACACATGATGCGTATTCTGGACACCATTCTCTGGTTTGCACCCGATGGCAACACAGCGCCACGGCTTGTAATGCCACGGTCGCAAAGGGGGGTGATGCTAATGTACGCCCACAACACACCATGTGCTGGACACCACGGCACCAGAGCCACGTATGACACACTGAAAAAGGTGGCATATGGGCCTGGGATGCATCAAGATGCGGCAGAGTATGTTAGAGAATGGCTAGTTCGCTGCCAGTTCCAACCAGCAAACCCGAACCACAGAGCCCCACTGCAACACAGAGGGACCACGTTCCCATGGTCAAACCTACAAATCGACCGGGTAGAACCCCTGCCCAGGTCCATAAAAGGCAAAAAGTACTTTCTCACAGTGGTGTGCCAGTTTACCAAGTGGGTGGAGTGTCAACCAGCACCCAACGACAGATCTGGAAATGCCTAAGAAACGCGGCCGTGATCATGCTCCTGTGCCTCCAGACAATCAGAGGCCAGCCACCACCAGACATCATCACACCGGGTCCAGCCTCGGGCATCGTACTGAGAGAGCAACCTGGACTGCTGATCACCAACTGCAAATGAATCCTCAAAAGAAAGACGTACTCTCCTGAACTTCACATCAGCAGCGCAAGCTCCTCCAGCCCTGCACACAAACACAAAGGGGGGGAGGAGCCCAAGCCCTCTGCCTAACCTTACACCAGCTTCAAGAACCTTCTCCTCCAACACCAGTTAGTCACCTTGTAGGCAATACTGCCAAGCCCCACACTATGTCATGCATGTGATTTGAGAAAGAAGGCCTTAAACGAACACAAGGCCGCCTCTGAAGGGATTCTCAAAACCCCAATGACTTTGAACTTTGAAACAGAGAAACCAAAGTGGATCACCAGAAGGCACCCAGCCTGGCCACAATGCGAGGCACCCTCTGGAAAAGTTCCTAGTCAGCATAGGACATAAAAGTGTCAAGATGCACAGCCCATCTTCCTAGGCAGGAGACCTAAAGGACTGACTGGCCATTGCGAGGAACATGGTTCCACCCAGGGCTGCAGAAAGCCCACAGCACACCTGCACCACACAAACGGACTTCTGGATGACAGGTGACGCACCATCAGGGCACCTGCTGCCTCGACACCTGCTGCACAAGCACAGAGACCTGAACTGGGCTACTGTCTGCCTTATCTGCCGTGGAACGACCATCACTCCAGGAGACACAAACAACTGGAGCCTAACATGGCTATGGTGTGTCTGATCTTCCTGAATCTTTGATATCGCTCGTTGTTGTCCATAGGAGGGACAACAACTAGCGAAAGGGGGGATTATGTAGCGACTCAGGCGAATCAAACACACAATCGCCAGTTACATTTAACAAATATGTTTTGAAAGTTGTGCTTGGGGGGAGAGACCTTCCCCCAACACAACAGAGAAAGATTCTTCGTTACCCTGGAAACCATCTGATAAGATGTTTTATGGCTCAAAAGAATTTGGCCACAGAAAAGTGCAGGAAGAGTGTCTTATACACAAAGAGTTTAAGACACAGAGCTTTTGCCTCAAATTATAGACAAACCATCTATAAATGAACATGCACCCCAGGACATTATATGTAAACACATAACTGTCTTGTAAAATGTTTATTCTGTATGGCATTTTGCATCTTTTTGTCTTTGTCTTAACAAAGTACTAGTTCAGATATCCTCATATATGTCATGTCTCCTATCAAATTAATGCTCACTTCACGACTTACACTTCCATGTATATCACTTATTCAGAAAATGCAGTGTGTGTTTGTTGCATTAATTATAGTATGAAGACTCAGAGACCCACTGAGTCGAACTTTCAAACAAAGGGCCATAAAATCTTCTGAGGAATTTCCCGCCTGGAAATCCCAACAATCTCATTGGTTAAGTCTAACCCTGGAGGGTGGGACTACGGCCAGACCATAAAAGGAGGACCTCGGATGCCCTCCCTCTCTCTTACCCTCGCTCTTCTCTGAAAATCTCTTGCTCTTACTTCTCCAACTCTCTCCCTGTGGGAGCCAACACCCACGGGGGCTGGCACTTAAGCCATGCCACCAATGCAGGCCCTCCAACAGGCCTCAGCTCTTCCAAAAATCTTCTCTTCTACAATCCGATCTTCAACAATCCTGTTCTCCTCGCTTCCCTACTGCTAGCCCCAAGGGCATTCTTCAGAAGGAGGACACGGAACATCCCTAAAAGCAACCAGCCGCTCCCTCTCGACCCGGACACGCAGGGCATTTGAACTCGGAACACACACACACAAGCGAGAAGCCAAAACGAAACCAAAAAGAATGCAAGTATTCTTATTCTTACTGCTGTAAAGAGGGTGTGTTATTTTCCCGTTGGGACAAGTTAACTCCGTGAAGGTCGTATTTGATGAACTGAAGGAAAGTTGCTTTTTACCCCCCCCCCCACTCTCTTTGTCTCTCTCTCTCTCTCATCTCTCTCTTTTATCTCTCTCTAATTTCAGTCTATTCATTATTCTCTTTTATGTATTCTTTCGTTAATATCTATATTTCTACTATCTTGATGCATATTTAGTATGTACTTTCTGTGTGAATTGTAGTGTTATTTTTAGTCTGTGTTTATTAAACCTCCAAAAGACATTTAATGAGTTGAATCTGTTATTCTGCCACATACACGAAGTCAATGAAACTTGCGATCTAACGTTACCTAACTGCTTATGCTACTATGTTAGTAAAGTAAACTGTATGACCATTTGAAATATTGAACTTAACCTGATCAGTAAAGTTAATGTTTCTTATGCGCTCGTAAAGCAGTAATCCCTTATTGAGAATTGATTTGAAAAGTCTATAACTAATTTGCAGGACAAACTTAGTAGGATAATTTCAAGCAATTTCATAAAGGGTTACTTGTATTTAATTAAACAATTTTCCCTATCGGAAAATTTTAATACGTAATGAATGACTGGCAAATAATATTCATAAATTCATGAATATTGAATATTAAATCCCTTTTGAGTTAATTATTCCCCGAGACATTAAACTCATTAGTCATTGTTGTTACATTATATTTGGTGGAGAATGCGGGCAAGTTTCAAACGTTTGTGTATGTGTGAATGATATTCATATTCTAGTCATTGTGTTTTTTTGAGGTATTAATAACCTGCACGCGCGTTTTTGTTTCGTTTTGTTTTGGTGTTGTTTTGTGAATTATGAACGGTACGCGCAAAGCGAACCCAAGCATAAACAGATGCTGAGAAATGTTGAAGTAGCCGGATTATATTAATGAAATATGAACGGTACGCGCAAAGCGAACCCAAGCATAAACAGATGCTGAGAAATGTTGAAGTAGCCGGATTATATTAATGAAATATGAACGGTACGCGCAAAGCGAACCCAAGCATAAACAGATGCTGAGAAATGTTGAAGTAGCCGGATTATATTAATGAAATATGAACGGTACGAAAATCCGCGTGATCTCCGAAAAACTCTGCAGCCGTAGGCACAATAGGGTTTATCCGCATGATTTCCAAACAAATGTATTGTAGAAAATCCATACATTTGAGTCGAGCAATATATTATTAGATGTTCCATCAAAATAATGAGATTTTGATGTAGTCTGTAGACACGTACGTTGCGTTATCCCGCTTGATCTAAACTACGAAAAGTTTCTATCTGTGCGGAAGATTGGGACAGGACGAGACTCTCCTGTACAATATAAGGGGCCTCAGAATAATTATTATATCGTTAAGATAAACGATAACTCCTGGTTTAAGTCTGGCTTAGCTAACCAAAGACCTGAGACCTAAAACATTTGAATCAAAAATGCTGAAAACCGTCAGCCATATTGATAAATATCTATTGGAGTCCTTGTAAAATGCGTGAATAGGCAGACGGAAAATTCCTGCTTTCACCCGTTTTGTTGCTCGTGCACATAAAGTGCAGTCATTTTTAAATGAGTGCAAAAGCCAGTAAAGGGTAGAAAACGCCGCTAGCAGAACGCCAGGGCGACTCAGAAATTGCAACGCCGCTTGCAGAACGCCAGGGCGACTCAAGAATTGCGTAATGAATTTAATACGTAATGAATGACTGGCAAACAATATTCATAAATTCATGAATATTGAATATTAAATCCCTTTTGAGTTAATTATTCCCCGAGACATTAAACTCATTAGTCATTGTTGTTACAATGTAATGCAAAAACTTTGAAGCTCAATATCTCAAAACTGCTCAGAACGTAGATAGAACGTAATAATTCCAAGGGACGATTTTAAAGGTCCCACAGCATTACATTTTTATTTTATGAGGTTTCTCAACATTAATATGAGTTCCCCTAGCCTGAATACTGTCCCCAAGTGGGTAGAAATTTTGATTGGTGTAAACCAAGTTCTGGCTGTCTGTCTCTGCCTTTGAGAAAATGAGAGCTCAGACGAGCTGATCTTGAATTCTCCTGTTATAACATCATAACAGGAAAGGTTTCCTCCCCTTCCTCTGCTTTGCCCACCCAGAGAATTAATAGAGAATGGGTTCAGGTCATCAGTCGCAATGTCGACAGCATAGGCTTTATCATATGGATTCAACAGCACCGGCACAAACAGTGAGTAGCAGTGTTCATTAATGCCTGATCTGGGATCAGTGAGTTCTGATGTGTAGCTAATCATTCAAGTTTACACAGCTTTCTTCCTTAATACTGTCCGTCCCGCTGCTGGCCGTCTTGATGCATCAGTGAATCAAGCCAGTGACTAAATCGATCAACTTCACTTCATTTCTGTGAGCAGCATGAAAAAAATCTGTTATTTAAATTATTAAACTACAGAGAGCTATCAAAGGACACTCTTTATAATGTTCGGATAGGTCAATCACACTTATTTGCAGTGCACACTTGTCCAAACTGCTGTTTGAATAATGCTGTTAACAGAAGCTCTTACTGTATTCATGTCGTGTGTTTGCTGTTAACTGTGGTGAAAGCATTTTGTGAGAGAAATAACGTTGCAAATTTCACTCGTGTTTATTCAGAGCTCTCAGATACAAACAAAATAAACTCACGCTCTCAACAACTCAGTACAATAACACTTAATCAGCAATCTTTCCCCAGTCCGTCTCTCTCGACTGGCAGTGAGTGTTCCTGCTACTGCTGCTGGCTTGACTAAACGATATACTGTACACCCCCTCTGCACGTAATCTAATTTCAAATGCAAAAATATCAGTAAATCACAGCAGTAGGTGTTTTCACTGAAGACTCACAGCAGACACGCCCCTTGAAACAGAGCATTCCAGCCAGAGGGCTAATATCAGTATAGAAAGAAATGCATTTTATTTCTAAATGATGAAATTTTTTTACTTAACAATATAAGTACACCTCAGGAAACATTATAAAATAATAAAAGACACCTTTAAAAAAGGGTTAATAGTTTGGAGTGAAGCGTAAGTGGTAAGTGAAGTGAAGTGAAGTGGTAAGTGACAAGGTTTTATTGAGTTATAGTATGCAACATATACGAAAGTTGATTGAGTTATAGACTAATATAATGTTATCGCAACTGCTACCGCAGTTTACCTGTAGTTTCACCAGATAACAAAATGTGTCACCTCCGGCTGGATCATTGACCCAGTTTTTAATTAAATAAGGGCAATCATAAGCTATTGCAGTTAATTTTGCAATATACCATCGGCAGGCGTCAATGACTCGCAATACGCCATTTTTGTCATTCAAATAAACACAGTGTTTGCTGTGTTTTTCCCCACGCCAACTATGACTAGATGCCAACTGTATGTATGGTTTTACCACAGCATTTGCAGCAGATTCAACTACAAAATGAAGAAGGGTTTTACTATTTACTATGAATTTAGCCATTTCAGTTACTCTTAATAGATTATCGAATAAAATTAATGTCAATAGAATAATCATAATTAATCATATTTATTATAATATTTTGTGAAAATGAAACAACCATATTACATTTAGCCTACTGAATTATCATCACTTGACATTATCATCACGTTTGACCTTCGAATGTAAACATGGAAATAAAATAGCGGCCTAGATTATTTTCTAGGCCGATATGGCTAGGAACTATTCTCTTACTCTATTGTAATAATCTCGGAACTTTGCTGCCGTACCATGTGTGCAGCAGCACAATGATATAACTCAGTATACAGGTGCTGTGTAATATCATTGCACATTTAATTATTATTATAATTTTTTTTACAGTTAAAAGGATCTGAAAGCACTTAAAAACTGTTTAAAAAATAGTGAGACTGGCTTAATATTGCTAGGCCTGTAACCAAAGCAAAGCGTTTGTATAGAAAAAAACTGTCTACGTGCAATCACACTTTCAAATGAAATGAATAGGTTCAGTGTTCCTAAAAAAATAAATAATACAAAGTATTAAACTAATATAATATATATATATATAGGCTATATAAAATTGCCACTTTGTCTCTATCTAATGCAGGGGTAGCATTTTGCACCTATGAATGGGTCATATAACAACAAAATGTATTTTAAATATTTTTTTTAATATCAATGAGGTTTTTATTTATGTAATGTTTTAATCCTAGATGGTTATTTATGTAAATGATGTGTGACTGTGGTGTTTTAATGAGCATGCGCTGGACATTCGAATCACGTTCAAACACTGGAGCCAAGAGTTGCCATGGAAACGGGGACACGAGTTCTACGACAACTGATAATGACCAGCACATGCAAAAAATGCTTTTCTTACTTAGTGTTTTTGTCTTGTTTCTAGTCAAAATTTCTAAAAATTCTAACATTAAGAAACATTTACTAGACACGTAAAAATTATTGACTTGTTTTGGGAAAAAAAATACTAAAAATTAAGAGAGTTTTTGCTTAAATTAATCAGAATAATCTGACAGTGGGCTAAGCAAAATAATCTTGTTTTAAAATTATTTTGCTTATTTTAAGCAAAACTCTCTTAATTTTGATTTATGTATTCCCAAAACAAGACAATTACTTTTCCTGTTCAAGTAAATACTTCTTGTTTTAGGAATGCTTAGATGTTTTGGACTAGAAACAAGACAACTAAGTAAGATAAGCATTTTTTTTTGCAGTGCACTCCATCTGTCGCTGTGGTTTTCACTACTTTCAGGTCAGTTTAGTCTCTAAAACCACACACATAATACACACAACTGTTTCATACACCTTTCTTATGTTTAACTGACATACTTCTTTTGAATATTTACTTTATAGAAATGGTTTAGTGTCCTCGGAAAAAGTCTGTTAGCATATCAACCGTTTTCATAAGAGGTACAGCTAACGCTATCGATTGAGCTCTTGTTTTATGAAAGCTTGGGCATTTAAATAAATCCTTATGTGAAAATGAGAGGTTTTGATAGTTTTGCTGTTAATTTGTCAATGGTACATATCAAAAATCTAAAAGTATACATTGTAAGGGTACTATCGGTGACGATAGTTACATGGAGCACGAAAATTAGCAGCAAATTGGCAAACAAATATTGTAAACATTTTCTGTGATTTTAGGAGGGACAAAATAACTCATCTAAAACAGAGGGGAAGATTCCAAAATTTCTGAAGGAAGCTGCTGACAGAGAAGTAAGAAACGGGTGAACTGAGGAAGGTCATTTTATATGCATGTATTTCACATAATATCAGCATGATTTTAGATCATTTTATTTTCCAAAATTATACATTTTAAGAAGGCTTTGACATTAAAAACATAAGTGACACTGCAAGAGCAGCAGCCGAGTCTGTAATCATTTTCAAAAAACATCTTTAGACACATCTTTTCCACCTGCATCCTCTGAAGATTCTGTGCTTGAGCTCTCAACCAATGATGTGCTGAAGCTACTCAAGGACTGCCTTCCTCATTTTCATGTTGCACATGGAAAAGTAAAAATAAATATATCAATCAAACAATAAATGTAAAAAATAAATACACATGGGAATAAATAAATGTAAAAAGTAAATGAACGCATAAATACATAAATATAAAAATACATGTAAAAATAAATATTACATCCAATCAAAAAATAAATAAAAGTTAAAAATATATTTTTTTTTTATAAAAGCAGAAAATAATAAATTAAAGGAAAGATAATACAAATTTTTATTAAAAATGTCTAATTAATTTTATCAAGTCGTTTATTCAGTTATTTATTTAACTATTATCACATACAATAAATTGACTGCATTTATAGTGCTTTTAACAGACCCATGGTCATCCAAAGCTCTTTACATCTTGCCTCACATTCACCCATTCACTCACCGATAGCAGTGTCAGCCATGCAAGGCGCCATCCAGCTCGTTGGGAGCAGCTGGGGTTGGGTGTCTTGCTCATGGACACTTCGACACTTGGTCAGGTGGAACCGGGGATCGAACCACCAATCTTCAGGTTTGTAGACAATCTACATGAACCACTGAGCCACTGCCGCCCCAAGATAGATATACTATACAGTATATCTATCTATTTATTAATTCACATATGTGTATATTTATTTATTAGTTTATTTACTTATTCATGAATTAATTAATTAATTTTAAATTTCTGCAGGTTTGGTCCTCTGTACGAATTGATGTGTAGGAAAAATACCGTATTTCCTCAAATAAAGAACCGGCTTTTATTTGAAGCAGGCTATTATTAAGGGCAGGCCTGTATTTCTAATTCCATCTGTTTGAAAAATAATTAATTGATTTAGTTATTTGTCTTACCCAACTAAAGACACATCTGCGCTTAATGTAGGCTATTGCCAGTGAGGGGAAAAAGCTAACTTCCACTTAAGAATAGTTGTGCACTTTTAAACACTTTTAAGTAACTACTTAAAAAAAAACTATAATTTTGTTATTTTTCGAACCCAACTAATGACTCTGTGCTTTCTATAGCCTACCGTTGCACGTGAGAGAAAAAAGCTACCTTCCACTTGAATTGTGTACTTTTAAGCACTCATTTTTTAATAGCCTATGTCGCTTAACATTTTTTTTTTTTTTTACTTAAAAACTATAATTTCGTTATTTTTCTGACCCAACTAAATACTCATCTGCGCTTCCAATAGGTTGCTTGCACTTTTCTCATAGATATTCAATTCAAGTCTTTGGTGTAGCCTAGTTCATATGACCACTTTACAATATTTCATCAACATAATTTGAAGCCTATTCTGTTTTCTTGTAAAAAAAATATATATATATATTTTAAGTTAAATGCAGTGTAAGACAAATTAAAAAAGACAAAGGGTAAAGATAAATATATCACATCTCTCATAGACAACAGTAGCCTATTTAAAATGGCATAAATGCATCAGTTATATTCTCAGTTTAATTTACAGAGTAATCGTGCAAAGTTTTTAGGTTAACTATAGAAGAGACTACTATAGGATTAGTGTGTGTCGCACTCACAAGAACGGTTGCGTGGCATCAGGACGGTTGCGTGATGTCGGTCAGCCATCACGGCATAACCCTACTGTACATTACAATGTACTTGAATGCACATTAAAGGTGCCCTAGAAACAATATGTTAAATTGCTCTCTGATAGCTACATGAGGGTATGTGGCTTATTTAAGGGCAAAAATTGTCCAGATACAGTTTTACAGGTTCATTTACAAACCTATAAGTTGTCCCTAAGATGTAATGCTCTGTTTTTGCCTTATTTGGAAGGGTCATGACTATTAATGTTGAGCACTGGTCTGATTGGCTTATTTCAGCAGCTCACAGCAGTTCAGCTGTTCAGCTCGTGAGTCCTGACCGTCCTGACAGAGCACAGACCGACTAAATGACATTTTAAGCAAAACATCTCAAATGGAGATTGATAAAATGCAGCTTATTTGTTTGTTGGTGTTTTCAGATCATCTACGCGCAAGAAAGAGCTTGTGTTTGTGCGGTTGCCAGATTTCTGTAATTAAATCCCCCAAACAGAGCTTTTCTGTGAAAAAAAAAAATGTATGCTATCCGGTATTTTACCTAAACATGTCCAATCTGGCAACCATATGCACTCGCGCTCTCTGTCTCTCTCGCAGATGATCTGAAAACACCAATAAACAAGTAAGCTGCATTTTCTCAATCTCCATTTGAGATGTTCTGCTTAAAGTGTGTAATTCAGCCTACATTTTAGACTTGTCTTTTTTTGTGAATGATATTGCATGTTTATATAATGTTAGTCACAATGTAGGCTAACGCTACGCAGTGACTGCGATGTAGCCTAATCTGAAATACAAATAGGCAAAAACATCATAGGAAACACCATACCATGTTCTCAAAAATATAAATATATAACTTGAAAATATGAATATAAATATATAACTTGAACTACAAAATGAATAGCCTTGTCAAATGACTGTTGTTTTAACTTATATGGTGGAAAAGGTAACATTTGCTAGAAGGATCGCGTGAACGATCTAAGCAAATTATTTACGGTTGTATTTTGTAATACAAAATAATATTACCCGTTGTCATTAGACAGACTATTTAGTTTTGTATGGTACTTGGAGTTTCCTATTGTTACTGTACTAGCATCTTGTGTTATCTTGACAATGCTGTCTCCCTAAGCAACTTACAGTCAATAAGTGGATAAAATCGCTACTTACTGCTTGCAGGAATATAATTGTAATTGCCCCTTTCATCAGTTTAAGACAACTCTGGCGAATTTTTAAGTTTATTGTGATCGTTATATCTTTGTGAGTACAGTCTATAGAAAAAAAAAAAACTAACCGGATTGGTGCTTGCAACGCGGAGTTATTACAGTTAATAACCAGAGTCCCCCCTCAGCTAAAACGGCAGCTTTGGGGGCATAAACGTAAAGGGTGCCTTTGTGCCTCTTAACAGACACAAAATGCAATTAAAATGTCTGTTTAACATGAACAGGGCCCTTACATGACAACGAGATGTGTTTAGCCTCTTAGCCATTGTTTAAATTCACCTGTTTTAGCCAGCTAGCTGTGTCTCGCACTGAAGTCCCATGGGAACTCCGTTGCAGCCGGAAAAATAGTCCAGTGGGGAAGAGCGTTGTGTGTATGAAGAGGCTCTGCTCATCGGCTCGATGGTTCTCAGTATTGAATGTGTCCGAGAGAAACAGTTTTCGATTCTGTCCTGCTTATCCAAGGGCCGCTGCTCGTTCAGTTACTCGCGCATGCTCAGTATCAGCTGCTCGTGAGTGCATCGGTTCTCTCAGCAAAACATCACTCAGTTCAGTGAACGGTTGGAGTTACAACATATAATTCAAGACATTAGTTTATTTCTATTCGGAGGCACTTTCGCTCAGGCATGTCAGAAAGTGAGTAACTAAAGTAACTTGTATGATCAGCGCTAATTTGAGACGCAAACTGTTTAGAATGATTCAGTCCGATTTGGTGAACTGGTTTGCCCGGTTCACTAAAAAGAACCGGTCAAAAAGAACCGGTTAAAAAAAACGATTCGTTCTTGAACCTGACATCACTAGTGATGATCCGATCGGGTTCACAAGTGAAGAAGAAATGGTTCGCATTTGTGCCTTTCCGAATTGTGAAAATTTGCAGCGAACACTTGTTTACACAGACAGAACACAGCCGGACCGGTTGAAGAAAAATGCCATTCCGTGGTTAAAGACGGGTGCAACCTCTGGACATTAACTCTAATAACTCTGCGTTGCAAGCACCAATCCGGTTCGTTTTTTTTTTCTTTTTATAGACTTTACTCACAAAGATATAACGATCAAGATAAACTTAAAAATTCGCCGGAGTTGTCCTTTAAGACGCTGGGCAAAGCTTGCTTGAAATGGGCTGAACAAACGAACAATCTTGAATTAAATTGTTTTTGTTTAATTCACTCTTTGCTTATATAGTGCACTCAACTGCCATGCACTTTAAAGTGATTAGAGAATCAGTAAACAAGTGAGTGTTGGCACGAGAGTCGATTCCTTTGCTGGAGTTGACCCCGACTCGAGGGACTCTTTTGGAGTCGACTCCCTATCACTACTGGATGTTGACATTTGACGTTGATGGACAATACTGAGAATGGTGACATGAAAATTGCTGGATAAAGGGCTGAATTTGGGTCTACTCCTCTCAAACATATGGACTCTAAAAATGTGGATTACAGCAAACATATAAACTTGTTGTGTTTTGTGAATTTATGTTATGTTTTGGTGTATCTTGTTGAATCGTCAATCACTACATAGGAGAAAACTAATTTTTGAATCACGGCTAACAAACTAAATACTACAAAGTGGTTAAACAGTTACAGAAATGTTTTTCATTTTAAGGCTATGCAGTCTTGTTTAACCTTGTTTAACCTATCCTGAGTAGAAGTTTGCAGCAGAAGTCAGAAACTGCAAAAATGTTATTTCATATTAAGTAGATCAGTAAAAGCAACCATTCCGTGTTATTTTAGGCAGGCCACGTAGTCAAGCTCCACTATCAACTGACTGGCAAAATTCCAACCCCGCCCATATCAACTGACCTGATTCCTATATGTACTCACATTGGCAATTCTCTGTAGCGTCTGGAGGGTCTCAAAAATGGTCAGTTCCACTGAACATCAGAGATGCTCTTATCTTCTTGATTTTTGCATATAAATGTAATTTCCTGGCACTGAGAAGTCTGACCTAAATTGCTCCGTTGTCAGTTTTGTGGTTTGGCAAAGGTAGAACAGACAACCCCTATAAGACTTCAAAGGGGGACATGATCTCTCCCCTTATCAACACGTCTCCCCCACCCCCTTTTTCACTCAGACAGAGTGTCCTGGACACAGACTCTTTCCAATACACATACACAATAATGTCCTTTATGTATACAATATATCCCTGTCACTGTGTGTATAATTGCTCCCTATGTCACGTCAGCATAGTCATGATACCTGTCTGAGTATTAAATACTTTCTAAAATACTAAACTAAAATAAATTTTATTATATTTTCTGGCTAGTTTTTACTTTACCTTTTTTATAATACTTTCACCCAAACTGAATAATTAAAACAAGTTTAAATGGGTAAATCTTCTTGTGCTTTCACTTTACACCGTGACTGCAGCTGCAGACCGAGAGCCAATACCTGTCTGAGTATTAAATACTAAACTAAACGAAAGTTTGTTATATTTTCTGGCTAGTTTACTTTATTTTTTATAATCATAACCATACTTTCACCCAAACTGAATAATCAAAACAAGTTTAAATTGGTAAATCTTCCACAGATATTTTTTATTCTTCGTTTTCTTTTCTAACATACTCCAGTTATTGTTCAAATACACTACACGTCCTTCCTGTGTGCATTTTAAGCACTTTTTATGTTAAATCATATTTATTTTGTCCTTTAAAAGTGTGCTTTCACTTTAATTGAGCGTCAGGAGCGCAGCAAAAATAGGCTCGCCGTGGAAACCCCCGCTTCACTGCTGCTCACGCGACGCTCCTGCTTGACACTCACACTTTGCTCCTGCTCCCGGTGTGAATGCACGCATTGATTAACACGGGCGGCGGAAAAAATATGCGCTGCTCACGCGCCGCTCACGCTTGCGGTGTGAAACGGCCGTTAGAGGTACAAAAATTAACCCGGGTACAGCCCCAGTGACGGCCACTTGTACCTTAAATGGTACAACTTTGTACTCTTTTTTTTTTTGACAGTGTAGGCCACATACGGATAGGTAATGCGACAACTGAGAGAGAGTGCTTCAGCTCACAGAATGCTCTGAAAGGTCTCACACGCACTTTTTTATACTCAAAATTAGGGCTACACGATTTGGGGAAAATATTGAATTGCGATTATTCTAGTTAAAATTGTGATTGCGATTTAAAATGCAATTTTTTTTTCTCCTGATCACAGATCCGCTCTTCACTAGCACACTACATATATTTATTTAATTAAATCGCAGCCTTTGAAATTTCATAATTACACATAAGCCAAATCGCGACTGCGGTTCGATTTTTATTAATCGTGCAGCCCTACTCAACACAAAGCAACCCATGCAAGTATACATTCCATTGAAATTTAGATACATTTTAAGATTTGTATCCCTGTTTAGGTGATATTGTTCTTTGCTGGCTCTCTCCTTTCCTTTCTCTTATTTCTCCTTTTCTCTCATTTACACTGAAATTCAACCTGGTTGTATAAGATGGGGATATTTCAATTCAAAACATTTCACACACATTTTCATTATTAAAAATATAAATAATCTATATTCACCTCTCAGATTTCACTTCCAAAATATGAATTATTTTTAAAAATACAACCTATAATATTTGACAGGCATTTTGTGGTCCATTTTATTTCATTTTACAAATTCGCTTTCACAAATTCAGTGGTTCAAATTCGACAAACAATTCAACAGAAATGTTTTTGAGGTCAAATGTGTCCAAAATACCAAATTTCTAGCAAGTGACAAGTTAAAGGCCGAGTGAATCAAGGCCAAATGTGAAACACCTGTCTCTTGTTTCATTGATTGGCGTGGAGAGGCAGGATTTAAGCCAGAGAGGAACTGCCAAACATAAACCAATGATACAGAGACTGAGTTTATTTATGTTGTGTGATGTGCACATTTGTTTTGTGATCTGATTGAAGAGAAATAAATACCTGTTCTGAGTCCCCAGCCAGCCGACCCCCCTTGTTTTCGTCCTTGTATACTTACGAACTTTGTTACATTGGTGCTGAAAACCCAGGATAGGAAGAAAACTGAGCCGCTGCCATGCAAACACCGCCAGCGACACCATTTGCAGACATCATCCAGGCGCTCACTGGCCTGAATTGGGAGCAACATCACCTTAACCTCCTTAAAAAATGGAGTGAGACAGAGTCAGTGATGTTGGCAACGCCCAGATCTTGGCCAGAAGTGAACACTAAAAGTACATCCCTTGCTCTGGCCCCAGGGGGAGATCATCTCTCACCGTTGCAGCTCACTGACATAGCTCAGTTGCAGGAACTTTTTGCAGATGTGTTCTCGGGGAGGGCTCCCCGGCCTGGAGTCAGGCGGTGAGGGTATGAGGCGAGGGGGGGTGTGGTTTGGCAAAGTCTGTGATGGGAGCGAGAGTCAGAGGATGAGCTCTAAATCACAGACGAGCTCTGTTAAAGACTCAAGACCAAATGAGAAACACCTGTCTCTTGTTTCAGTGATTAGTGTGGCGAGATGATTTAAGCCCTCAGGAAATGAGGCCTGGAGAGAGAGAAGCTGGAGACACACGGGGACTCAAACAAGCCAGGAGACGGACATTCAGAGAGGAACTGCCAAAGCTAAATCGATGATACAGAGAAGCTATAAAGCACACCCGGACCAAACAGCGTCAGCTTCTGTGTCTTCACAAGCGCTCTATGTGAAATATTGTTTGTCTATTTGATGTGTGTTTGTCTCTCAAAAGAAAAAAAAAAGAGAATGGCTAGTAAACAACTCAGACAGTGTGTCTCTCTCTCTGCCCACGTTACATTACAGTTGGGGATACATATGATCTGTGTGTTATGTGTTTGGGATCTGAGCATGCCCAGGCAGCCCTCGAGGGGGCTGGCTCTGAGCATTGTGAGAAACTAAACATGAGAACACTTCCATCCCGCCGAGCACTCTTCGAGGAGGGTGCTTCGGCTCGCGGTCCTCAGGGCTCGGGTCCTGCTGTTGCCGAGGCACAGCGAAGGCTAACAGGGCAGTACAGAGATTAAAATTCAAAATGCTCAAGCTGAAACAGATCATGTGTCAGATCAGGTCTGAGGACTGGTGTGTCACAATAGACCTAAAAGATGCGTTCTTCCACATCTCCATCCTTTCGCAGCACAGAAAGTTCCTCAGGTTTGGCCTGCTGTACATGAGACCATTACAGTGGTGGCTCAGGACCAAGGGCTTCTCACTGAGGGGAAATCCTTTTCGCTTGATCAAGGTCACATGGCGATGCCTACATGCATTGGTGAAGTGGAAGGAACCTTGGTTCCTATCCCAAGGTCAAGTTCTGCGTGTTCCTTGTCGCCACTTAACGCTAACGACGGATGCCTCCCTAACTGGCTCCTTTGGAATCGCTTCGGGCGAGCTCAGGTGGATCTGTTTGCGTCTGTCCCCTATTTTACTCTATTTCCCCTATTTTACTCCCTCATGCATCCAGCCACATTGGGGCTGGATGCTATGGTACAGACATGGCCGAGGCTACGTCTGTACGCCTTTCCCCCTCTGGCGCTGCTTCCAGGAGTGCTGGAGAGAGTCTGCCGGGACGGGGCCAAGCTGTTATTGATAGCCCCGTTCTGGCCGGGCCGAGTATGGCTGTCGGACATTGTGTCTCTCCTCGAAGGTCCCCCATGGGAAATCCTGGGCAGGAGGGACCTTCTCTCCCAGGCGGGGGGTTCAGTGGTACACCCGTGCCCGGAGTAATGGAAACTGTGTGCTTGGCCTCTGAGGGGGCCCAGCTTGTAGAATCAGGTCTATCTACTGAGGTAATAGAAACCATGTTGCACTCCAGACCACCCTCTACGAGGAGACTATATGCCTTAAAATGGAGAGTTTTTGTTGCCTGGTGCACAGGCCATTCTTTAAATCCAGTTCACTGCCCGGTTGGTTCAGTACTAGAGTTTATGCAAGAAAAGTTCTCCTCAGGATTATCCCATTAAACTTTAAACTTTTATGTGGTGGCTATATCTGCCTATCACTGTCCTTTAGAAAATGCATCGGTGGGGAGACACCCATGGGTAACTCGTTTCCTCCGTGGGACACTGAGGGTGAGGCCTGCGGCACGCTCGAGGGTGCCTACCTGGGACTTGGCCATAGTATTAGAAGGCCTAATGTTAGCCCCGTTTGAGCCTATTGAAGTGGTACCAGAGAAGTTTTTCACGTTAATAACTGTGTTTCTTCTGGCCATCTCGTCCTTAAAGAGAATAGGGGACTTGCAGGCTCTTTCGGTAGCTCCCTCTTGCCTTGAGTTCGCACCGGGAACCAGGACAAGGCTACACCCCTGGTGGAGTGGGCTCTAATCCCGAGAAGGCAGGGCACGTCTTGGGATTCATACGCCAAGACGATTGCATCCACTATCCAGTGGGCCATCCTCTGCTTGGAGACAGTCTTTTCCTTCTGCTGGCCTCCGTAACAGACAAAGAGCTGCTGTGAGGTCCTAAAGATTTTCGTTCTGTCCACGTAAGTCCGAAGGGCTCGGACGGGACAGAGAAAAGCCAGGGCTGGGTCTGCCTCCTCCGAAGGCAGCACTTGCAGGCTCACCACCTAGTCCCGTAAGGGAGTGGTGGGAACCTTGGGCAGGTTTCCAGGCCAGGTTCTCAGGATCACGTGAGAGTTTTCCGGCCTGAATTCCAGGCACGATTCGTCGACCGAAAATGCCTGCAGGTCCCCTACCCTCTTGATGGAGGCCAATGCAGTCTGGAGTACTGTCTTTAGAGACAGTATTTTTAACTCCGCTGACTGCAAAGGCTCAAAGGGAGGTCTCTGCAGTGCGTTCAGCACCAGAGACAGGTCCCAAGAGGGTATAGAGGGAGGGCGAGGCGGATTTAACCTCCTCACCCCCCTCAGGAACCTGACGATCAGGTCGTGCTTCCTTTAGGACTTACCTTCTACCAGATCGTGATTAGCAGCGATTGCGTACACCTTTGCAGAAAGTAAAGCACGGTCTTGACCTAACATCTTCGGGGGTCTTCTCGATGAGCCGGGAGACCTTCATACCCCCTGGCTTGCCCAGCGTCAAGGGTAGTGAGGAGGGATGAGCCACCAGGTCGCCCTCGGGCGCTAAACGTTGTTTTCCACGACCTAGTAAGCTCCTAATGCACCTCCGGGAAGAAAGGTACTGTGGCGGGACGCTGAGAACCAGCGTGACCCGCCCCGAGAAACCAATTGTCCAACCTAGAAGGTTCGGGACGTGGTGGAGGGTTCTACTCAAGCCAGACCTTTTCGGCGGCCCGGGAAAGCATAGCCGTTAACTCAGGGTCCGACTCGACCATTTCCACTCTCCCAGAGGGAGGCAGTACAGCCGAATCTTCATCCCGAGGACTGAAACTCCCCCTCCGATGCAGCAATTGACATCTATTCGTTCGCGGGTGCCCCAAAGGACACCATCGGACGCCTATGAGAGGGGCAGATGGAATCCTCAGGAAGCACCACCGGTTGCGGCACTTGTGAGGGAATAGGGTCCTGCGGAGGATCGCTTGGCGGGTTTGCCCTCACGTAATGCTCAGGTCAACCCGGCCATCCGTCGAAGTAGGCCTATTCTGCTGGGCAGGTATAGACTTAAATCAAGCTATGGGTAGGGGGACTCCACCCTCCCGAAGGTAGGTGAGTCTCGACTTGAGCGCCGAGATAGTCATGCTCCCGCAGTGGGAACATGAACTATCCACAAATGCCGCCTCAGCATGCTCTAAGCCCAGGCACATGATACAGTGTTTGTGACCATCAGCGGGCGACAGGGACCGCATCCAGAAACGCACGGGTGGAATGGCATCTTGAAAAAGACGCAACGTCACCCATGTAGCTCTTTTTGTGAGGAAATCTGCTCTTTTAGTGCTGAAGCACCCAGGGATCGACCGCGGCAGAAATACAGGAGAATAGTGCAGCCTGTATCTGCTCTCACCAGTATAGAACACGCCCACCGAACCAACTGTGTGTTGTGTGTGTGTGTAGTGCAAATTGCTCAGTTTCTCTTTTGCTGTTAAAACAGCAACTCTCTCAGCAGCAGTGAGATCGTGGTCACGCTGTTTTGTGCTGTCTGGCCAACACGAGCGATTTCGCGATTTCTCGTGGCACACACTTTCTCTCTCTTTCTCTATCTCGCTGTAGGAAGGCAGTCAGATGCTTCATCAACGCCGTTCGGCTCCGAAGTGATTGACAACAGTGTGTGGCGATCGCTTCCGCTTTATAACCGCGCCGCAGGGCGGGGTGCGATATGCAAAGCACCCACGTCAATGTTCCTTGGCCCGTTTTCTATATCTCGAAGCTGATAGGGGCTCCCAGAAGCGATCCCAATTCATCGGTCCTTCCGACGTACATCGAAGTGACCGACTGAAAGGGAACCATGGTTACATATGTAACCTAAGACCTTATTTGGAATAGTATTCTAAAGGGAAAAGCATGATAACTCCCTATAGTAATAAACAAAGTCATTGTAAGGTTTTGGTTTTTGTAAAGTGTTAGATAGTAATGACACGAGTTACTACATCCTTGTAAAGGAATTATATATTTTTTGTAACAGTGAAATTGTTAACGTTATGAGCACCATTACTTGCTAAATAATTAATTAATCAGCATTTATTTTTAGTTAATAGTAATTGCTAGAATTAATTTTGTGTTACTCAATTGTTCCTGTGTAGTTATTCATGTACAGTAGGGATATATCAATATGACCATAAAAATTCAATATTAAATTATCATAATATATTAAAAAATATATATATATTAATCTTATTATTATTTACTAAATAATTTATTTAATATTATATTTTATTGTTACATTATTATTATTATTATTATTATTATTATTATTATTATTATTATTTTATAAAATCATAGTATTTTTACTAAATAAAAATAATAAACAAAGTATTAAATTGCTGTTTTATTTAAATAAACATTAAAGGTCCATTGGCATGAAAATGTGACTTTATGATGTTTTTTTTTAACATTAACATTAATATGAGTTTCCTTAAGGCGCACTATATAGTATTTTTGCAGTAAAATATCCAAAAACCACTAGGCCAGTGTAATATATTTTGTTCAGTTGAGTACTTACAATATCCCAAATGTTTCCAACTATATGTAAATTATGAGAAAATTACTATTTTAACCAAGGACCCAGGACGTGTCAGCATAGCATTTGATGGAGTCGTCTGTCAATTTCGTTATATCTGCGTTTCCCTCGGTTTTATTGGGCAGAAGCTATTTTCTCTTAGCAGTGTGAACATATCACAGCAGCGCCGAGCAAACACAAATATAACAAATATAAATATACAAATATAACAAATATAACACTGTTTTCCTCAGTTCGGTCCTAGAGAGCTGGTGTCATGCAGAGTTTGGTTTCAACCCAGAAAGACATCTATAGAAGTTCTTATTGACAATTAAAAGGTTTAGATGTTGATGTTTTATTGAAAAAGTTTGGTCAACATTATGGTGATCAGTGTTTCCTTTAGTTGGACAGTTTGAGTGGAATTTTTAAGTAAGTTTGTAGTTTTTGTTACAATGTAAACAAAACACATAATTGCTCAAAAGAAGCAAAAGAAACTGTATCAGGAAGAATAACATTTGACTAAACTCATCACTAAATAATAATACATAATATTCACCAACAATACTTGCTTGTCACAGATCATACGTTTTAAATATAGATTTTTAAAAACATTCTAAAGGGGGAAACATATAGATATCAAGAATCAGCATATGAATCTGAATAATGGTGACATGCTTATTGCTGCAATGCATGCTGGGAATCACACGTTGTATACCCCTGGCTTAGAGGTGCAAATTTGTAGTATATTTCTTTTAATTTATTATGTTCTGTTTTTACAAAATTTTAAAACATTTTTTTTACTTGTATTTATTTGTTAATTAATTGTAATTAGGGGCCAAGCCCCCGAAGGGGCTGTAGCCCCTCTTGTAATTGTTAGTATACTTTATTATTAGGGGCCAAGCCCTGAAAGGGCTGTAGCCCCTATTGTATCTGTTAGTTTCCTATATTATTATTAGGGGCCAAGCCCCCGAAGGGGCTGTAGCCCCTCTTGGAATTGTTAGTATACTTTATTATTATTATTATTCTTTTTCTTCCCACTGGGTTCCTATGGCAGCCCTATGAACCGTAAGTAGGAAAATGATGAAATTTGGCACACTTGTAGTGATGCTTATGAAAAGTAATTGGTCCAAACTTGGAGTCTCTACAACTAACTCTATAGCGCCACCACCAGTCCAAATATTCAACATTTAAACTGTTATAACTCTTAAACCCTTTGGAATAGAGAAATGACATGTAGTACATCTGATTCCTCTCCTCACCCTCATCATATTCCATATCTTACATTAAGGCTCCGCCCCTTACAGTAACAGCCATTTTGAAAAGTACAGTATTCAGTTTTTTTACTACTCCTTCTTCAAATTTTGTCCAATTTTGTCGAAACTTGGCAGAGCGAATCCTTGGACTGAGCCGCACAGAAATGACTGAACAGAATTTTGATATTCATCTCTGTTCAAAAGTTATGATGTCATGAACTAAACAAGCTCGACCCAAAATTGGTTCTGAGGCTGTATCTCGGCCAAACTTTGATCAATCGAAACGAAAATTGGTACGCTTCATCAGACCCATGATCTGAGGGTCCTTGCCAAAGTTGGGAACAGCGCCACCTAGGGGTCATGAGATATGAAAAATGGCTATTTTTGCCCATAACTTCTGAACGCTTTGTCAGAAAATCATAATTTTGGTGTCTATGGATTCCCCGCGTCATGCCGAATCTGTGGATACCGGATATGTTAGGATCGAATGAACCACGTGACCGCCATTTTGAATTTTGTCATAAATTGCTATATCTTTTAAAATATTTGATATATCTGCACAAAATTTGGTATGCGTGACCGTCAGCATGTCCCGAACGTACCTGAGAAGTTTCAGAATAGCGCCACCTAGTGTTCCCGAGATATAGGAATTTTTGCTAAAACATTTATAACTTTTGAACGCTTTGTCTAAATTTGATATAATTTATTTCATTTTGTTCCCTGGCTTATGCAGATTCCGACGATATATCATTTGTCATATTCCAAACATGTTACTGTCCACCATATTGAAACAAGTGAAAAACAGTTTTTTCGCTACTCCTCCTACAAATTTTGTCCAATTTTGTCCAAATTTGGCTCAGATGATCTTCGGACTGAGCCGCACAGAAATGACTGAACAGATTTTTGATATTTGCTATCGTTCCTGAGATATTTGTCACTGAAGTTGACCCTTCCTGGGTTTGTGTTTTTATGCTAGTTAGCTTAGCATGCCAATTGGTTATTTGCAAAATGTGCTTCTGTTCAATACGTTGAGTCATTCTGAGATTGATCTAAACAGAACTTTTTAAAAATTAAATGCTGTGCATGTATTTGAAAAAAATCTTCATTTTGAGTCGACTCTCATTAGAACTATGGAACTTCAGCAGGTGTTTGAACACAAGCCCGGCCGGTGGCGCAACGAGATGAGCGATGGACGCCGCATCCGGAGGTTATGGGTTCGAGTCCCGTGCGGGACAGCCTTATAAAGGTGGCTCTGCATTCGGCGAAAGCCCCTTCTGGGGCTTGGCCCCGTACAACTGCTTGCAGTTCTTGTTATTATTATTATTATTATTATTCTTTTTCTTCCCACTGGGTTCCTATGGCAGCCCTATGAACCGTAAGTAGGAAAATGATGAAATTTGGCACACTTGTAGTGATGCTTATGAAAAGTAATTGGTCCAAATTTGGTGTCTCTACAACCAACTCTATAGCGCCACCACCAGTCCAAAAATTCAACATTTAAACATTTATAACTTTTGATCCCTTTGATACAGAGAAATGAAACTTAGTACACCTGATTCCTCTCCTCATGCGGATCACATTCATCTCCTTACATTAAGGCTCCGCCCATTACAGTAACAGCCATTTTGAAAAGTACAGTATTCAGTTTTTTTGCTACTCCTCCTTCAAAGTTTTTCCGATTTTGTTCAAATTTGAAATAAATAATCTTTGGACTGAGCCGCATAGACATGACTAAACAGATTTTTTTTATTCTTCTTTGTTCAAAAGTTATGATGTCATGAACTTAATGCGGTCGACCCAAATTTTGTTCTGAGGCTGTATCTCGGCCAAACTTTGATCAATCAAAACGAAAATTGGTACGCTTCATCAGACCCATGATCTGAGGGTACATGCCAAAGTTGGGAACAGCGCCACCTAGGGGTCATGAGATATGAAAAAAGGCTATTTTTACCCATAACTTCTGAACGCTTTGTCAGAAAATCATAATTTTGGTATCTATGGATTCCCCGCGTCATGCCGAATCTGTGGATACCGGACATGTTAGGATCGAATGAACCACGTGACCGCCATTTTGAATTTTGTCATAAATTGCTATATCTTTTGAAATATTTGATATATCTGCACAAAATTTGGTATGCGTGACCGTCAGCATGTCCCGAACGTACCTGAGAAGTTTCAGAACAGCGCCACCTAGTGTTCCCGAGATATAGGAATTTTTGCTAAAACGTTTATAACTTTTGAAACCTTTGTCCAAATTTGATATAATTTATGTCATTTTGTTCCCTGGCTTATGCAGATTCCGACGATATATCATTTGTCATTTTCCAAACATGTTACTGTCCGCCATATTGAAACAAGGGAAAAACAGTTTTTTCGCTACTCCTCCTACAAATTTTGTCCAATTTTGTCCAAATTTGGCTCAGACAATCTTCGGACCGAGCCGCACAGCAATGACTGAACGGATTTTTGATATTCGTTACCGTTTCGGAGAAATCCTTCTCTGAAGTTGACCTTGCCTGTATTCGTGTCTTTATGCTAGTTAGCTTAGCATTCTAAATGGTTATTTGCAAAATATGCTTCTGTTTCAGATGCTGAGTCATTCTGAGATTGAACTAAACAGAACTTTTTAAATATTAAATGCTGTGCATTTCTTTGAAAAAAAATCTTCATTTTGAGTCGACTCTCATTAGAACAATGGAACTTCAGCAGGTGTTTGAATACAAGGCTGGCCGGTGGCGCAACAAGATGAGCAACGGACACCACGCCCAGAGGTTATGGGTTCGAGTCCCGTGGGGGACAACCTTATAAAGGTGGCTCTGCATTCGGCGAAAGCCCCTTCTGGGGCTTGGCCCCGTACAACTGCTTGCAGTTCTTGTTATTATTATTATTCTTTTTCTTCCCACTGGGTTCCTATGGCAGCCCTATGAACCGTAAGTAGGAAAATGATGAAATTTGGCACACTTGTAGTGATGCTTATGAAAAGTAATTGGTCCAAATTTGGTGTCTCTACAACCAACTCTATAGCGCCACCACCAGTCCAAAAATTCAACATTTAAACATTTATAACTTTTGATCCCTTTGATACAGAGAAATGAAACTTAGTACACCTGATTCCTCTCCTCATGCGGATCACATTCATCTCCTTACATTAAGGCTCCGCCCATTACAGTAACAGCCATTTTGAAAAGTACAGTATTCAGTTTTTTTGCTACTCCTCCTTCAAAGTTTTTCCGATTTTGTTCAAATTTGAAATAAATAATCTTTGGACTGAGCCGCATAGACATGACTAAACAGATTTTTTTTATTCTTCTTTGTTCAAAAGTTATGATGTCATGAACTTAATGCGGTCGACCCAAATTTTGTTCTGAGGCTGTATCTCGGCCAAACTTTGATCAATCAAAACGAAAATTGGTACGCTTCATCAGACCCATGATCTGAGGGTACATGCCAAAGTTGGGAACAGCGCCACCTAGGGGTCATGAGATATGAAAAAAGGCTATTTTTACCCATAACTTCTGAACGCTTTGTCAGAAAATCATAATTTTGGTATCTATGGATTCCCCGCGTCATGCCGAATCTGTGGATACCGGACATGTTAGGATCGAATGAACCACGTGACCGCCATTTTGAATTTTGTCATAAATTGCTATATCTTTTGAAATATTTGATATATCTGCACAAAATTTGGTATGCGTGACCGTCAGCATGTCCCGAACGTACCTGAGAAGTTTCAGAACAGCGCCACCTAGTGTTCCCGAGATATAGGAATTTTTGCTGAAACATTTATAACTTTTGAATGCTTTGTCTAAATTTGATATAATTTATGTCATTTTGTTCCCTGGCTTATGCAGATTCCGACGATATATCATTTGTCATTTTCCAAACATGTTACTGTCCGCCATATTGAAACAAGTGAAAAACAGTTTTTTTGCTACTCCTCCTACAAATTTTGTCCAATTTTGTCCAAATTTGGCTCAGATGATCTTCGGACGGAGCCGCACAGAAATGACTGAACAGATTTTTGATATTCGCTACCGTTCCTGAGATATTTGTCACTGAAGTTGACATTCCTGTGTTTGTGTTTTTATGCTAGTTAGCTTAGCATGCCAATTGGTTATTTGCAAAATGTGCTTCTGTTCCAGACATTGAGTCATTCTGAGATTGATCTAAACAGAACTTTTTAAATATTAAATGCTGTGCATTTCTTTGAAAAAAATCTTCATTTTGAGTCGACTCTCATTAGAACAATGGAACTTCAGCAGGTGTTTGAATACAAGCCTGGCCGGTGGCGCGACAAGATGAGCAACGGACACCACGCCCAGAGGTTATGGGTTCGAGTCCCGTGGGGGACAACCTTATAAAGGTGGCTCTGCATTCGGCGAAAGCCCCTTCTGGGGCTTGGCCCCGTACAACTGCTTGCAGTTCTTGTTATTATTGTTATTATTATTATTCTTCCTCCCCTATGGGAGTCAATGGCAGCCCTATGAACCGTAAGTAGGAAAATGATGAAATTTGGCACACTTGTAGAGATAGTCATCAATAGTAAATGGACCACATTTGGAGTCTCTAAGACCAACTCCATAGCGCCACCACCAGTCCAAAAATTAAACATTGAAACTGTTATAACTTTTGAACCCTTTGAGGTAGAAAAATGCCACTTAGTACACCTGATTCCTCTCATCATGCTGATCAAATTTAATATCTTACATTAAGACTCCGCCCATTACAGTAATGGCCATTTTTAAAAGTACAGTATTCAGTTTTTTCGCTACTCCTCCTTCAAAATTTGTCTAATTTTGTCCAACCTTGGCAGAGAGAATATTTGGACTGAGCCGCACAGAAATGACTGAACAGAATTTTTTGGACCCTTGGAAAAAAAAAAGTTATGATGTCTCGAAGTTAACGAGGTTGACCCAAAATTGGTTCTGAGGCTGTATCTCGGCCAAACTTTGACCAATCGAAACGAAAATTGGTATGCTTCATCAGACCCATGATCTGGGGATCCATGCCAAAGTTGGGAACAGCACCACCTAGGGGTCATGAGATATGAAAAAAGGCTATTTTTGCCCATAACATCCGAACGGTTTGTCAGAAAATCATAATATTGGTGTCTATGGATTCCTCGTGTCATGCTGAATCTGGTGATATAAGATATGTTAGGATCGGATGAACCACGTGACCGCCATTTTGAATTTTGTCATAAAATGTGATATCTTTTATAATATTTGACATATCTGCACACAATTTGGTATGCATGACCGTCATCATGTCCCGAATGTACATGAGAAGTTTCAGAATAGCGCCACCTAGTGTTCCAGAGATATACGATTTTTTGCTAAAACGTTTATAACTTTTGAAAACATTATCTATATTCTATATAATTTATGTCATTTTGTTCTCTGGGTTTTGCAGATTTCGACGATGTCTCATTTGTCATTTTCCAAACATGTGACTCTGCGCCATATTGAATCAAGTGAAAAACAGTTTTTTCGCTACTCCTCCTTCAAATTTTGTCCAATTTTGTTCAAATTTGGCTCACATTAAATATGGAGTGAGCCGCACAGAAATGACTGAACAGATTTTTGATATTCGCTACCGTTCCGGAGAAATCCACCTCTGAAGTTGAACTTGCCTGTGTTTGTGTCTTTATGCTAATTAGCTTAGCATTCTAAATGGTTATTTGCAAAAATGTTCTTCCGTTCAAGACATTAATTACTTCTAAGAATGATTTCAAGCAATTTTTCACAAAAAAATATATAATGTTGTTCATTAAATCCAAAAATCTTAATTTTGAGTTAATTTCTAATTTTAACTATGGACCTATGGCATGTCAATTGACACATGTCTTCCCTGTGGCGCAATGAGATGTACGTCAGACACTGGATTGTGAGGTTATGGGTTCGAGTCCCATGGGGGACAGCTTTATAAAATTGTGTGTAATGCTGTCATTTAGTGGCAAAAGCTGCAGTTCTGCCTTTGAAATCTCAAGCCTTTATAAAATTAAACAAACCAAAGTATGAGTGGTCTGCTGTTTAAAGCAACAGGCTAAAGCTTTGAAGATTGATTGGTCAAATTCAATGTGTAGCAAGTTAAGTTAAGTTATGTTGTTTAAGCATGTGAATTGGGCAATGTTCAAAAGTTTCCTAATAATATCCAAAGTCCAAAAAAGCCAAAAAGAGCCATAATGGGCTTGGCCCCGCAATTGCTGCTAGCAGCTATATTTATTATTATTATTATTATTATTCTTTTTCTTCCCACTGGGTTCCTATGGCAGCCCTATGAACCGTAAGTAGGAAAATGATGAAATTTGGCACACTTGTAGTGATGCTTATGAAAAGTAATTGCTCCAAATTTGGAGTCTCTACA